>NC_134826.1:119695318-120052683 GCF_004210375.1 Tachypleus tridentatus | reverse complement strand
AGTCTAACAGCTTTGCCACATCAGAAAACAAAAGACCACTTTCGATTTCAAAACAATGTGCAAATGTAGGTGGGAGAACCTAGCATAATGACAATGCTTTAGACTGTGTGCTGTGTCAACCACAACCATGGTGATGTGCATATTCTAGACAAAGATATTACAGTAAAAGTAAAGTGTAGTATTATTCACTAACTTTTTAACAAGTTTAACAATACAATGAACAGTGTTCAGAACACCTGAGAACATTAAAATTTATGGGGAATGATACATGGTCATGGTGAGAGTTGTACAAAGAAGATCATTTTGACTATTGTGAGAAAAGTCCAAAATTATACCTATGAACATCACAATACTCTATGTAATAACAAACTAAAATTTTCATGTACTTTATCATCTGTAACATTAAAAAAACGGTCAGCAATTGATAACCTAAGTTTTCCTTACATCAGTACTAGGCCAATAAAATTTTTTACAGTGAGTTAAGAGCTTAAAGAAATATGATACGTGGAAGGTAAGAAGCTTGTGTGCATATAAACTAAAAATATGTAACATTTGTAACATATGTAAAACTAAAGATTTGTTCCATTCTTATTTCAACTTAGTTAAAGTGGCAAATAGGTCTCAACATGAATAGTAAAGTATACAAATTTGCCTGTTAAGAGGTAACATTGTTGGTAATAAGTTTCACAAGGAAGGAATTCTTGGCAATTTTTTGCTGGAAATCTTTTCAAAGTGTAAAAATGATCATACTTGGAATAATTTATTCATCTTGTTTTGATAGTAGTAAAACTAATTTGAAAAAGTTATCTATTTATCTTCAAGGTAGATATTTTTAAGTTCAGTTTCTTTTTAATTTATAATGGTCATATGGTTAGTGGCTAAACTATTTAAGGAAGAATAAAAAGAGTATTTGAATATATATTTATACTCTACCTATATATCTACCACTAAAAGATGGCAGTTTAAACAAATGTTTAATTTTTTTTTTTTTACTTTTCCATTGCGACACTGAAATTTTGAAAATGTATGTTCAACATGAAGGAAACAGCCAAAAATACTATATGATTCTTGTAACTTTTAAGTATTTACAACTCAGGCACTACGTAAACAAATATACTATTTAATTGTAAAGGTACTTCAGTGTTCTTACGTAGCTCGTTTGCAGAGAATTGATGTTATATGAAGTAAAGTTTAAAATGATTCAAGCACAAGAAGGTTGTTAATTGAATGTTTTAATTGTTCACCACACTTTTGAATCATTGAAATGTCATATTTAAAAACCAAAACCTTACTTTTTTGCCAGTATTCAAAACTTGTATTGAGTAAACTAAGAAAGAATTTCAAATGGGGGTATCCATTACTTTTCTAAAATTTTTTTATTCTCATGAGTAAAGAGTATAACCAATTTACAATATACTGAAATTCCAATACAGTACTTACCTCTTCCTATTCATTTATGCTCTCTATATCCAAAGTTTTTCTTTATGCATGGCTTGTGCCATGCATACCCTCTTTTTGGAATTTGCTGTATTCCAACATATTTCATGTGTCATCTCTTAATCAGTTGTAAAATGATATGCTCATGTGATGCATGTGACTCCCTTTACACACGTCTGCCACACCTTCACTTTTCATTTGGCAGCATTTGAGTTCAGATGTGCTTATTTGTGTCTTTGTTGCTACATGTTAAACTTTATTTTCCTCTCAGAGTGGCTAATTTTTAACCTACTTTGATTTATTCCAGTTGATTCGTATTTTTGTTTTATCAGTTGATTCAATTCTCCTTATATCTGCACTTGTATTTGGTGTAAACTTTCTGTGTTGTGAATTCTGAAGTTCACCTTACCACTTCAGGGGTTCTAGGTGTTGTGTGAATGATCCGATGGTGGATTTATTTGCATTTATGCACTGGGAGATCGAACATTACATAATTTAACTTTTATCCTCAGCCTTAATCTCGACTCACACTAATACTTTGAATCTTTGGTTGATAAGGAATTTGTCCATTTTTTCCCATCTCCAAAATTTGCAGATCAATTTTGCAAGTTTGCAACTGTTCCCAGCTTGTGTTGTGTCCTTTACCTAATTCCGTCTTAATGGATGTATATCTCAGGTTTGTAATGTTTTTCCCATATCACTTAAATGTTCTTCACCTCATTTTTACTTATTACATAACCAATCTTCCCTTACATTTTAGTTTTTCCTCTATCCTGATTGTCAGGTTCATGCTGATTATTTAATGTTACATTTACATAAGGGGATTAGCATGCCACACCTCCCTGATGACTTTGGCAGGTCATTTACAGGTGGAATATTGCAAGGAGATTCTTGCTGATTGGCCTATCATGATTCATGTGGCATAAATTCTCTCCTTGTTCTTCAACCATGGGTCTTTGGTCTACTTGCTTGCCAGATATGAGACAGTGTTTATTTCCAGTTGTTTTTGCTTTTATGATACTGTAATGTTCCTCCTCCTCCTCTATTTGAACCATTTCCTCATGTTCAGTGTTACATCTTTCCTGTACCACATAATTCCTTCTCTTAGCTTGTGAATGTTGATGGTTGGATTTGTTTGTCATTGACAGTTCATGTACCCTTCTCCCACTACCTGTCTTTCTTTTGTTGGGTTCATTTCTCCTCTTGCAGACCTCAGCACCACAAGAGGCTTTTCTCTCCTTTTTTCATTCCTCCTCTTTCCCATGCTTACCTTTCACTGGATCTACATAGACTGCTGGCTGTGTCTGCTAAGGACCTTTTATTCTTCTAGATCTCATTTTGCTACCTTTCAGGGTACATGATCCTAACCCTTAACCCTTTACTAGTGGATCCATCTTTTGGTTCAAATGACTTATTATTCCATATCTTCTTCCTCCTAGACTTTTTCTGGTTTTCCTTCCATCCAATCCTACACCTTGCCATTTCCCTTACTTCTCATCTTTGTTATCCAGTGGAGGAGATTCTGTATTCTGACACATGTGGACCATTCCCTGTCTGTTCATCTCCCAGTGTCTCCATCTTATGCTTTCCTCTTTGTTGGATTTCATCTAAGACTTGTGAAGGCTCTTTAAACTTTGTTGCAACTTTACATGGTAAAGTTTATTTTATTTTATTTTTTTTTCAGGAGACCTTATCACACAGATCATACTCTCATTCCTTAACTCTATAAGTCCACGCTGTAAGTTATGTTGACTCATGCTCTGTCCTCCATGGCTCCACATGCTAAATGTCAAGATGGGGTGTTCCACAGAATCATTGGAATGAACCTCATGATAATTGCTTTATCTGTGTGCCCATTCCAGACCATACCGTCCATGTACTACATTGGAAAGTAGAAGGGCATTGTTGTCCATCTCTGCCATGAATAACTGCTTTTCAAAATAGGGTTTGGTGGTCACCAGTTGTACTGTTTCTGGTGATGATGCTCCTCTGAACTCTCCACCACACTGTTACCCTCATTCCTCGAGTGGAGTATTGGAGTCCTTGCCACTTTTAAATTCCAAGCTGTAAGCACGGTTGACCATGGAGTTGCTTTTCTGAATAAGTTCCACAAGAAACAGATTAGTACCATTCATTTGAGTGTATGGCAGTGGTGTTTTGCTGGTGTAAATGCAACATGGCTCCCAAATAAGTTGAGTCATCACCTTACTGAATGATGTGGCTTCCTGATCATATTTACACAACTCGAGTTAAGGTGTCATTTTATGGGTGGGTGTGGCCTCTTGATACTGTTTACACAAACATGGGGGTTGAGCCATTGCCTTAATGGGTGATATGACATTCTAATACACATTACATACACACTACAGTTGAGTTGTCACATCTGCAGTTCACCCATGTGATTTGTGTGATTAGGAGTCCTTACCCTACATTTGTGTGGAAGTCAGTTTCCAAAGTTGAGGTTTTGGATTTGAGTGAACCAATCATCATAAGACTTCACATAAGTTCAGTCTGTCTATCTTCCCCATCTGTTTCTTGGGTTGCAGTGTTAGTGCATGGGATTGTTCCAATTTTGTTCTTGACTATCCCTTGTTCTCTTCTTATGGTTATATTATTGCCTTTGGATGGTGCGAAGCTATGCCACTGTTAGGAAGTTGATGTTCTGCAATAGACATACTTTTGATACCACATACCAATTCCTGGATCATTAAATTGGTGATGATCATCATGACATACCTGGAAATCACTGCATGTGTTAATCCCTGATTATTGGGTTTCAGATGAAAGTAATATGATCCTCATCCCACCTTCAAAATTACTCTTGGGCAAAGAGTATACCTGGGGTAGGAGTAGTACAGTTTCCCTCTTCTGATTTTCAAATCTGTTTCTCTCATTGTCAGAAATATCCTTTGGATACTCTTTTTGGTACTTCTGTCATTCCCTTGCACCAGAAGTGATCACCACATTGTAAGTTATAATTTTCCTATACTGAAAATGTAATTCTGATAAGTGCTTTCTTCCTTTCACACTTCACAGACTTCCTACCCACTTATCTGATGCTCACACCTTCTGCCAAACTTTGAAGTAACGTTCAGAGGAGTGTAGAGGGAGTTGTGCATCATTGAAGTATGTCAGGGTGTCATTGGTTAAGAGATGATACATGACACTTTACATGAAAGGCATAGTAATTCTAACAAGAGAGAATGGCAAGACTTGTGGCATAAGGAAATAAAAAGTTTGTATATAGAAAGCAGCATTAAACAAGAATAGCTCATCTCGTGAGTAAAATCATAACTTCAAAACTATTAATCCTTTATTTGGAATGCTAAAAGTTCTGTGAATTTTTTAACATTTGTATTAAAAAAATGACTTCAACCAAATTAAACTCTTCAAAGGAAAAAAATAGCATGAAGTGAAGAAAATGTCATGTAGTGATACATTTTACTATAATGGGCATAGCTTGTATGGCAGTATCTATGTATGTCATCAAAACTCCTTCACTATCTATTGAATGGCACCACTAACCATTAAATAAATCACATTTTTAACATTCAAGATTCAGACAATTAGAAAACTTGTTGTTAAATACAACAACCTTTTCTTTATAACACAATTTTAAACAAGAGTACTTTCCTTACAACAAGAACACAACTTTCACTAGGGACTGTACATGAGAGTTTAATTATATCTTTATTGATGTAATTTTCAAATGTGATCCTGAGAAACTTGTGTTCTAAATAATGTTTTCATTAAATGGTACCACCTTTAATATATAAAAATATTATAGTTTATGTTGTTAAAACTTGTGAACATTTTGAACTCTTTACATTGAATCATTTTAAAGCAATGAGTTAATTAGGTGTGACTAAATAGCACAATCCAAAAACTTTTCTTTTTTTAAATATTGACTTTTCAATTTTTTTTTCAATGAGGTGTGAATAGTACAGTTAGTAATTACAAACACAAAGAACATTTTGTTAGTTGTTTAAATAATTATGGAGTGTTGATGTCTGTTTTATATTTCTTGTGAATTTTATATTTTTAGTGATTTTTTTTTTCAACAGAATGTTCTTATGACAACCATGATAAACGTACAAGAATTCATTATGGTGAGTTGCAATCGCCAATTTACAGTAAAAGGAAGAAGGAAACAACTTGTCTTTTTAGTTTGAAACCTCAAGATCCTGGAAACGATATACTGCTGATAAAGTTTATGAAGTTCCATCTAAGTGATTCAAAATTAAGTGTTGTTGGAAGTGAACCAAATGATCTTGAGTTAAGTGGTGAGGATTTTTAAATATATTATTCTTTACATAGACATAAGCTATTAAACATACAAGACTGGGATAAAAGGCAGACAATTTTTCTTACAAACACAATTTTTTTAGCCTTCTATCTATGGGACAAGAACTATTACAAATTCATGCATGCTAGTCAGCAAAGCTTGTACTAAAGTAGAAATTGTCATAATATAACATATTATTTAATAGGTGAAAACCTTGGCTTTTCATTGGTTATAGACAATACAGAATTAAATATACAATAAAAGTATTAATAAGTTCTGACACAGAAAGTGTGACAGGTGAGTGAAACAAAAGGAGTCTCTTCTTTTTTCATGGCTCTGTAACCAAACAAGATTGAAGGTTCTGAAAATTATGCTTTGTCTGAGTGATGATGGGCTTGCAGTGATTAGTGTATGTTAAATTTTGAATTTATTGAAGGGGTGGTGAAAAAATTAAGAGAAGAGACAATGTCTGAAGACAAAATGTTGCATTTCTCACACAAGGGGATATTTGGTATTTTCCTTAAAAATTTAAAACTTTTATACTTTTTTATACTATTTCAGGTTCACAACAGTAATTATTTGCTGTGATTGTTTCTCCAGGGTTTGAGAATGAATAACAGGCACTGACCATAAGCTTCTTAGGGTAAAGAGGTGGTTTTAGTATTTCTCCATTGTAAAGCCACTGTCCAGATCATCACAGGTGACAATTCTATGGAGAAACTGGTCATTTTTGTTGCAATTAAGGAGAGAGGAACAAATTTCAACTAGTCTTATTTGATGGTTTTCAGTCAATTCATGAGTTAACCATTTATCAAGCTTTTTCACCTTAACAATTGTTTAAAGATGTCAGAAAAGTGTTGAATAATGAATATTAAGTTTGTGAGCAAGTTCTCTCAAGGTTTGGTGGGTATCTGATTCAGCTAAGGCCTTCAATTCTTCCACATTAATGGCTGTTTGAGGGCGGCTGTTACACACATTTTCAATACTTGTGTCACCATAGAGAAATCTTCTAAACTAATACTGGGCTGTGCTCTCATTAGCTTTGCCATCACCAAATGCATCATTGATATTACGAACTGCTGTCACTGCATTGTGACCAAGTTTGAACTCCCACAAGAAAATTATATCCATAGTGACAAAAATCAATATAAATATGATTTTGTTTCTGAAATAAGAAAAGTAAAGTGAGCTTGAAATGAACCACACAATAATACTATATTATTCTGACAAATTTACAATAATGCTTCTCTTTTATGACTTTCAAATGTGCATTTTAGAACAGAAAGTACATTAAGCATTAGAATAGAATATTTCAAAACTACAATACTTTATCCAGTTTCCTAAGTAAGCCATGAAGAGGTTAAAAACATTCCATTACTATTCATAGCACTAATTCTGATCAACATTGATCAAATAACTTATTGACCAAAAAATGTGTGAAAAAACTGAAAGCAAAATTGTCTTTCTCTCGAGTAAGAGTATGTTCATCAGCCATGTAAAATTTATTAGGAAACAATCTCAAAAGACAGAGAGAAGGGGGTTTTTGGTGGGTTTGACAAATGTATTGTTCCCCAATAGTACAATGTTAAGTCTGTGGATTTATAACATTAAAATTAGGGGTTCAATTCCCCTTAATGGACTCAGCAGATAGTCTAATGTGACTTTGCTATAAGAAAACAAACACACACAAATGAATTGATATCTCAGCAAGCAAAGAAGGTAGTGTATTAAGATTTTAAAGTGTTGCTTGTAATTTGCGTTTTGAATGATTCTTTCTATAGAGTGTCACTCCATTATCAGGTCTTTTGTTGGATTAGTTCCAAGTGGAACATACCAATGATTGATACTTTTATCACTCCTCTTAACTCCAATTTTTTCCTCTTTTGGTCCCTAATATCTCGCATAGCTTCTCTGGCTGTAGAATCTTTCAGTCAGGACTGGTTTTCTCTCTTTCTGTACAACCTCATATCTTTTTCATCTTGGAGTTTTATTACTTTGTCTTCTTGTGTGGGATTTGTCCAATCTCTTGCTTGTTGGTCAAGATTCTCAAATTTCATAGTTCTTCTTTTATTTTGTTTGTATTGCCCTTTACTCTCTTCCTGTCTATTTAAAAGAATAGCATGGTTTTCACCACTTGTCCATCTACCAGACCATCCTCCTGTTGCCCACCTTTCAGCCTTCTTTATCTTATTGTTCAACTGAAGATTATTGGTTTCTAGCATAGTACGCTATTAGGTAACCTTGTCAATTGTTTTTTTTTTACTATGTTTCTTCTTTACCTACCCTATTTTTGCCCCCTTGTTTGGACCATTTCTTATTCACTGCTTCCCCCCTCTGTATATTTCCTTAACTAGACTGAAACTTTGATGTGATTCTAACTGCTCTCAAATAGATCCCATTTGAATCATGGACCACTTACTCATTATACTCTCTCTCTCTAAACACCTATTTCTTTTTTTATTTTGCTTGCAGCTGTTCAGATCTTATCTTTATGCTTTGGATGATTCATATGTTTCTTGCATGTGTCATTCTTGATCTTATTCCTTCACTATTCATTTCTTTCTATGAGTCAAGTGGCTAAGAAGTGAGATCATTCTTTCTCTCCAGTCAATATCACTCCTCCCCCTCAGTGTGGATTCCTGTACATGATGAGGGGACCTCCTAGAGAAGATTCTGTTCTTTCAGTTTACCTCCTCTGGGATCTAACCGTCCACCCATGTATGTGACTTGCGTGGTGACCCATGAAGGGGAGGAGAGGATCCTGGTGGTTGAGGGGTCCAACCCTAACACACCACTTTGGCCTTGAATTCCTGAAGATGGGCAACCTTGGGGTGGCCCCCTGTAGGGTTAATCAACTGGCCCACTTGGACTAGGGTAAACCAAGTACCAGTGTTGGTTGTTCTCAACAGATGTTGTGGACATTGTATCTGATGCTGGTGTTTGGGCTCACAAAACTCTGGCATTGCTGCAGTGTCTTTGTTTGGCACTGTAGTGCATTCTGTCACAGGGCTCCACAGTAAGTGGGGTCAGTGGGCACTGAAATATTCTTTCTTTATTATGGATTCCCCAAATGAAACTTAAATAAAATATTAAAAGCAGTCCATAGATAAATGGCAACATCTTGAAGATTCTGAGCAGCAATCTTCAATATCTGTAACACCTGTACCTCATTTTACATATTACACTCTCTTTCAGACAAACTTTTAGGGCAAATGTTTCCCATTTTTTATTCAGAAGGTAGAAGAAGGTCTTGCTGGTTCTCCTAAGTCAGTTGAAAAGCTTCACTCTGATAACATATTGGTGGAAACATCCACTCCTAAACACAGTGAACTCTTCTTGCATTTGAAGGTGATTGGGAAGATACCCATTGAGGTTACTCCCCATGCTACTTTGAATTTGTCATGAGGAGTCATCATTGAAAGGGATTTGAAGAACATCCCCGAGTCAGAGATTCTCACTGGTTTCTCCATCCAAGGAGTTTCTGCAGTGAGGTGTATCTTCATTCACAAAGATGAAATTATGATACTGATCAATGTCCTCATTTTGACAATTGCATCACTGCTTCCACCTACCACCGTAAAGGTAGGTTATCTTAATTGTAAAGTACAGCCATATATTTCACACACTCTCAGATGTTTCCAATATCAGTGGTTTGGTCACTTAAAGACATCATGTCATGGTTCCTTGATGTGTGCTCATTTCAGACACAAGGACCACTATGCCTATGTGTGTGAAACAGACCCTCATTGCATTAATTGTAATGGCTCTCACCCATCCTGCCTTTGTTCTTGCCCTAAGTGGTTGGAAGAAAAAGAGGAACAGTGTTTAAAAATGATTCAAAACATTACTTACCCTTAGGCTCAAAAGTTACTGTCCACCACTTCACCTTAGACGTATGCTGCTGCACTTCATTCCACTACTACAGTGGGAGTGCAGATAGATCTTTCTGTGCCTCCAAAAGAATCATTGTGAAACCATATTAAAAGTCTTTTGACTTCCATGGTTTAAAAAGTTGATTAATCAATATCAACACCCATCTTTGTCCCTAACATACATTCCAGCAAACCCTAAAATCCCTTTCCTTGGGTACATCTTCGCTCACATTCTCAGTTGCTGGAAACTTCGTCCAACGACAGAGACCTGCCAAATTGACCCAGAGCAAGATCTTTGGAGGTTGATAGACCTCCCTCAAATAAAGACAGTAAATAAAATAGACATGGTTGTAAACAGAAGGGTTCTTCACCCATTTTGCCTACACATAAATAAAAATGACCATCTTGATACAATGGAACTATCTAGGTTTACATTATAATTTGGATGACATCAAAACACTGATTGCTTCCTACCATCCTGAATGTTTTTCATTACAGGAAACATTTCTGAAACCTGCCAATAGAGTTACCTCTCGGCAGTTTTGTTTGTGCAGAAAGGACAGGCTGTGTGATGGACAAGTGCATGGAGGGGTGTCACTGTTGGTTGATCAGCATGTGCCTACCCTGTCTTTGCCACTCGACACACCCATGGAGGTCGTAACCATCTGTATTTTCTTGGGTTGTACCATTATTGTTTGTTCACTCTACCTGTGGCCTGGAGAGACATATGATCAATCAGACCTTGATGCTCTCATTGAACAGTTGTCATCTCCCTTTTTAATCTTGGGGAACCTTAATGGGCATAATCCCCTCTGGGGAGGTGCTAATATTGATGGAAGGGGTCATTTCATTGAGCATATTCTCTCTGATCAGGCTGACTGATGTTGTTTAATAAGTAAATCTCCGTTTCAGAGTTCCCATAATAATTTACTAATTTACTCCTTCCACGGATTTCTTCTTTATGTTAATCAGATAGATTTGTCAACTCATTTAGATCACATATTCCTCTGTGACTCAGGCTGAATCATGTCTCGTGAAATCATCTACCACTTGCCTCACATTCAAGCTTTGCACTTTCAATTACCTAGACTGTTATGTGGACTATACCCAACACCTTTATCTCTCATTACCTCTGTTATCTCACTGTGCATGAAATGGATATGGCCTTTCATAGGTGTTGCCCCTGTAGTATACTACCATTATAGAATTTCACACTTCATGAACTTCACCTTTCAGTTGTCTTCCCTGAAGGGAGTGTATTTAGATTGTTCCAGTGGTTTCAACCCCTATATCATAGCACTGTGACATTCAAACTACTGTGTGCTGACAGGTAAGGATATCATTTCAGAAGTTAACATTTTCCTAACTCGAACTCTGTACATGCTTTTCCTGCTACTGATGCATGTTATTTTTGCTTCATCTAAGAATGAAATTAATTTCAAGTCCAAGTGTTATGGGGATCTTCTGTACATGGAAGATGTTTTGCCCTCTTGGTGGAGGGTTATTGTCACACGACAGTGACATCACACACTAGCTCAGTTCACATTAAAACATGCATTTTAGGTAGGAGATAGCTCAAAGTTAGTGGTATGTACAAAGTCTCAAAGGCAAATGCACCAGAAATAGCTGTTGTGTGAGAAGAGATATCTTACCTTACCTGAAAATGTTAACTTCCAATAACTTAAAAAATAAATAAATAAAAATTTTGTGGAGGAGCAGTTTTTACCATGTGTTTTTCAGAATTCAAACTGTGTTTCTTTTCATTTTGTTGTAAATGGTGGAGACAAAATATAAAACTTATTAAAATTATTTTTGTTCTAGGAACCAGCTTACCATCAGATATCATATCTAAATCTGCTCTGAATATGACTCTTACTCTTAGTTCCTCTCAGCCAGAAGAACAGATTGCCTTCATTTTGGACACTGTTTCTAAAGGTGAGCTTAATGGACAAACCCTGTTTTCTTTATTACGTACACCTCTGTTTAGAAACATTAATCTGTCTTTAGATATGTTGATATTTATCTTCTCCTTTTATGTACATTTGTTGGATGATATTTAAATTACTCAATATTTCATCACATCCCTGGCTAACTGAGCCATTCTTTCTCTACAAGATTTTAACTAAAGAGCTTTTTACTTTCCCAATCTATTGATCAATGAATTGATTTTGTGTTGTAATAATCTGATAGATTTAATATATTTAATGTATACAAAGGGGTGTTTATGATCTATATTAATGATTTAAGTATGAATTCTTAATTAATGCAGCCCTTTCTTCTGTCGTTGATTGTTTTACATTCTGGTCTACACTTCAGAAATTTCTTGTTTTATTTGCATAACTTCTATCATATAAAATGAGTTGCTTTTCTTCAGTAACTTGTAGTAAAACCAAGAGTGTGGGGTAAAATAGGAAGTTGAAGAATACATGTAAATTAACATCTTTCTTTTTCTCCTATGGTGGCTACATATTGTAACACATAACTGCATGTCCACCAGTGGGTCAGTGGTAAGTTTATAGATTTACAGTGCTAAAATCAGGGGTTTAATTCCCCACGCTGTGTGTAAAAAGCAATTAGATAAAGCTATGAGTAACATTAATTAGTGTTATAGAAAATAATCAGTTAATTGAAGTTGGTAAATAACATGAAAGTATTGACAAATCAAAATTAATGCTTTGGGTTATTCAATACATTGAGTAAATGAAGTAATTGTTTCAAGTAATTGAAACAGCACTGGATTTTTTCTAATTTTAATTCTTTAGATTAATTCAATTTAATTCAGCTTTGAGCTGGCATGACTGTTGATTAGGGAAAGTTGCCTCATGAATCGATAGTTTATCCTTCTTGGTATTTGTGTATTTGTTAGGTTTTTGCATCATAGGTTTTTTTTTGCAAGATTTTCATTTTCCTTATTATAAAATTAAACTTATCAGTGATAGATATTAATAAGACATGTGGGAACTACTAATATATTTTTTCAGGGGCAAATATAGCTGGGTACAAAGTTATTGTAAACTTTCTTTTTCAGAAAAACGTTTTCAAAAAAGTTAGGAAAATTTAATAAAATCTGAAACTTGATCTAGAAAAATTCACATATACCCCCTTTCTAGCCAGAGCTCGTATATTTCTAAAAAATCCTGCACTGTACTACAGGTAGTTACTAAACAAATTTAAACACCAGTATAAAGTCACTTAAAAGGGTGTTGGGCCACCACTTGTGGCCATTATGCCCTGGATGCATATGACATAGAATCTACCAGTGTCTGTAATTCTGTAGGATGAATATGATATCACCTTTCTACAAGAAAGTTAATCAACTCACACAAGTTGATGGAAATGGAAAATGCTATCTCCAGAATATCCCATGCATTTTCAGTTAGGTTCTCTGGTGACTGAGAAAGCCATGACATATTACATCAGTGTCATGCTTCTCATACCACTGGGTGACTACTTATGTTTTGTTGATGGGGTCATTGTTGTCTTGAAAAACATTCATCTCTGCTAGACAGAAATGCTGTAACATGAGGTGAAAATGATCATTCAGTACTATTAAGTAACAATTAGCATTGACCATGCCTTATAAGGGTATGAGTGCACCCAAACCATGCCAGAAATATGTGCCCCACACCATCACGAAACCAACCACCAGAACCTTCCATTGTTGGAATCAAGCACTCAGGTTTGTAGAGTTCTTTAGGTTGGTGCAACAGCTATACTTATCTAACTTTCAAGCATATAGTGAAGGATGATTCATCTGAACATACCACATTTCTCCTCTGCCCTATAGTCCATAGCATGTGCTCTATGCACTACTAGATGTGAAACCATGCACTACCAGTGTGATGAGTGGTTTGTACACTGCAACCCAATTATAGTATTCTATTTTGTGGAGTTTTTTGCATACCATTTTTGATGAAACTGACTGTTTTTGCCTTGGTTTGAAATTTCAAGTTAGTTGTTCTGTAGTTGCTCACTTGTTTTGCCTTGCAGTTCAAAAAAATGCATGGACATCACTGAAATATTTGCTTCCACTCACTGTTGCTTTTTGCTTATAATGTCTTTCCCTCAAATTTCCTTGGTGGCATCACCTTACACACTGCTCATAAAACATCAGTAAATTGAGCTGTCTTGGTCACTGAAGATGCACCCTGACAATCACCCTCTTTCAGAGTCTCTAATGTATTCTCTTGTAACCATGCTAGTCATGATTTTAAACAACTAGGCCTGTCCATAATTACATACATATTTTTGTGGGACTGGAATGTGTTTGCTTATTAGTAGATGAGCCACACCTGTCTGGTAGCCTTTGCATTGCATATACTTGTTGTCCCTCATTTACCCAGGTGTTTATATTGTTTTTATCCACTACCTGTACTTGTACATAAAAAATAAAATGGACTTAAATATAAATATAAACAGCAATAATCAGCAATTCTTTGGTATGATAGTTGTAGAAACTGAAAATATATTAGTTTCATTAATGCAACATAAAGACCTTAATATTTATTAACCTATAATTTGGCTTTAGTGATTAGAATTTGGATTTGGCATGGTAGCAATTGAAGCATGGCACTGCACACAATCCAGCATTGCAAAAAAGATAACAGAGTTCTAAGTGTGTGTGTGTGTGTGTGTGTGTGTGTGTCTACTGACTGTATCTGCAGTGTCTAGACGACAGTGGCACACTGTTAGCAGAAAACAATTGCAAGATCAGAAAGTAAATTTACCTCAAAACATTCTTGGGATGAACATATTTCATTCAACTTGTTCACCCTGGGGCAGTCTCAAGGTAACTACTAAGGAGATTAAGGTTTCATTCCTATTGCTATCAAACATGCTTACCCTTTCAGCTGCAGAAGTGTTGTATTTGGTTTTTGTCATTGGATTAAGACAAAGCTTCTTAGGCTGTATCTCACTTTCCCTAGTTCTAAACTTCCAATTAGAAGGAAGGCAACTGGCCAGTAATACCCACTTTCATATGTTGTACTTATATTTTACCCATAGTGAGATTGACTGGATGTCATAATGCCTTTACAGCTGAAAGAGTTAACATGTTTTGGGATTCCAGTAACTGAATCAGTGATCTTTAATTTTTGAGACAACCATTAGACTGTGCCAGCCTATTAGTATATATATGTATCTTGCTTATTACATGCTATAAATGTAACCATTTCTCTATTACATATGACATTTACACAGTAAAGGGGAGGGTTTGGGATGATCAAATCCCACTTTTAAAATTCTTGTAGAAACATACATACATACTAGAAAAGTTTACATTTTCTTATCAGTTATTTGAATTACTATGAAATAATGATAAATATATTTTTATGAAATATACTTATCTCTTCTCTTCTCACACTACAGCTATTACTTGAATGCTAGCATTTCTTTCCCTTGCCTATATAGGCATTGGTCTGATTTTTATTTTGCTTGCTACAGTCTTTTAATCCCCACTTAATTGCCTTGGGAATATCTGTTTCATGACACTCTCCATGTATGTCAGTGCACCTGGTATTGTATAGAAGCACTTCATTAAATAATTATCACTTTTTTCTTAATGAAGTGTTTACAAACAAGTTTCTACAACCATTGGATCTACATTGAGCACTCTTCATATTAACCAATTGATTTTCATAAAACATTTCCTTTGTTTAACTGATATACAATATGAATTCCCAAATTACTGCTTCTGTCATGGAGGCAGAATGGTCTCACCTCTGATATCCTACATTACTCAACAGTCGGGTAAGAGTCACTCTCATTTGAGACTGTCTGTGATCTTATTTGTAATGACATGGAGAGATACATTAGGTCTTCTGGTGTTTCTCAAGGGAATTCTCATGCTGCACTTAGGGGTGATCCTGGACATTCTGGAGAGAATTAAGATTCACTTTTTCCAGCACCTTTGTTTACTCTGTTAGCTTTTCATGAGGCCAATTGGGTCAGCTACCTCTGGCTCCTTATTTTCAGTTGATAAATCTAGTGTGTGATATTTTGGTTCCAAAGCCACAAGGCTCCTCCGCTAAGTTGGAACACTGACAGCTGTGACTACCATATGTCTTTGTGGCTTGGCTCTGAGAATTTCTAGACATTTGGAAAACCTTTACCACCTATCCATGGTTACTATAGGTCTTTATGCGAGGATAAGTCATTCAGTTCTCATCTCCACTAATATTATCCCCCCAACCTGTGTTGCTACTGATTTCTACAGATTCTCAGAGTTCAGAACTTTGTTCCAGGGCTATCAGAGGTTTGTTGGTTGAGGAAGAAATGGAGAGAGTCATCTCAATTATTCCAGTGTTTTATTCCCATCTGTTTGTTGTGTCCAAGAAGACGTGAGATTGTTGTTTGGTCATCAGTCTTTCTCATCTCAGTCAATTCCTCAGAACCTCCAATGTTCACAATGGAGTTATTCCTTACTCTGCATTGGCATTTTTTGCCAGGGTTGTGGATGACCAAGTTCGATGTCACTGAAGCCCATCTCAATATTCCTGTAGTGGAGTCATCTCACCACTACCTGTGTTTTGTGCACAAGAGTCAGGTACTGTACTTCAGGGCTTTGCCACTCATTGGAACACTCACCTGCCAACATTTTGGTTTCTTATACTTCACTCTCAGGCATTGGCAGTAGATGTATTCAGTCAGGACTAGATGAGATTGCACCTCTATGCCTTCCCACTGATTTGTCTGTTGCCCAGACTCTAGCTATGATTTGTTCAACCCCTTGCTGTATTCTATTTGTAGCACTCATTTGGTTGGTTCAACCTTGGTTTTTGCTTCTGCAGTACCATTAGGAGTGATCATCTATTTCACTTCCTATTTGTCCAAGTCTGTTGTGGCAGCCACAATCCAACACAGTATGCCCAGTCATCCCAAAGTACAAGTTTCATAAGTGGTTTCAGCATTTCACTTCTAATGTTATCATATATTTATCTCAATCTATGCATAGTCCCACAGTGGACATTTATCAACAAAATGGCATGCATATAGACAATGTGTATTGTGAGAAAGTTGATCCCACTTCATGCAGAAGTTCCAGTCATAGTTTGTTTTATGACCTAGCTCTTTAATAAGGGTTTACCATCTTTAGCAATCACCTTATGCAGACCAGCTTTATTGACTACCTTTAGATACTCAAAAAGAGAGAAATTATTTGAGTCTCCAATTTTATCTGGCCTCCTCAAGTTATTTCTTGTCCTTCATCCCAGAAATATGATGATTCAGTTAATTGACTTGGATATTAAAGTGATATTATATGCACGTTCTTAAAATGTGCTTGAGCTCTTGCCTTATGTATCATGTATCATCTTTCACTTTATTGCTGCTAGCCTGCAGATGTTGCTGAACAGACTTGTTTGCACTGTTTGTACACAGGACACTTTTGTCATTCTACTTGCATCATCCTATACCTAGACAGGTCCTTCTTACCTAAGACATGGGCAGCCAAGGAAAGGGGATAAGTCCTTTTCAGCAGTTCATCTGAAACTCTATTTCTCACATCTGCCCTCTCTAATATTCTACTAGTAGAATGTATTAATGATATTTTCAGAATATTGGAACTTTCATTTTACACTATGTATAAAGGTTTTATCTACAACAAATTAGGAATAAGACATTAACTTATTCCTAAATGTTTGTATCTGAAGATATCTATCATATTTAATGAATGGTGGTTCCAAAAAAATTACAAGACATGTTGGATATAAAAATATTAATCTCATGTGAGAATAATCACATGAATTAGTTAAATATAATCATTCAATGAAACAAATAATTAATCAATTAGCAAATTATACTAAATGCCCAGAAATACTATAAAACACTAGTGAAATGTATTTTATACTTTTATATACATATTTAAGATTAGATACCTAGATGAGATAACTTACATAGAATGTTTTTAGGTATGTAAGGTATAAGAAAAAGATATTTATTAATTGGTAAATTTTTAGGTTGAGTTTTGAGTCATTATTAGGTGGGGAAAATACTCATTTTTTGGCATATCTTTTTTTTTTTTTCAGGTTGCAGCAAAAATGAAATCATAAGTAACATGCCAGTCACTATCACAACAGCTGATCTGACGGGGGAAAAGTGTCTTCGTATTATTCATAGCGAGGAAAAAACAGTTTTAGGTGTGTCATTTGAGGCATTGGAGTTTAGAGGAACTTTGGAACATTTAACCATATTAGATGGAGACCGCACACTCTCTAGTAGTGTTCTGATGGAGATTTATTCTGTCACTACCATGAACATAAAAGGTATGTTTAGACTAATACCTTTTAATTTTGCAGTTTAATGAATTTTATTTCACTGTTGACAATTTGTATATAAAAATAAGAGAGGCTGAAATCTATGTATATATTTTTAACAACTAATAAAATGACTGTTAAACCTTAGAGACAGTTAGCAGATCACTTGAGAAGCAACATTGTGCCTCTGAAATGATTTATTGAAGTTTTCTGTCAGTTTCATTTTTTATTTATTTTTTACGTTAACTCGTATGTTTTACCATGTAAAAATATATCAAGATCAGTGTAAATGTTTTTAATGAAAGTAAAACTAGTATATAAAAGAAAGATAGCATAAACTAATATTTCTTTTCCTTCCATGTTGACCCCTGCTAGTATAGCAGTAAGTCTATGGATTTACAATGCTAAAATCAGGGATTTGATTCTCCTCGGTGAGCTCAGCAGATAGTCCTATGTGGCTTTGCTATTAGATAAAATACAAACACACCTTCCATGTTTTTTTTTTTAATTCATAACAGTTAGACCAATAAGAAATAGCATCACATATTTAGAGAAGAGAAATTATGATAATTACAGAGTGGAAATTTTATATTATATTCTGGTAGGAAGGATATCTTTTGAAGTAATTACAAATAGCTCTATGGATGTATTACCTTTAAACTTTAACCTGTGTTTGGAAACCAGATGTGTGAAATAAAATTACAAATTACACATCAACATGTGGGGATTGAAGCCCACAGTTTTCCACCTCTAGAATTTCTGCTCACTACCTTCACTAAAGTAATAACAGATTATTAAAAAAATGACTTTTATCCTTAAGTTAGTGTTCGACTCCCATACGTGTATAAATAACATAATAAAATCAGCTCTGTACATCAGGGTTTGCAATATCCTTAAAAACCTTGGACAAAGGTCGACATTAGAGTACTCTCAAATAACATAAAAAAATTACCAAAGCTTCTGGAATTACCAAATTAAATTTTTATGTGTGTTACTAGTGATTAATATGGATATTTTTGTTATTGACCAGTATATGAATCATTGTGAAGTTTTGTGTAATATGCTAATAGTCATTATCAAGACTGGTTATTGCAAAATATGTTTGCAATTAAAGTGGTTGATTTCCATGTAGTGTGTAAGATAATTTCATAAGTCACCGATATTTAAAATTAGTATACTAGAACTGAATCATTTTGAAAACAGTGTAATTACTTGTTAATTACTTATTATTTGATGTATTGTAGTTAATTCCATACTAGGTGTGTGTGTGTGTGCATAAGCTGTGTAATCAGAATTTTGAAAATTAGCAATATTGTAAAAATGATAGCTTGATAAGAGAAAAGCTTTTATATAAAAAGCATTTTGTATTGTGAATTCTTGCTGTTGTAGTTTTCTCATAAATTATTGATGCTATTCATTGTGCTAAGAACATGATTTCAGTCATCTAAAGAAAATCCCTTGTTTTGCAGAAGATTAAATGAAACTCGACTGTATTAAATGTCTTACCTTTTGAATTTTTAATACCAAGTAACCTAAATGAAGATAAGAAGATGAATTTTAAATTAGTGGATAATTCATGGGGAATGATTTTACTTGAGTTCAGAGAAATGTTTGGAGGTAGTGTAGTTGATATTTCAGTATCTAACTTAATATTTCTCAAATACATTCTGTTTCTTTAAGAGTTATTTTTTAGAAGGTCATTTCATCAGTATGCCACTGTTGGCTAGATATTTTAAAATTAGAATGTTTCTCAGAATTAGGATGAAAATTGAGAGCATTAGAATATTTTTCATGAACATAAAAAAGGTAGTAAATAAGCATATCTTTGAGTATGGTAATTGTATTCTAAGCCTCGTCTCAGAGTTTTTTAACTCACCTTCTTTGTGATTTGCAGAAATATCTGTCAGAGTTTGCTCTTATTTTGTAAGCTTAGTAATCAATAAAATATTATCCTTATGCAAGACTTTTAGATTTTAATATATTTGATCTTCTGCTGAGTGAAATCAATTTTGATGTTTATATTTGTCACCTTTCATTTATAATTCCAGTTTCTGAAAGGATGTGTAAGTTTATTATTATCAGTAACAAAACATTTTGTATTTTGAAAAGCCTTTTAAATGAAACTTGAAAAAGCTATCCATGTACAGTAGTAACCTTACTTATAGTGTTTAACTTTTATTAATAATGTTAACTGTGCAATATAACTGTTGGTTTCATTGGAAAGTACTCATTGTTTAGTATTTAAAAAGTTTTATGTATGCAATGTGAATTTTAATTTTTTTTGCAAAATGTTTACAATACGTAAGTATTTAATTTGAAGAATCCTATGAGATAAGCTTGCTAAAAATGCTAAAAAGATGAACAGTTGTTAAAAGTATAGCAGTCAGTGTTTCAACAATCTACAGTATTACCAACAGATGAAACACGATCTACAAAATTGAATGTGAAGAATTTTATTCAGGAGAATATGATAGAAAACTGAAAATGTCTTTACTAGGGAATATTTGTACACTCTTCTTGAACATGTCAAAATTACTATTTTTACTCCCATGAAATTGCCTTACTAAATATTTACTCATTTTTACACTTTCTCTTGGCCTAGCATGACCAGATAGTTAGGGCACTTGATTCATAATCTGAGAATCGTGGGTTCAAATCCATGTCACACCAAAAAGCTCACACTTTCAGCTGTGGGGACATTATAATGTACAGTCATTTCCACTATTTGTTGGTGAAAGAGTAGCCCAAAAGTTGGTGGGTGGTGATGACAAGCTGTCTTCCCTCTAGTCTTATACTGCAAAATTAGGAATGGCTAGTACAGATAGACTTTGTGTTACTTTACATGAAATTCAAAAAGCAAACACAAAAAAATATCAAACATAAATAAAAAATATGACAAAATGTATTTGAATTTAGTTAATATTTTAAAAAAATAAACATCTGCATATGCAAATCTGAAAGAGCTGTTATAGTAATACATAAGAAACTTTCAGTAAACAAACATTGAAAATCGTCTTTATACCTTTTTAAGAATGGTTGTCTTCTGATATAATTTGTGAAACTGGATTTTTCTTTTTCTGGTTCTGTAATTTTTCTGGCTGAGTTTTTTGTCACCTAATCATAAGTTAACTTGTAAAAACATAAGTATGTACTCTTAATTACTGTTCACCTTTTCATTCATTCTAACTAAAGTATTCATAAAAATGATAAAAGTATGTTCTGAAGTGGTGATACTATCAACTACTTGTGGCTTGCAGAGGAAAAAATCATTTCTTTTTTTAAATTCAAATAATTCATAGTTTTCTCAAAACAAAAATATCAAGGATTTGGTGAAAATTTATGAAATTAGGAAATAAATGTTTAAAATATTTATTTAAATAACTTGTATACCAAGTACAAAACTCATTTCCCATTTTATATCAGTAGTGTAATTTTCTTCAAAATCCTATTTCAAAATGATTGTGTAGACAATGTCCTTTTTTATATATATATATATATATATATATGCAGATGAGTAACAAATAATACTGAGCCAACACTACCTGTGTTAGCTGTGTGTGATTTGTCCCACATGAATAGTAAAAGAATATTACTTTTATATTTTAAAGTTTATGATAATATATGTCAATGTTTTCTTTATTTGAAGTCATTTTTCTTTCAATTTCAGAAAGGTACATTTGGAGTAGTGGAAACAGTGTAATGGTATCTTACCTGAATCCTTCTATAGCTTTTCCCTCCCCTCTAAACTTCTCCATTCAAATAGCATCACACCGTAGGTTTTCATAATTTTTTCATTCTCTCATTACTTTTTTTTTTTCTGATACTGTTTAGATTATTATTACCCAAGGTTAATTTAACGATTTTTAAATAATGAAAAGAAAGTTTTATCCAGTGTGTAAATATGTACAATTATGGCAGGATATGCTTTTTCATAATATTTAAGTTTAAGTAAAATCGAAAGTTTTCAATAAAAGCAAAAAAAAAAAACATTTTATCACATATTGGTAGTAGTTTAATACACTGTGGTGCAAGATTTATTTTGTTTTTCAAAATATTTGAAATAACCTTCGAAAATGAAATTGTTCTGGAATTATTTTTACTATTTAATTAACACTTCTTTATTGCCATATTTTTACCTTAATTTTTGTATTTGCATATATAGGACAAGGAGGTTATTTTGTGAACAATGGAAGTATACAGTCAACTTCTAAAGAACCTGTAATATTTTTGTTGCAAGTGGAAGAGGGTGAACAAGTATTGCTGAATGCTAGTAATTCTTCCTTCCCCCCCATGTCACACGTTTTTATATACAGTGGCTTTTACAGAAATTCTCTATTAATAGCAGATTTTAAAAGTGAGAATAATGTCTATCCAGTCATTTCCCCATCACATCAAATGATGGTAATTTCTCAAAACTTTGCTGAGTTTGCCAAATTTACGAGCAGCTTCCAAGGGATTCCTAAAGGTAATTTTCAGTAGATTGTTTTGACATGTCATTTTTAACATAGAAACAACAGAAATTTATTCACAGAGTTTGTGTAATTTTTTAACAACATAAAATTATGAAAGTAATGTGTAGGTGCAACTGTTTGGTATTTTCTTTATCTGTTTGCTTTTTTGTTTTGCTTCAAAAACTGTATTCATGCTTGTAGAGAATTCTTTTAAATGTTTTATGGCACTCAGAAGAAGCATAATTTATAACTCTAAAAATTAATTTGTACGATTTTGCTTACAAAAAAATTAGTGATGATTCATTTGTATGATAAAATGT
This sequence comes from Tachypleus tridentatus, assembly GCF_004210375.1. NCBI lineage: Eukaryota > Metazoa > Arthropoda > Merostomata > Xiphosura > Limulidae > Tachypleus > Tachypleus tridentatus. The sequence continues at coordinate 120,030,066 of NC_134826.1, read as the reverse complement.
ACCATAAATATTTTCTTTTATAATTCCATAATTTTGAAATTGAAAGAAGCATAGTATTTAACTAAGTTTTTATCTAATTATTACAAAACTTACAAGATGGAAACTCATGAGGATGTCAAATTGTATTTCAGATTTTACTAAGCACAGATTCACATAGGCTGAAATACAAATAAATACATGAAGAATAACATCATATTAATTAAATCAGTTAAAGGTCACTCTTCATGTAAATGACTTGTATTTCAAACATCACTGAATTTGTTATGTCTTTAATAGGCAGTATTACCAGCAAACTTAACCCTTAAATCCAAGTGAATGCTGCTAGCATCTGGCCAAAATCCCAATTTACATTAGATGATAACAATATCTCATAATATTTATGTCTATTTGGCTAAAATCTAATACAAACCATGTTATTATCCACAAAATTAAGAGAATTTAACTTCTATAAGGTATAGTGATAACTATTAGAAAATTATGAAACTAATTTCAGATAATGCAAAAGATTATGTATTTAAGAAGTTATATTTTATGTTGTCTCTTAATAGATTGATTTGTTATGCAAGATAGACAAAATATCTGTACCTTAAGCTTTTGCAAGTGTACATACCATCATTTTAAATTTTTCATAGTTTGAATGATTGATGACCTTTGTTTATTTATAAAGGATGCCATAGCATTAGCTTGGAAAACACTGGTGGTTACAGCTTGTCAGGAAACTGCAACAACACATGCTCTTGGGCAATACCATCTATGAACAATAACAGTAAAGGTAATTCTTTGCAAGTATATAGGTTTAGTGTTACAGAAATTAAAACTTTTACCATAAGCTATTGCAAAATTTAAGCAAAAACTATATACATCATGATAAGTAATGCCTAAACCTTGAATTATAAATTATTCTCTTTTCATGGACATGTTACAAAGTACAAAATTTTGTGGAAAATAGCTAATGTCTACACATTTGGGCAAATTAAAAGCCATCTCTTGATAACAGCTTGCCATTTCAATATCTCTAGAGCATAGCATGTGCATATGTGTGTAAACATATAACTATAGATATAAGTAACTACAAAAACTTGCTGTTTTGTACAAGAACTATAAAAGTAAACTATTAACAATTATGCTGTTAGTAGTCAAACAGGAAACTGCATCAACATTTCTTGATCTAAATATGATAAATAGTAGTGTCACTTGAATGAAAATAACATCTTGTTTGTTTCAATTATGTATCTCAATATATTAAAAGTCTTCATTCAGAACTTGTAAACTTGTCCCAGTAGTTAAAAGATACTGAGTTGATATAAAAACATTAATGAAATTTTATATTTTAATGGAAGTACAGTCATTCTCACAGACATATTTCCAGAAGAGTGTTTTGTACTTATAGGTTTTACATATACTAGTGGCTGTTGATCTTGTTAATATCCTGCATATCCCAAATAGAAGTTGGGAATAAATAATTTGTTAATCGTATTCAGTAAAAGACAGTTACACATATACTGATGGGTGTTAATTATTGATTACCTTTAGAGTGCCCCTTTTTTCTGATCTGAAATGGAAGAAACACTGTTTTACTCACTTATCATTTAGTTTTGGTACATTCTGGAGGTTGACTTGTATCACATACAAGCTTATTTAGAAGGAAAAAATGTTTAATACAGTACGAGTTGTTCTTAACAGGTGTGTTTTGACATTTACCTTTTTTTAGCATTTCACAGTTAATATTTTGCAACACGTCTCCAAGTCTGTAGCTTAGATTATAATAAAACTTAATTGAAGCAGGTGTTGATTTTAAAGTAGTAGTTTAGCTCATAAAAAGCTTAGTTAAAACATTTTTGTAATATTTCACAATATGGTTGTAAGTCTGTTATTAGCCTCTGTAAATGTGTAGTTGTGAAACATTTGTTTATTTTAAGCACTCCCATGCCATGTTTTTTTGGAGATAATAACTGCCTTATTTAACTGATTAAGTATTTTTGTCTTTAAAAATTCAAATTAAAAACTAAGTACAAAAGTAGAAATCTACTGTTTATATGCAAAAACGGCTCGTTTGGGCTGAGAAAACACTTTTACATAGAAGAGCCGTTTTTGCATATAAATTTCTCAACAAGTGGGTTTCTCGTCATCACTGAGAAATCTACTGTATTTTAGGGGCTTTTTCAATTTCCCTTCTAGGGCAGAAACACTAAAATAAAATAGTCCATGTACACAACTGGAAATTTTTCAATTACAGTTATTGAGCCAATCAACAATGGGTGATGTCTGTGTGTGTATACACAAATTATTTTGTCTCTCTGTATTCTTGTTTGTTTATTGTTTTTTAGGGGGGGGGTTCAGAACTTAAATGAATAAGATTATTAAAAACTGGTTCATGATTTTACTTGTAATCATCATACCCTGTGATGACTGATACACATTACAGCAGCCTTGACAATGTGTAAAATTATATAGAAAAGAATATTGTTTTAACTACTGTTTAACCGTGGGTTTGTGTTGTCATATAAGAAAATGTACAGATGGAACACCATATTGGATTTTATTGACCCAAGAAGTTTCCAGTTCTTTCAAAATTCTCTTTTAGATAAAATTGCAGCAGTAAATTAAGAATTAAAACTTTAAAACTAATAGAACTGAAATGTGTTGAAAACCATTAGACGTACAACATTGTTAATATGCATGACAATGTTAGAGTAGTCTTTGTGACAATGTAAGTGTGAATCTTTGCTTTGTTAGTGTGGTTGTCATGGCTGTTGAACATACAGCCAATCAGGCACAAGTTAAATAATATGTTCAATAAATATTCTTTAGTTTTGCTTACACACTAAAGAAGTTTTTAATAAAACAGTATTTGTGAAGAAAAAAATGCAGGGCATTATTGCTTGTTATTAAACTTAAGTTGGAAAAGGTTTTTTTGTTTTGTTTTTCAGTTGTTGTTGAACAGGTTATTTTCAATAGCTCAAGCATTACTACTGTCATTACCTGAACATTTTATAAGTTATTTACTGCATTTTTTATGTATATAATAAAACATTCGTTATTTAATTTTGGTGGAGTTTACATTCTATTTAAAATTAGAAATAAAATTCTTAAAAATGGGTGGTTGTGGAAAGTTATGGAATCTCACTTTTCACTATTAGTCTGTATGGGCCATGTAAAATTGTATTTTAATTAGTATTATTTGTGTCAGAATACTGTTTGTTGTGTTATAATGTATGTATGTGTATTAACCTTCAGTTAATTATAGAATTATTTGTTTTTCTTTTGTTTCTTAAATTAAAGAAAGTTGTTTCTGTCATGTAATCCAGCACTTGTGGTTAATCTATACTATCAGTTAAAGTTCGACAGTTAGCAGAATTTGATACTTGATTAACTATTGGTTAATATATTCAACTGATTGATTATTCACACATGTACATTGGTTGAATTAAATTATCAAAAATACTAATAATCATAAACATCATTGTTCAATTACTTGGATAGTTTTAATTACTATAAATAATAATTGCTAGAATCTGATATCAGTTAGAGAATTTTTTTGTGATATTTAATTTAATTCTAAGTTTGATTAATTGATTTACTGATCTAAATCTGTTATCACCTGTTCATAAAAGTAAAAACTTTACATTAATGTTGAAATAAACATAAATGTATATAAACTCTTTTAGCCAAGTATTTTGTATTAGAATAAAATCCTTTTCATTTTTTAGATATTCTCTCTTTTGATTTCTCTTTTTTGAACCTGTTTGCTGGAGATAAAATTAGACTGTTCAAACTAGATGAGCAATTAACCTCATTAGCAACAGTTACAGCAAAAACCCAGTATGTGCCCAGTTTTAATATACCAGCTAATACAGGAGCTTACCTCTCTGTGACCCGAGGTAACTGTTTGAAAAATGACACTGCTCTAATTGCTAGATATGAAATTATTCCTGGTAAGTTTTATTTATCTATATGTATTAGTTTCTTAAAGTTTTGATTAGCATTGTTCATTTGATGCATTATGGAATAATTTTAGAAATTGTCTCATTCAGTTTTAAACATTTTGAAGGCCTAATGTCTCTCACATAGTTTAATTACTTCAGTAAGCAAGTCTGTGTACATGTTTGGTATATTTTAAAAAGTAATTTATCAACATTACCCTGAAAAATTGTAGATTTTCCTGTGCTAATGCATTGTATATACCTTTTATAAATCTTAATTATCTTGCATGCAGATAAATATTATGTTCTTATTGCATATTGAAAAAAGCTAAATCTCTTCATTAGAATGAAGTTTCTGCATCTTTAAAAACATTTTATTTTGTGCATCTAAGGAATTCACTTAGAATCTAATTACAAAACAAAAGGTGTGTATTTTACTTGAAAAAGAAAGTGCTCTTTGTAATTTCTAAATCTCCTCCATAATCTTGAGAAAATTTGATCAGCACTTTAAAAAGCTATTTATTTAGCTTCATTTTCAAATTAAAGTTCCATATTTTGTTTGTCAAAGAGAGTGTTTTATACTGAACACAGTCTTTTAGTGTTAGAATATTGTCTTTGACCATTTACCCCCATAATTATGCAGTTTTTTTCACAAAACTTTATTATAACTAGATGTTCAGAATTCAAAGGCTTTAGTATTAAATTCTCATATTTGAACTTTCAACCTTTTTACTCAGTTGTTGTTTGAGCCATTTCCTGAATTTTGTGTCATTGAAAATAATAAATATAAAACTATATTTTGTTTTAGGTGTTAATGAAGAGAATTTTAGTAGACAAATATATATATATATATATTTTGTTTTTGCTCCTGTTATTGTTTGTAATTTTACCTTCATCAATCTATCCTTTAATTATCTCTGCAAAATGTTGCATTTATGCTTCAATATGCATTAAGCTCAAAGAGAAAAAAATGTCTTTTAAATGTTTCTTTTTTTTTCAGAATTTTTGTAGTTATTTTCACTGTACTTCAACTATTATCTGATGAACAAGTTGGCATTTTATAAGTTATTTACTGCATTTTTATGCACATAATAAGACATTAGTTAACTAATTTTGGTGGAGTTTGCAGATTGCCAACTTGAGAAAGTTTACATAAGAAACAAGGAGATGGCCTGGCATGACCAGGTGGTTAAGGCAGTTGACTGGTAATTTGAGGATTGCATGCTTGAATCCTTGTAATACCGAACATGCTAACATGGGGGCATTATAAGTGATGGTCAATCCTGCTATTCATTGGTAAAAGAGTTGCCCAAGAGTTGACAGTGGATGGTGATGACTAACTGCCTTACAGTGCTAAATTAGGACATCTTTACAGAATTTGTGCAAAATTCAAAACAAACAAACAAGGAGATACTTAAAATTCACAAAATCAACATATGGGTTTTTATCTACTGCATTAATAACATAAATATAGAAAAATACAATCACAAGAATTACAAAACATATTCCTTGGGGTAGTTTTGTTTAAAATGAATATTTTGTTTTCTTTTTTTTTTTTTCATTTAAAATAAGAGCAAATGCACATAATAGTTCACTTTGAATAGCTAGTGAATTAGAAGCTATTGCTTACAATATACAAAACTCTCTTCCAATGTAACTTCATATTATGTGTATTGATATTTTATATTTAATGGAAATTCTTACAAGAATACAAAAGACCACCTTTAGTAACACTTAAAACTGATTTATAGTGAACAATGCTGCTAGTTTAGACTAAAGTGCAGCCACGAGAAACTAACTGCTAACTACATTAGTTGGTTTTGTTACAACTTTTGTATTATATTTTTCTAATTTAATCTTTGCTATTCATTATCTAACTCACTTTTATTTTTACTGAGTTAAACTATTTATTTCTGGCATGAGGTAAAACAATAATGTACCAAGTAAGTTGTACATAGAATTTCTACAGGAACTTGTGTTTGTTACTATACAATACCATTCCTTGTTGGCATAGTAACATTCTAGAGTCTGCAATCCACTTTACCATTTGTCATATTAATAATTAGTGTCTTAAGTTACTTCAGTCCTTTCCGATGATACAATTTCTCTAACATTTCCTCCAGTATTATTTCTTTTTTTTTATGACTTTGTTTCTTGATGCTGACCAGTTTCACTCATTAGTGTGCATTAGTATATCCTAATTTTAAAAGTCATTTCTGCTTTCTTTTAGAAGGAAAAATGATTGTTAAATTGTCACTTGTGAATAATTACTAGGTTTGGGCTGTTCCAAACCAAGATATTTGATATGTAAATGTTTCTTCAGTTTGTGAACCTCCATTTTTACCCTAGTTCTTTAATTTATTAACATTATCAAATACACACAGATTTTTAACATGAAGCTTTTTAAAAGCTATATCCTGCACCTTGTAAGGCTGTTAATTTTACATAAATTTAAAGATTTGATTAGTGTGTTGCTTTCGTCAGAATATTTTGTACGTGGTGAAAATATGGAAATATACCATATGTTTTGATATTAATCCTCTCACCATGGGTATTGTTTACTTTGCATGGCACAGTTTCAGTGACTTTTATTCAAAATTTTATTAAACTACTTTATGTTATTTGCAATTATTATATCATAAAACCTAAGCTAGTAATCCATATTTTAATAGTATATAAGTTTTAAGTTCTTAATTCTACAAGGCAATATTATAGACAATTCTAAATATCCCCTAGTGTGACACATTTTCTTTAGGTATCTTGTCTTCTTTATTTTATCCACTATACATTGAAAAATTACAAAATTAAGCACAAATTACTCACCATAAAATCATCATGGCTCAGAGAAGTCGTAATTGTTATAGCTTACAATTTTGTTTATTTACAGACCTATCTAATAGAAAACCACACTCCTCCTGTCACATTCTTTCATTCAGGATTTACTAATATTTTTCTTTTGCATGTAATTTTATATTACCAATAACCAGTGGAAAGTGAAGGGTTTTATTTATCAAGTGATATATAATTTTGTGTTCTGAACAGATTGACATAAAGTTCATTAGAGTACAAGCTTTGTCCTCTTGAAAGTTAATGACTAGACTGAATGAATTTGTAAAGGCTTTTGTTGCGTAGTTAGAAACCCAGAAAAATTTTGGTAGTTAAGGGCAATCTTCTATTTTTTTACATGTTGTTAGTCGACATTCTTGGTGCATTATTCAATTTTCAAAGCAAATACTCAATATTTTCAGGAACAATTTTTTATTTTATTTAATAAAAATACTTTCCTGAAAAGTATGATTTTTGTGTCTCAAAAATTTACAATATTAACTGAAATACTGCCAAATATTGTGCAGATGCATGCACTATGTTGAAAGTTAGAAATATTAAATCTAAAATAAAACTTTAAATGAGTATAAAGAGATCATGTGGTCAGTCAAACTGACCAAGTCAGTATGAAGAGAGTTAATAATGATTATACTTTTATTGGTGCCTTTTATGTGGTTGTTGCAAAACAATAAAAAAAGTTATATACACCACTGTTTATGTTTTTTGTTTTTTATTTCCTTAGTTTGTGAGAAAGAAATTATGCAAGCACCAGGAGAGAGAACTGTGGTATCATCTCCAAATTTCCCAGATAGTTATCCTCTGGGAGTAGAGTGTAACTGGAATATATTCACAATGGGCAACAAATCTAACCTTCACATCATCACATTTAGCCACTTTAATGTTACACAGAACCATACATTAACAATCTCGAGAGTTTTGAAAGGACCACAAACAACTGTGAATACTACTCTTGGAGAAGGAAGTTCTTCTCTTCCTAGTGATTTACTTGTATTAACACCAAACCATGTGGAATTTTATGCTCCTCTCACCAATCTTTTTGCAGTTGGAAATGGATTTCAGTTCAGTGTCACAGCCCTTGGTGAGTATGTAATTAGACTGTTTGTGTGTGTGTCTATATATATAAAAACTCTGGTTACCAAACCAGTTGTTAATAAATGACTAATTATTTTTTGAATTATTACATAAGTTTCCTTTGGGGTAACTTACAATGCTGCATTTTCAAGTTCTAGACATATAACTTACAGTTGTATAACATTGAACTGTTCCATTTAATTACAATATTAAAAGGATATGAATTCTCTTGCATCTTGATGTTTAACTGTTGTGTATTAGGCTGAAAGTATTGCAGTAGATTTTGAGCTAAAAAGATGTAGAAAATTCTAGAAAAAATTTGAACTTTGTTTTGATTGGTCAGTGAGACTTAGTTGTTATCCAAAGAGCAGGCTCTTCTTAAAATTCACTCCAAGCTAAATTTTTGAAAAGTAATTGTAATGAGTTTACAATATTTTAAAGTTATAAAGGTTTTTCTAATATAATCTAACCTGCTGTAAGTCTGAGCACTTGTATAATCTTAGAAAAAACATTTGTGCTTTACACATTCAAACAAAAGTAGAATTAAATATATTTTAGTGCTTTTTAACTCTCATATTTAAAATAATAAGTAAACTCTGGTTTGTTTGAGTTAAAAAATAAATAAAACAGCCAGTTATTTAAATTGGTAACTTATATATCTATGGTCTCATTCGTTTCTGTGTTAGGGACATATAAGTGTATTTCATACCTTGAGGTTTACAGGGAAACAAGTTGTGCTAAGATTACTGAAAACATTGTTTAATTATTTTATCCTTTTATATGTGGGAAAGCATTAATCCAAACATAGATTTTAAAATCTTAATGAATGTTATGAAGGAAAGATATTTGACTGAAGAAGCATTTTTGAAAACGTAAAAAAGACTTGCATATTCATAAACTGAAATAAAATAGCATTATTTTGTATTGGTTCTCTTTCAAATGTCTTTCATTGAAGATCTCAAAACTTGCATAAACATTTTTCAATAATCAATCAGTTATTCAGATAATGTCAGCTGTTTGGATTATTTGTTTTATGGATAACTACTGATTATCAAGATGAATAATCCTCACAGCACTACTTTTGGGATGATAAGCACATGGGTTGCCCCATCTCCATTAATTAACTTACTTTTTTTTTTTCAGTTATGGACAGATTTGGTTACAGTTACTTGTTGGGTATGATACAACAAATGACAAAACTTTGGCTGACTTTATATATGTGAGCAGTATTATTCTGATAAGATACATTACCTTCTCTTACATAAATCGTTATTCTCATTCATATAGAAAAAAAGTTTGCACATGCCACAATCTTTGAAACTTCAATCATTTTGGAATTGGAATTGACTCCTTCTGTTCAATTCTACCAAATTATCACATCATGTTGGCAGTTCTCATATCAAGAAGTTTTTGTTGTTTTTTTGTTTGTTTTTAGTGCTCTTCATATGATTTGCTTTGGTGAGTTTTATCAGTTTTAATTTCTGAAACAAATTTTATTCATAATTTTTTTATACTTTATAGAATAATTGTTTAGTTAACTTAATTTTCTATCCTTTTTCTAAATTCTCACTTTCAGTTTTTTCATTATCAAACACATATGTTTGATCTGTATTTCAACAATGAATTCCAAGGTTAATGTTACCACTTCAGGTGTCATACCTCCTACTAGTACTATTTCACAGGCTGCAGGTGGGCAAGATTTATTGTTGGATTTATCTGTGATTATCCAACAAGAGATTGATTATTATGTACATCAACCTTCAAGTTTGTAATGTTTTTACCCATTTTATGATCCCCAAGTTGCTCTATTACATGACACCTTTTCATCTCAATATTTAGTTTTCCTACCCTCCCTAGATATTTGGATTCATGCTAAGTAATTTGCTTCACAGTTGATTGAGGGTGGCAGCATCTGTCACCTTCCACAGACTGTTGATTAGTTTGCTGTCAAACTGTCTGTGTGGGAAGTGGTACCTGATTTTCCTATGTGTTCATCCAATGCCCAATTTGTTTGCTTTCATCTGACCTTTACTTCCCTTCTATAGTATTTGTCTTCTAATCACCTCCTTTCTGAAGCAACTCACAGACATTCTGAGGGCCTTTTAAGAAAGAGCTTCCCTAATTATCTTCATCTTGTTTGTTGTTTTTTACTCTTACATCACCCGTGTGGTTTCTCTGTTGTTAAGATCTTTTAGATCTAAACATGGTTTTGTTTCAGGTTTGTTTACCACCCCCTTACAGATTTTATAAATGGTCTGTTTTCTGTGATGGACATAAAGCTTTGGAATCTGTGCATCAACACTTGACCCTTTTTTTCTTTGTTTGCACATATATCACAGTCAGAAATGACAAAAGCTCTTTTCCTATTTCCTGTCCTAGTCTTTCTCAACTTTTTCCTATTTGTTTTTCTAGAGGTTCCTCATTTTGACATTTTATTCAACAGTAGTGGGCACATTGCCAACAGTACTGGTGACTAGTTGGTGGTTTCCAGTCCAGTGGGAGCTTGCTTGTCAGAAATATTTCCACTTTGATGACTCTCCCTTCTTCATCTCATGAACCCATTTTACCCTTATTTTCCTTATACTTGGGGATTCTACTAGCCCTCAGCATTTGTCCAACATGGTACAAGACCTTTTATCTTAACATGACATAGAACCTGTATACTATCCTTCTTCAGGTTTTTATTCCAGAATCTTTATTGTCCCCAAGAAAACCAAAAACTGACAGCCTGTAATCAATTCATTCTGCTTCTATCAGTTTTTGATTTTGCTCTGTTTTACCAATGAGTCTTTTTTTTTTTTAACTAAGGTTGGTTTTTCTCCAGATTTGTGGATGACCAGGATGAGCTTTGCAAATACCTGAAATCATGACTATTGAGATATTGGAATGTGCAAACAATCATCCATGCTATTCCATCTTTTTGATTACTCCTTACTGGCCAGCTCAACCATGTTTCATGTGGCTGCTTTGACTTTAAACTAGCCATCTGACCTCGTAATCTGCTTTTTCTTTGTCAGCCTCAGTCTCCAGTATTTCATCTGTCTTTTGTCTTCATGCCTGTTTTAAATCTGACTCTTGGTGAGAAGATCTAGCTTGTCCTAATAAGTAGCATTTGTTCTAGCTAGTTCCATTCACTTTTCCTCCAGAGAAGTTTATCAAAGTAAATGGAATGTTTTCCATCATTGATCCATGGATAAAGGGTTTTTTACCAGATCAGTCCTCTGTTTTTCATATTGTGGATTTGTTAACTTAGCATTTTAATCATTGATCTTCTGCCATCTCAATCTCATGTTATCTGGCAGTCTTGTCCCACACATTTTGTTCTTCCCAATTTTGTAAGTTCTTTACCTTTCCTTCTGATTCATTTCTTCCAGATTTGTCATCTTTCTGAGTGAGTTGTCATTCACTGCATCACTTTGTCTCTGTTCAAACCTCTTCCCACATGCTCCTTGTTGTACTTCTCCTTTAAAATTTATAACTTTATCCTCTTAATCTGTGGATGTTGAAAGTCAGTTTTATTTGCTATTGATGTTTCACATGCCCTTTATCATTCTGCATATCTTCTTTATCTGGATTGTTCTTTCCTCCCCCAAATGCAGTGGCTCAAGAAGTTAACTCCTTCCTTTTGCTGATTTCCCTTCCTTCCATTTCCTTCACACCTTAGTCCTTGGTCTGATGTAAGTAGACTTTTTTTCCTGTATATGCTCTTCAATGTTATATTTCCTGCAAAGATTCCTTCTGTGATTCCCATTCCTACCTCTTTATTCCTTGGCAGACATCCTCTGCTTGTGATCCTTCTCCTTCCACCCTGACCAGTTAAGTTCAACTTTTAACTCAGTTGGCTTATTCTTCTTTACTTACTTTGTTCTTGGTCTTTTCTCTTCAAATACACTTTACCTCTTCCTTGATGCTTCATCTCTTTCGTCTTTTGGAGAAAATTCATCAATCGGGCAAGTGGATTACATTTGTCTCTCAATATTTGCATAGGACCATAGTACCTAGATCTTCAGGTTATCGTCTTTCATCTGTATCCATTATTTAGACTTCAGTACTCTTTCCTTCCTTTTTATCAGATTTTATGTTCTCCAATTGTCAACTAAAGGCATTCAGTTATACTTCTTAATACTATAAATATATACTGTGTTGTTGAACTTAGGATTCTTTCACAATAGATTTCTATGGCTTGTTGGCAGTAAATTAAAAAATAAAAAACACTCACTTCACTTGTTTTCAAAATGATATATGTACATATTCAGAACTAGTTAAATGTATGTGTGACAAATTCTATATCATAAGCACTACATAGTTCTCTTCTTCTCATTAAAAGTACACTAAAGCCTATTTGTTTAGCTTTTTAAAATTTCAGTTGACAAGCTAAACTACCTTTCCTTGTTTCTATCGCACTTGTACTATGTAGTAGTAATTTGATGCCTTTCCTAAGGTAAGAAGCCCAAGACTATGTGGCCTAACCAGATACCTGTATAATGCAGTTTTAACCTCTTTAGACTTGTATTCAATATTTTTGTGGACACATCCTAAAATCCTATTCGTCCTATCACTAGCAACAGCACACTGCTTGGATGGTATCATGGACTGGTAATCTATTACATCAATATCTTTTTCTTTCATGACACTATTAGGGTTATTTCAATTCTAGTTATGCTTTATGTTCAATTTATATGACCCACATGTATTATAATGTGTTTATTATAAGTAAAAACTATATCATTTGTTTGCCTAACTCAAATGATTTGAATGATTTTGTAAAGCTACTGAATCCTCTTCACAGCCAGCAACACCTAAGACTTTAATATCATCAGAAAATTTAAGTACTTCATTGACTATTTCTTTATCCATGTCATTGTTGTAAATAAAAGGAGCAACTGTCCTGAGACTGAGTGCTGAGATACCTTGATTGTAACATTAATTCAGTTTGACTGAGATCTATTTATAACAACCCTCTGCTTTCTTCTGTCAGCTGTTTTTGATCAAGTTTGTTAACTTATTCCCAACACCTAAAGAATTTTTTTTTTACAAACCTTTTATGTGACACCTTGCCAAGTGCTTTCTGAAAATTCAAATACACCAAATCTATGCTACATATGCATTGACCTTTAAAAAGAATATCCAAAGATTTTTAAGGCAAGATTTTCCTTAAGTGAAACCATATTGACTGTCTTGAATTTATTGCTCAACAGAATAGGCATATTACAATTGAATTCATTGCTTTTTATTCTAATAGTGCCCCCTGCTAGTACAGCAGTAAGTCTGCAGATTTACAATACTAAAATCAGGAGTTTGATTTCCCTGGGTGGGCTCAGAAGATAGCCCAGTGTGTCTTTGCTATAGGAAGACACACACACAGTCTTCTTCAAAGACATTATTAGCTAATGTCTTCCTTGCATGTAAAAGCTTAAGCTTCTCCTAAATCCTGCCTCCATTTTTCACAGTCTATGCTTTGTTTTATCTATTGCCTTTATTTTAATTAGGAAAGCCTCCAACCTACAAACTCTGTATGAAAATTGCACGTTTTTATTACCAGCTTCCTTAAAAATACATTTCAATCTCAAGTTCCCAAATGAAACCAATTCAGACCATGAATGCTTAACTCCTACATTAGTCTTAGTCATTGTGTTTATTCTTACATAGTCTGAATATAAGTACTAAATACCAAATACTATTAGCTTGCTGTCAACACTGTTAATGTTAAGCATAATGTTTAAAATCCAATAACATATATATTTTATCTTTAATTATATAAAACTTAGAAACAGAGCTTAATAATTTATTAGAAGTAATAATATATGTAGCATTAATAATAAACTGTAACTTAGCCTTATTTATAACTTATCTATATGTTATAACAGAATAAGCTGAATTTGAAACACCAAGATACAATAAACTAGTTTATAGATTGTATTTATTTAATAAACTATGCCTAGTTATTGTTGTGTTATTTAAAGTTATTACAAATTATAATATAAATATTGAATAACTTTCAGAAATCTGTAATGGCTTAACTTTTCACTGTTCTCCCTCTTCAGTCATGCCCTCTACTTTCAGGTGAAAATGGTAAGGTCCTCTTTCCTACCCCCACCAAATGCCTAGGGTTTGGTTTGTTGTTGACTTACAAATGATATAATCCTTTTCCTACCTTGGCATGTACATTCGTTCTCAGCAGCATGGGTTTTAGATGTAGTTGACCTATCATGTACTACCCATCACACCTTAGGAGAACATCCTATAATCTTACCCACTTTAATGTTTTCTGAGATTAAATTTCATTACATTAATAAATATTGTATGGTTCAGATCACTATATGTTGATAGTTCTTTCCAATTTGGATGTGTTCCACCAATTTTCTGTCCATATATGCAAAATCTTTTTACAGTGGGCAAAGAGTATCCTTGGTTCAGAAGTAGTGCAGCCTCACATGTGTGAAAATGTTCATTTGGTAAGCGACCTTTGGATGCTTTCAAAGGATGCTTCTTTCTTTTCCTCATATCAGTCCCTCCACCTTTTCATTGTTGGATTCTAGTAATTTGTGTGAAAAGGAGTAATGTACCTTATCAGAAGTTATAATTTTTCTGTACTGAAAATCTATTTTTGATAGATTCTTCCTCCTTTCATACTTCCCTACTGAAAAACTGGTGCTTCCATCTGTCAACACTTGAAATGATAGTTTGGTGGAATTGAATAAAGGAAGTCACATGTGTCAAGAAAGTGTGTTGTGTACTTTTTCATGGAGAAATGCACAAGAATTAGTAAATTTAAAACAGGTGGGAATTTCAATGCTTGTGGCATTCACAGAAAAGTGTTTTTGCATATAGAGGACAACACTTGTTATCGAGTACTAATTTAATAAGCAAAAATTTCATATTAGTTGGGCATTGTAAAAAGTTGTGTAAGAGGTTTTTACCGTTACAGATACCTTGAATATTAGAAAATTCTTCTTGCATCTGTGTACATACTACTTAGTTTCTGTAGATCCTGTAAAGTTAAATAATACTTGCATTTTTTTCACAGAGTTTACTTATTATTGAGCCAATAAAGAGAAGGAAACATCACATTCAACCTTTTCCTATTGAACAGATCCCTTAAATTTTGAATTCCAGTCAAACTTGGTTAATATTGCGAGTGGGGTACCTTAGGGCCTGGTATTGTTTTTATTTACATTAGTGATATAAATGGCAAAAAAAATATCATCAAATTATTAAATTTGCTGATAACATTAATGTTTTGGATGTTACTGGCTGCAAGAAAGGTTGCCCACTGTATAGCAAAAGGGTTTTAATTATGTGGTGAGTTGGGCAAATTAATGCCAGATGGCTTTTAGGCATTATAAATGCAAAGTGTTTAAGAAATAAAAATATTTCTAATAATAGGTCCTATTTCTAAAATATTTTGAAACAATCTTAATACACTACATTTGTGCATAAAAACACTAATGGCTTCTTGTTAAATTTGTTTAAGGGCTCCAGTTAAGATTTTAGACAAATGTTTCTTGAACAAGTGTATTTTGTGTTTTGAATATTTTTATGATGTTAAGAATCTGTACATTTTTAACAATAATATTCATTATCCAGTACTAATTTACCAAGTAAAATTTTTTTATTACTAGGACATAGTAAAATAGTTATATGGCAATGATAAGTTTTGAGAATCTTGAATGCTGTATCTTTCACAGTTGGTTTTACATGTTTGAATGATAGTAATTGGTCAAATTTACCACAACAAAATATATAAATAAGTTGTCTGAACAAATTTCCTTTTTTTGTAGTTTGTTACTTTTATCAAGATGATTTTTTATTATATCACTAGTGTCTTTGTTTTTTTAAACAAAGCTGCAGAGACAGGTGTTTTATTGCTTAGGGGAATGTAATAAAGGAACATGTCAACATTTTAATTGTTAAACTGCTATATTTATTATATTATGAAGCAATGGATATTCTTCCAAAATGTGTATGAAAATCTTAATTTATTTTTTTACTTTTAGTCAATTTTTCTTTGTTCCTGCACAGTAGGAAATGTAAAAATTAACTAACTACTACTTTTTAAGTTGGTTCATATAACGTTTTTTTTATATTTTCTTTACCATTGTGTAAATATTAAACAATCTGTTATTATAGACTTCATGTTTTATTTAAAATTAAAAAAAAGTACCAACATGAATAATAAAAGTTTTAAATGTGTTTATATTATTATCTGAATGTGACATTGTAAAAATTGGGCCTCATATTTGACTGAGATAAATTAATCTATCACAGCTTAGTTTCATTTTGATGCAGAACAGTCTGCATTTGTGTATATATTTAGAAAAATATTTAATCATTTCATTGGAGTATATTTATCAGAATGTAAACTTACAACTTGAACAATGTAAAATATAGAATTCCTTTATGCATTGTTTTCAACAATTTGATTGGATTGACATTTTTCAACCTACTTATTGTATGCAACTAAATATCATACTTTTAGAAAATTAATTTTATAAAATGACTTAGGCAGCTTTTCTCAAGTAATAGTTTATGCCTTACAAAATTATTATACCCTGTTGAACTGCTTTGTCAATGTACACATAGCTCACCTGACCTCCAGTGCTTGATGACAAAACATTTTGAATTTGTTGACACTTTAAGATGTGTGGCACGGATATTCTATGTTATTAACTCTTCAATATGTATGAGCAGTTCCATGAATCATATGAAATTAATAAAAGATGTAAATTTGTAAAACATTGTAAAATCAAATAAAAATATACAAATAGACAAATCTCACTGTTACATTTAACCAACTTTTGTGTCCAGCTGGTTATGAAGAAAATAACAGGGATTCATTACTTCCATTAGTTTAGGTTAAATGAATTAGTTTTAAAAGAAACTAGCTGAGTTAACTACTTTAGAAATTTGGGCTAATTGAGTTAGTTCAAAAGAAAACTAGTTAGATTCACTGCTTCCAATGGATTGGGCTAATTAAATTGGTGTTATAAAAAAACTAGTTGCACTGTTTTCAATGGTGTGGACTAACTAAGCTGGCTTTAAAATAAATTAATAGATAAGTTGGTTCCAATGGTTTTGGCTGAGTTGATTTTAAAGTAAAATAGTTTGATTCAAATTACCTCCAGTAATTTGGTATAAATGGAGCAACAAGATATTTTGTAAAGACAATGCTACCAATGTTTCATTGTCATAAATCAGTTTTAAGTTATCAGTTCTTTGCTGGTAAGTGGTTAATATTGGTGCAGTTGATACAGTTGTGTGTGTGTGTGTGTGTGTGTACATATTATTTATTTATTTGTGTGCAGTATATCCAGATGTTCCTTTTATTTTGATTAATGCATAAAAGTTAAACATAATAGAGAGTTTGTATTATAATGGTCTTATTATTAATTTATTATTCACATTTGTTTGTTTTTTCTTTGGTCTTTTAACCATGATTTGTTGTTTTTTTTCTATTTCAGATTGTGGTGAACTGTATACAGATGAATCTGGAAAAATTGAAACTCCAAGTGATTCCAATTTTTGCATCTGGATAATCAAAGTACCCCCTACTAGTAGTGATTCAGTAAACATTATAATATTTTCTCTAACACCAGATGAGTTTGATGAAAACAGGTTTGTTGTTGAAAGTTGTTTATCCAAAACTTTGGTTGGTACTGTGTCATATTAACTATGTTACTGAAATTTACTTGTTTATTTTTAAGTCCTAGCTAAACTTTGTTCTAGCAATTGAGAGACAAAGCAGTTTTATGTATTTTATGTTAATTTATGTACATAAATTAATCTTCATCAATATAAAGTAAACCATTATTTCTGAATAAAGCCACATGTGACTGTAAAATCTGAAAGTTGAAAAACGTGCCTGCATTTAAGTTTATTTTTATCATTTTTGTTTTATATAAGCTTAAAAGTCTCAATGATTTTCCAGCTAGGCATTTAAAACCATTCCATATTTCATATTATTGGAAGGTAGCTAATGTTGCTCATTTTCTCAAGGGAAGTGATAAAGATTATTCTGGTAAATATAGTTCTAATTCTGTTAGTGATACTTCAGTGATGGGAAAAGTTGTTGAAAATCTGATAAAAGATTCTTTGCAAAGTAATTTTACAAAGCTTAAAATTTTGTTAAATAACTTTGTTTCACTAGGGGAAAACTTTGCATTACTAATTATTTGACATTCTTTGAAGAGGCTACTACTTATGTAGATGAGGATATGGTGTATTTGGATTTTAAGAAAACAATTAACAAGGAGCCACATAAAAGGCATGTTAAAATTTCATATCTGAGGATATGTGAAATAGGTTGGCTAATAGGATTGAAAACTGACTGTATGGAAGAAAGCAGAGGGCTATTATAAATGGAATTCAGTCAAACTTGATTAATGTTGGAAGTGGGGTACCTTAAGGCTTGGTAATGGGACCCTTGCTGTTTTTAATTTACATAAGTGATATAAATTAAAGAATGAAATAGTCATTAAATTATTAAATTTGCTGAAGACATTAATGTCTTGGATGTTACTGGCTCTAAGAATGGTGCCACTACGTAACAAAAGGCAAGTTGGGCAAATAAATGTCAGATGGCTTTTAGGTATTATAAATGCATATTGTTTAAGAAATAAAAATATTATTATTGAAGGTGTATGTACAAATCTACAATGGAAAGAAATTTTGCCAACTTATACAGTATTATAATGTATAAAATAGATGTAGTAAACAAATTAGATGATGCAGAACAGTAGATAATGTTTGGCACTGTATACTGTTACAAATAACTGTATTGCTTTAAAAAGGCATGTAAAATTAACAATTCCATGAGTGAGGTATGAAGAATTCCTTACATCACATTTCAGAACTGTGTTGGGACTTAGCCTGGGTGTAGTTATTCATTTGGTAAGTGTATAAAAAGTGTATGTCACATAAATTATTTTGCGTGAATGATCCATAATTATTCGTGTATTTTTTTCATTTTTAAATCTATATACTGTTTGAGTTGGTAGCCTGTATTAACTATTTTTTGCAGAAATCATATTCAAGGTCCATCAAAGTGAAATACTTAAATATGTAATTTTCTATCATACTTGGTAAACAGAAATTTTTATTATTGTGATTAACTTCTATATCTCAAAATATGGTATCTATATTTATATATATATATATATATTTTAACAGTAGTATATTAATATATGATGGGGGTTCAATGCGAGATCAACCATTCACAAACCTCTCAGGGTCAGATATCTGGAGCAGAACTAATGAGCTTGTAATACTCTATCATCCAACTTCTTACAATAGAGAGAAAATCACTATCACCTATAAAACATTTGGTAAGTTTTTTAATAAATAAAAATATTATTACTGAAAATACATGTACAAATCTGCAGAGGGATATAGTTATTGCTTACTTATACAGTATTATAATGTATAAAGTAGATATATTAAACACAAATTAGACAATGTGTAACAATGGATGTTTGGCATCATAACATATAATATTTCAAATAACTTACTTTATAAAGGCTTGTAAAATTAGCAATTCCATGAGTGAGATATGGATAAGTCCTTACACCACATTTCAGAATTATAGTTAAAATTGTAAAATGTCATATATGTAAAAATAATATAAATATATGGAGTTCAAACCTTTAGTGTAAAATTTGAAACAAGGTTTGTTTTGATATTTATTTTTAATATTTTGATTAGTTTAAAAAAAAAATGTTAAAAGATCTTACTGAAATACTATAGGTATCAGTCATTCCAGTTGTATATTTTAAATATTTTACTGATAAATGTGTTTGGTAATATTTGAGTTCAAAGAGACTCACAATGAGTGTGGAAGACCTGCAAAGTTCTTATTAATATCTTTCTGATTTCTGAATGTCTGTGTAAAAATTGCTGAAAACAACCTGTGGTTGTATCAGCATATTAGTATTAAAATGTTGCTTCTTACAGCCTAGATTACTTCATTATTTAACAAAAAAAAAACTTATTGTTTTTTTTCTTTCCTCTTGTATATTAAAAAAAACATCATTTGTCCATTAGGGTACATGATGGATATGTGTGTGTGTGTGTGTTGTATATATATATATAGTCAAATGAAATATCTGTCATTCTTTTTTTCTTCTTCTTCTTCCAAACAACTTTCTTATGAAATCAGCCTTTGATCTCAATGTGTGGATGGAGCCTATACACTTTTGTCTTATGAGCCTTTAGCAGTTTTAAATTCTTAGCAAAATAATAAATAAGAGTATTAGAAGGTATGCCAAGCATCATCTTAGTGGCATTTTTAATGTTGAAAGTTTCTTTCTTATGATCACAGTTATTAGTTTGAAGATGAGAACTTGCTCTGTATTAGCTTATGGCAAAGTTTTTATGGCTTTTATTATTATAACTGCTGTTCTGTGTAAATGTTTTCACTTTAATTCTTTATCCTTACAAGATTTAATAAACTTGCTCTAAGAGTACAATATATTTCTCAGCCACCAATTAAATTTTGGAAGCATTTTACCATCCTGATCAGTGTGACAGATAATAGATACAAACATATTGCATGATTTCCATTATAAAATAATCCATACATGTGCAGGAAATCAGTAATTAACTTGCATGTTTTTCTATAATATTGAGGCATTGTGTTTAACAGTCTGTTATTGGCTCTTTTTAAAACCTTACCTGTAACAATAGGTCTTCAGTATCTCATTGTCAAGATGTTTGCAATGACCTCTGGTTCTCATAAGTATATTGGTTCATTTTGAAACCTGACATTAAACATCCTGGCTTCAGCATGTTTATGTACAATGGCCTATATAGTTTCAGGCTTTAGTATTAAAGATATACAAATGATAATTTCATAATTATATTAAAATATAAGCATTGAAACTTCATATGCAATAGGTTTTAATTATCTTATCAGTATTATTGTTTCTTAGCAACCTCTGTGCATCATTTTTGAAGATAAACAGTTAACAATCTGTAGTGATTTCAGTTTGTCAATATTGAAACTTCAGAGATTTAAAACGGATTAGAATAATATAACTTATTATTGATTTTGATAACTGTTGAAGTTTTATGGGTAGTAGTTAATATAGCACATGATTGTTGATTCAAAAAATGAACATAGTTCACTAGCTTATGAGAGAAGAACTTCTTTGAATACAAAACTTTTTTTTTAATATGTCAGAAGGCACTTTAAGCTGGATCTCCTGTTTTTGTTTTTTTCTCATTTATACTAATGATCTGAATTAGTAATTATAATAAATATCTCTGATAGGTTAAACAACTGTTTTTTGTATAAACCTTTTCAAAATTGTAAGATCAGATTAAGATAAGCTATTCTTATACATAGCAGTGAAAAACCTGTTGATGTTAATACTGCATACAACATACTAAAGACAAAAATAAGAAATTCTTTAATCCCAGTACTTTCAAAAGATAGATGTTTGTTTGTTTTCAATTTAATGTAGAACAACATGAAGTCTATTTGTGCTAGCTGTCCCTAATTTAGCAGTGAAAGACTAGAGAGAAGGCAGCTAGTCTTCACTACCTACCATCAACTCTTAAGCTACTCTTTTACTAGCGGATAGTTGAATTGACCATCACATTATAATGACACTGTGACTGAAAGGGCAAGCATGGTTGGTGGAACAGGGATTTGAACCTGTGATCCTCAAATTACGAGTAAAGCAACTTCACCACCTGATCATGCTAAGCTCATTAGGTAGATCTCTCTTCATCAAGGCAATAGGATTTCTTGTTACTGTTTTTTATTTATTTTTGTGCCTTCAGGTTTCCTTAGTCATTTATAAAGTATTGGTATAGTAAGTTAAAATTGCCAGGGGGAAAAAAGCATTATGCATTGTAAAATAATTTTTAAACATATTTTAACACACATTCTGCATCTGCTTTTGAAGTGTTTTTAACAGAAATTATCAACTTTTTTATAGCATGTGGGCCAGAGATGCAGTGTGACAACAAGATTTGCATGCACCCAGAATGGGTGTGTGATGGATTTAATAACTGTGGGGATTATTCTGATGAAAAAAATTGTAATAAAACATGTCCTACACCCAGACCCACTGAACATCCTGAAACACAAACAAGTGGAGGTAAGGATCTCACATAAAATAAAATTAAATCTTTAACTTACAAGGAACTTCAGTTTTTCTTCTATATGCTAATTTCTAAGTGTTTTTTACCAGTGATTACAAGAAAAGAATAGAAAAGTGGTAGAAATGCAGTGTAGGAAATATCTAATGCCTTTTTTCTGATCTTTGCATATGTAGCTTAAAGCAGTTGGTGATAGTAAGAAGATTGAAATGTGTTATTTGCACATAATTATATGTTTCTCTTTTTTTTTCTTTCTTTCATTCTTTGCTCAGGTCATTTTATTGCCATTGGGCTCGGAGTCCCTGCAGCTTTCATTTGTGGTGTGTGTCTTACCATACTTGTATTTAAACTGAAAAAACGCTCCACTGAAGTTCAGTATGCTCCTTTTCCAATTGCAGAAGAATAGTAAGAAGGTTATGCTGTGCTTAGTATTGATTAGTAGAGAATATATATTTAAACTTTAATTTTTACACTTCAGTACTGCTTCAAATATTGATACGTATGCCCCATGCCATGGATTTTTTTTTATATTATTTGGAGCTTTCTGATAATATCATATTGATTACTTATGAGGATATATGCTTATTCAACTAAAATCTGTATCATCATGTCCAAGAGTTATTGCTAAAGCTGCAATTATTGTTTGAGTGCCGTGTGATGCACTTGTGCATTTTTTTATCTTTTATATGTAGTCCTAGTTTTGGATATACAAAGAGTGTAAACTATAGCCAAGAGAATATCACATCAAAGTTTCTGTGGGGCTTTGAAGGAACAAATTTTCTTCATTTTATAAAAGCCAACCAGAATTGAACAAAATTTAATTTTTACCATTTTTAATACACATGATGATGTTTACAATAAAATTTTTTTTCATTCTGTTTCTTTATACTTTTAGCATACATAGAATAAAATTGGAAATTTAAAATACTGTTTATAGCAACTAACCTTTACATTGTCTTGGGTATGTATATTACATATACAAAGTTATCTATTGCTGTAAGAATTCGTACTTTTTTCTGTGACTATAATTATGTAAAAGGTAAAGATGTAACCAAAAATATTTCTGTAACTACTTGTTTCAGCTTAGCATATTTGTGTGTTATCCAGTATCATTTAATTTTATAATATTGATTTGTTGTTGTTTTTTCACATGTAAAAAAAATTAAATGTGTGCAAACACTAATGGTATTTCATTTAAAAAAAAATTCAAAATCTTCATTATAGCCAAAAATATATGTTATGGTGATTTTGCATTCATACTTTAAGTTTTATTACATGTAAAGATATAGAAAATATTTGCTGCTAAAACTGACGTTTTAGAAGGGTTTTTTCTTTTATTTTTATGTTCTTTTAAAATGTCATGAGAATAAAATATCTTATTAAAATAGGATAAACTATGCTGCAATTAAACTGTTACCATTAACATTTGCTATGTGAGATTCACTTAATGGTTGTGTGTTTAACCTTCTGGTACCATTTATAGTTTAAGTAAATATTGAAATTTGTATATTTTGTACACCTAAATGTAGTTTCAACCCTTAATGCTTGTCATTGTATGATGCATTTATAATTTCATTATTGAATTATATAGACATGTGGTGTTCTGTTGTTATCTTGTTATTAATCACACTCTTTTAGAAGGAACAGTGTGTTTGAGTAAAGTTGACAGACATCAATCAGAATATTCTTTTAGACAAAAAAGAAAACTTAATGTGGCCTGTAACTGTTTGGTTTAAACTTATTTATTGTATCTATGATTATTTTAAATCATGTGTCCTTATTTATCTTTTTTATTTAAAAATAAACAAAATAAAATTAACATTTCAAATATTTCTCTCATTATTTCCAGAAGCTTTCTAGATATAATATGAAGTTGTTGTTTTTTTAATGCACTGCCTCACAATTTAATGTTTAGTGTAGTAAGATACTTAACTACTTTTAATTGATAAACTGATTCATTTAGTCAGCTGTGATCTTGTTGCAGATAGGTGATCTGAATCAATAAGAATATGCAAATTAAAGGTTAACTCAGAAGAAATAAACCACATATATATAATCATTATGTAATTACTGTGATGGACATCACTACAAACACAATTTCAGTTGTTGTTCTTGTGAAATATTCAGTCTTTATAATTTAACTTCATACCCTTTTTTTATCATTTTGTATTTGTAGAGAAGTGATAAAGAAATGTGAGTTATAAAAACATTTTCCTTCTTTATGAAAAAGCAAAATAATTGGTCAAAATAACTTTAAATATATTTGATTTTATTACAAGTATAACTGGAGGTTGAATACATCATTTAGTTTTGTATGAGCAGTTACTTTATGGATTTTCAAAATTAACAGGTGTATTATTACAACAATACCATATTCACATAGTTATAATAGAAGCTGAATTAATTCTTTTCTGGGATAAAGATGTAAAAATTTGAAAGAAAAACAACATTCTTGGTTTGTAACAGAGTAGGACTCCTTATCTTTAGTTTAATGAAAAGGATCATCAGTGCTTTGTTAACTTCTAGTTAAAAGAAAAGAAGATAAATTACAGATATTATATTCTGTTATACAGCTGACATTTTTCACAACCAATGTTCATGTATAACCTATACCGAGTGTCTATGTTTCTCATCAATATAAACTTCACACCATAAAAGAATTTTCTACTTGCTTTACTTACTTAAACAAGATGCTTTTTATGAGTTCGTAAAATGAACCACATTGTGTGTTACACTAGTACACATAATGCTGCTCGAGTAGATTTTTCAGTGTGAAACTGTTTCATTATGATGTAAACATTTTTAAAATTGGTTCACGTGTGAAATTTGTTGTATCAACACCTTTTTTATCTTCCAAATATACTCGTGTTAACTAGAGGAAAGCGAAGATATATATTTCAAAGGGGGTGTTGTTGCAAATGGGATATCTAATTCTGTGTTTCTGAAACAGTTTTATCCAACTCTTTGAAGAAAAGCTGGTTGTCTATTTTCATTTTCAAAGGATGTGTGCAGTCTAGCAGTTTTTTTTGTTTCCCATGTGATGTGCTATAGCTTACTCTTATAATATGGACAAGATTTGTTTTATTTTTATCAGGAGTTAGCAAAAGAAGCTGTCTAGTAAATAGATATGGAGTAGTTGTATTGATTTCTGTACATCCTGTGAATGTAGAACAACTGCAACAGTGAGCAGTGATTTCTCTGGATACTATTAATCCATTTTTTGTGATTAGTCAGCTATAAAGAGAACCTGGATCAACCTACTGTTTTAATTAGATTTGCCTCTGATAAGCTTGCTTCTTTCATCTTGTATTACCACAGTAGAATAGCCTTGACTATTGGTGCCATTTTTTTTTTTATCTTTGTCATGTCTGGGCTCTTTTATTCTATCAGCAAAAATTCACTGCATTTATCCTTCCAAATACTAGATCCATGAACTTCTCACATTCGAGTGGTTATGTGGCTGCACCCTTGGTCCATACTAAACATAAGAATACTATACCAGCATTTAGCTGTATATATGTTATGGAGATTAAATCTCCTGCATGTAACAAGGGAAAAGAAGTTTTTTAAAGAAACTTATTAAAATTTTGTATTGTTAAGATGAGGTAGAACTGAACCCACTTCTTTAATGGCATGATGTACAATAAATCTGTATAACAGCTCCCATAATGTTGAAAAAGTTCTACAGTCATCACTTACACATATCAAGTATAACCAGTTATGTGGCTATTAGCAGTTGTATTAAGAGCTATTGTGTTTTGTATAGATGTCATCCTAAATTAGAAGGCAAAGTGATTTCGTAAGCATAAAAGCTATGATTAATCAGATGAGGTGGTGGAAGACATCACATAGGGTTGTAGATCAAAGGTCATTTCATTAAAGTAATAATGTTTTGCTGGATTTGAAGTGACTCACAAAGTTAAACTTTATTCAACATCAAAAAAAATAAACTTTGATAATGTATATTGTATTCAAAATACATTTTATTAAAGGCTTTTTTTTTACCAGATACTTAAGAGAAAGAGCTATTAGCTACATGGTGTAATGTTAAGAACATAATAGATTTTATTTCAATTTAACCTTGAGCTCTTCCAAAAAGTTGCCTCTCAATTAATTTATCTTTGACCATTTCAAAAGTAACACTTGAGTTTTAGTTTGCAGAAGATGTGAAAATCTGAGAGCAGTGACATTTATTCAATTTCAAGCATAAAGTTTACTAAGCTTTTCCAAAAGATTTTTAAATAGAAGAAGAATTTGTATTTTACTAAATTGTGTTTAAAAACTTAAAATTTAAATTATTTCTCAATTATAAATGTTCAAAACTGAAAGGTTTCAAGTTGAAGCAACTAGTTAAAATTTGAAACATTTTTCTCACTAAAAATAGATTTCATTACATTAAATATCTAATTTTATTCTGAGTTTTAAAAGAATGAAATAAGACATTAATTTTTCATATTGGTTGCACTTTCTAAATATCTGTGATAGACAGACATATCTTGCATTTTCTGCTTTCTTATTTTAATGTGGAATTTATCAAACTTTTTCGTGTATTAGGTACACGTGCAGTTTTTAACACATGGTCAAAAATGTTACTAAATTCAGTCTAGCTAAATTTGTTCTTTACCACTCTCTAGGAACTAACACTTGATATGCCAATGGTGAAAGATAGTTTTAAAGCTACAGTTTCCAATGGGAGGCCAAGTTCTACTTCAATAAGACTGACCAACAGTGACATAGATAGCATTAAAGTCTTAAGATTGGCAGTTTTATACAATTTCATACATAATACTTTGATCTTGAAGCTCTCTCTTAAGCCTAAGCTGTCATTTTGTTAAGTGCAGGTTAAGTCCTTTTTGGGGTAGTGATATTTTCTTGGATTTTATCCTGTAACATTAACTAACTCTCAGATTCTTAAGAGAATTTAAAGAGAGAAATGTATAATAAAGACACTATTCTTTTTCCTAAAGACAAACTGATTATTTTTGCAGGTTTTAATAAAGATTGTTTCATTGTGCATATATGCACTGGGATTCAGTTTCTTTCTTTATCATACTGTTTAAGAGCAGTTCAGAATTATTATGTAACTTACCTTGCAGAACTACATAAATTATTTGTTCAGGAAATCACTTAACTTGAAAATACCAGGTGTATGTCATCCTTTGAAACAGGATTAATTTTCAATGATGATCGTAAGTGCGTACATATGTCAGTTTACATTATATTTTTCTTAAATACAGACATACAGACAATACAACTTTGTTTCATAATACTTATTTTACATTTAAACCAGTCAAACAATAGCACCTACTGTATACATTGTTATACAACAAAACTTACCCGCATGATGACTGTGTATACATTTTGTACACAATACAGGCTGTGTTCAATTAGACATCTTGTGATGTTCAAAACAAAAGTTTATTGGAAAATAAAAACTAGAATAACCTCAGACTTAACTGCCACAGGACCATTATAACTGATCAGTTATACAACACTCAAAATATATCACTTGCTTTTATACTTATAAAAAGCAGTTGATAAACATAATGATGTCTGAATCCTTGAAAACAGGTTATAAAGTAGGTTTAGATGTTTTAGATATGTATACTACAATCTATAAATCAATAAAATACCTTGTTTTACTTGTACAAATAATTTTACAGCATTTTCAGATAAAAATGTTTAACAAAATAAATGTTTGATTATTGATGGTTTTTTGTTAATAATCTTTGGTAGAAGGCTTATGTAAATACACAAGCTAATTTATAAGTTGTATTGTTAAAAATCTCATTAATATAAACATTATGAACTGATAAGAGAATTACAAATACAGATTATACAAGTAGCAAAATTTGTGTATATTTAAAATAAAACAAAAGTAAAAGACACAAGAGTGACTGATTGATAATAAGACCAATTGAAAACATGATTCTCCAGATGAGTTGTTTTAGGGAAAATGTTTTATAGAAAAGTGTTTAACTGCAAAGTTTTTAACTTAAATGAAGTTTTGAATATTAACAACATGCATGAAGTCAGTCAGTAAATATATATAAATACAATCTTAATAAATGAAAAATTCAGGACTGATATCTATTCAACAACAAGCAGTAACTCCATGATTTGATCTTATTCATATAAACCAGCAGCAACTCAGTAAAAACACTCCTTAAGTGTTTTCCTTAGTGTATTCAAAATTACCTAAAAATTGTCCGTATAAAATAATTTAACCATAATAAAAATATTAACTTGTGTATAAATGGATAACAATTGCCACAGCTGAAGTAGACTTTACTTGAATTAAAGAAACATTTTTCTCAAACAGAAGCTGCATTACTATAAGTGCAATGTATAACAATTCTTTTACATTTTCATTCAACAGGTAGTATATTCAATACTACAGTAAACTTCAGTGCAACTAAAAAACCTGAGAGAAACAATCACTAACATGAAAGTACAAAATTGACAATCATACAAAAAATACAAAAGCTTCTACACAATTGATAAATATCTTAACAAATAAATCTCTATGCACCATATAAAAACAAATTGAAATTCTATAAACAAAATATCCAATTCTGAAGTATACTTAGAAAGTACAGTCATTGATAAACTGATATGGAAAAGAGAATTTAGTTTTTGTCATTTTTAAAATACTGATGAAAACAGATTTTTGATCAAATTTTTCACATAGTTTTCAAATTCTTTGACTTCACCTGGAATTTCGGAGACTGCTTTTGTCTTTTTACTACTTTTACAACAGCATCTCGGACAATATGAAGATTGTTTAGAAGGTTGAATTCCATGAGTTTAGAGAGTCGATCAAACTGGAGTGGTTTGTAACAAAAATTGTAGATGGTATATGGTGTATTAGGATCATTAAAAATATCAAAGTCTGCAAATTTCTTTTCTTCATCTGTCTGACGCTTAAGCCCTGCAACCACACATTGTAAAAGTAATGAATTGTTTTTGTACGAAAAGATGCTTTTTTTGTATACAAAAAACATTGTAAACAAGACTGAATACTGACTTAATTACAAATTCAATGTTAATATTTTAGTTTTGTGTACTTAATTTCATTTATTTATATTCTTGGTAATAGTAGCAAAGTTCTATAACATGAATACTTGAATCGTATTTGTAGGCTATAGCACTGAAAAGTTAGGATCAAAACTTCCATAACTACAAATTTATGCATTACGTAATTATTTGATTTTTAAACTTTTAAAACTTTTTAAGCTATAAACATCAAAACCTTTCCAAACTATCTACATATGTACCAAATTTTCAAACATCATGGATTCCTCTCTTTTCCATGCACTCACATTCTATGACACAAACAGCTCCAAACCAAGAGTATAAACCACTGAAGAATAATTTTTGAGAATCCTATGTAATAAACTTCTCAACCAATATTTACCATACACAGTGGTAGTTGTCAGTGATATATTAACATACATCATTATAAATTACAGTTATGTTCAGAGATGATAAAAAGGGCACAAATGTTTATTCTTTAACCACTACTTTACCTGGTTTTTTGAATCTTCGAAAGTTTACATTCACCAAAGGAAAATGAATAATGATAGGACAATAACTGTTATTTGGATCTTCAAACACGTAACATTCTCTTATTGGTTCTTTAATCAGTTGCTCAACATGGTCTTTAATGGGTGGAAACAAAAGACCATTCCTCTGTGCCCACTGTTCAGATCTTAATAGCTCCTACTTGTGTAAAAATACACACAGTAAGTAAAATATTCTCAAGTTATTCAGTAATACATTAAATTAAGTACATCTTTATAAAATGGAAAAGCAATTCTATATCTAAATAAAACAGAAAAGGAACATTTACAGAATTAAGTTATTGAAATGTAAATTCAGTACAGAATGGCATCATATTTTGAAAATTTCCAGTATATATGACTACTGTCACAATATCTTTGCACTGATGATGCATTTCTCCAATGCAATGATTTATGTAGTAATTATTCTTAATATAACAGGAATGTTTTTTTTTCTAGCAGGGTAAGTATACAGTCATTATTTGTTTCACAAAATTCTGTAACAGACTTTCTTTATGAATGCTTTGTTTCAAAATCTACTTTCACCCTTTCATCACTTTAAAAAGAACTGTTGTAACCAAGTAACAAGCTGTATCATAAGTGTGTCATGATCCTAGCAACCTAAATACATTTTACTAAAAGTTTTCATAAAAGCTAGAAAAACTAAATTTATGAAAGTGATGCAGTGAAGATATTTCCATAAATCTGGAACTGAATTATAATATTATGTTACTTACTTGGTAATAAAAAGATTATGTTTATTTGGTGACAGAAGCATTAATATATGCATCAGTCTAATAATGTGTGTTATTAGATTTAAAAAAAAGTAAATTAAATTTCCAAATAAATTTTTTAACATTGAATAATTAAAATGTTTTGGTACACATGACATAGCTTTCAGTAGTTTGGTTTCTGTCTTTAAAATTCAAAGATTCTAAAACTTAAATTATAAATATTGTGTATCTGTACCATTTTGAAACTTCAATTTCTCTATGAAATTTTTATGATGCGAGTTTTACTATTACTGGTCAGAAAGGGGCAAAAACTGGACAAATGTAATATATACATAACAGTACACTTATTACAAATAAAAAAAACTACAAAGAAATTGTTACTTAGAAAACAAATTTTTTTATAAAAACACAATAATATATAGTTTTGATAAATAATGAAGTAACAAACACTTAAACAACATTGCACTTATTAAAAACCTTTAAACAACTCTTAACCATGATTTTAAGGAGATAGGTTGTGTTTTAAGTCTGCTTGAAATTTCATATTTGTTTTTAAGACCTAAATACAACTTAGTTACTAAGCCTGATAAAATATAGTGTAATTCTATGATACTGATATAGTAATTTATTATTTTTTGGTTATCCACCTATATATATAAAATGTAAAACAAATATTTTGTTTCATATCTTCCATGTGCAAAATTTTAAAAGGATTAGCAACCTACATGAAGCAGCAACTAAGTTTAAAGGTTGTAGCCAGAAGAGATGACTGTTTACTTTACTTCTTTATTTACTATTCTATATTTTAAGAAAAACAAGTTTCATAACTCATTTTTAAATAATAATTATATATATATATATAATGTATAATAATTGAAATGTGACTGTATATTATAAAATATTACTAATCCACTAAAACAGAGCCACTTTGTAAAGACTAAATGCCATATTTATATTATTGGATTCTCCACCATAAGTGCATGTATGCTGTGTCAATGCAAGTTCTGTAATGTTAGCCAGTCAGGACTGTAGTCAATATAATAAAAATTATAAATATATTATGTTATGAGATCTAAGCTATTTATTTAAAATATTTGTGTTCTTGAGCAGTCATTCTAGAACAAAAACACACATATTATATATATTTCCTAGTTTGTTTTTTTTTATTTTATGGTGGTTACGAGGTCATTCAAATTTACAGGCTCCACCTTAGTAGGGTTGAAAAATGACAGACAAAATATAAAGTATTACTGAAAACAAACGTTTGAAATGTATTTAGAATGTTTTAGAAACTACAAAAATAATATTTGAGATTTTTGGAATGAAGAGTAAAAATAGTTTTTAATCATAACATGAAAATCACTTCACACTCAGAGTAGTAACAAAGCAGACTTGATATTTTCACAAAGAAATGTTTAGTAAAAATAGTTCATTAAGAAAATCTGATTTTAGTGTACAAAACATTTGCAATCTTTACCAAAAGTATAAGTACTTCAGATGCAAATGTGTATATGAACTTGTGTATATTATTCTAAGCCTGTCACAAAAGGTTAATGGTTCATGATGCTTAGAAAAACCTGTGATCAGAATGTAAGTGAATTATTAAGAAAGGAAAGCCTGGCTTTTAAAATGCATGGAACACAAGATTTTACTAACTCAAGTGATGTTACAAATTAAATAATTACAACATAATTTTGTGCATTAGCTTTATCATCAGTTACATCACCATTTTAAAAATTGCAGTACTAATTTTCCAGAGAAGCTTTAGACCAATTTTAAAGTACAAAGATAACTACAAGAGGTTTTACTTTATTACTCAATCCCAACCATTAACCATGTATCCAATACTAATATGTTTAAAACTATTACCTTAAATGGATGCGTTTCATCAGATGGGCGGCCACTGAAGTCAAAGGTCAGAATAATTTTTACATTTCTAGGTGGTCTCAGCAATAGAGGGAAAGGAAGGTTAAAGGTCAAGCCTCCATCAACCAAATAAAGAGACTTAGTTTGTGTATTGGCAGGCTGGTGAATTCCTTTATACCATTGATCTAATGAAAGAATATATCATATAAATTTGCTGCATATAGATGTATAAATTCTAAGATGACTGACCTATTAAATAACACATTCATCTCTGAAATGTTAAAATGTTTAACAATTTTTATTTGTGCAAGTGAGAAAAGGTGATGCATAAGTAAAGCTCTTAACACCTTACAAATGTGAGGCAAAAAAAAAATCCCATTTAGTGTGTTATTTGTTATGTAGAAATAATTGTCCACTCACTCACATATGTGGAATCCCAGAACCACTGGCTGGAATAAATTTTTCAAATTAGTTGAATTCACTATGTACAATAATTTTTTGCAAATTGGAATAAACATTTTTTTCAAAATCTGAAATACATAGGAGAAAAACATTTTGGTACATTGGAAGATGGCATAAAGATAATGGTACTAATGGAATCTCATCCTGATAAATTTTGATTGTTAAGTAATTCTCAGAGCTTTGCTGACAACCAATGTCTGAAATTAAGGAAGAAAAAGATGTTCAAGTTTCATGACTGTGGTGGGTATCCTTATGTAGAATGTTTAAGCTAGTGAAAAGACACTGAGCTAATTAGCATTTTCTGCAACTGAAAGAAACATAGCAGGAGTGTCACTTACAGTAAATAATTACTATTTGTAATGATAATTGTGTGGAATCACTCCCCCAACCCTAACCCCCCCCCCCAAAAAAAAAAAAAATTCTCAACCTGTTTTTAAGAGTAGCTATATGATAGTCCCACAAATTGAATGTCTGCCTTTTTTGAGGTGATTCCCATTCAAAAAATGCATTTGAACACAAATAAGGAAAGCTATTTAATACATTCATTTCTAACTATTCCCAAAGCACAGTACGGTATCAAAGTGAATATGTCACAGTAAATATCAACTTACAAATCACCACCTTCTAATCCTTGAAATCCATAACTTAAAAGCCATATTTAAATTATCAGTCCCATTCAAGTTTCTTATAAAATGTCTC
The DNA here is from genome assembly GCF_004210375.1 of Tachypleus tridentatus. NCBI lineage: Eukaryota > Metazoa > Arthropoda > Merostomata > Xiphosura > Limulidae > Tachypleus > Tachypleus tridentatus. Next base: position 119,996,799 of record NC_134826.1, on the reverse strand, counting down.
TCTATGTAGACATGCCACAGCTGTACAGCTTTTATAACACTTGTTTATACATGTGAATCATAACAACTAAATGTAGAGAAAGTTATTTGAAAATGTGAAGTGTTAAGGATAACCAAATTTCCTCTTTGTCACTGCAGAAATTTGAGAATCCATGCACACTTTGTCATTTATATTATATATATATATATATTATATTATATATTAATTTTACTTTAGAGCATAACAACTTTGAAAATTGTACAGATGTATAGAAAAGCTACATCATACTTTTAAGAGTCAGTTTTGCTAACACTACTTTTAACAGATGTCTGTATTAGCTATTCACTAATATTTAAGCCAGCTGTCCCTATTTTTAATGTGACAGATTATATGGTAAACACACAGTCAACACCACCCACTACCAATTATTGGGATACTCTTAGTGAAAAATAGGATTTACTTGTCCTTCTTATAATGCATCCATGTGCTCAAAATGCAGTGTTTATGCTATAATGGAACATGTACCATTAACCCTCTGATCAACAGTCCAATATGCTAACTATTGGGCCACATCCAACCCAAATTTAATAGAAAGATTGTCAAACATGTGCTTCTCTTCAAAGCATTGAGTTCAATGTTTCTAAGATGTGTCAACCTAATACCCACAAAATATGTTTTTATGCCATTGACATTAAACTTCAATAAATAAAATATAATTTACTTTTCTTATGACTGAAACGTTATTAGGTTACAACAGAAAAAGTATAGTTCACCTTGTAAGCTACTAGTATTTATAGAAAAACACAATTAAAATAAAAATATAATACAGTTTGCTGCATTTATGACTTACAAGTCCTGATGCAGAAACAATCAAAACAAAGAGAGTAAAGTAGACTTTTGTTTTTATATTATTAGTATTTACATGGTAGCACACAGTTGAAGGTAATAATACAGTTTGTTCTTCTTTAAGTTTACTAGTACATAGATATTAACATGAGATTGCACAGTTAAAAAAAGGAAAAACTTTGGAAACTTCTAAATAGTTGTAAATCATTTCCTAATGAACTGCAAAACATCAAAATCATTTTTTGGTATTTGATGGAAGCAGAGCCTAATTTGCAAGATCAAAAGCCAACACATTTTGCAAAGCACAGTCAGCAAGCAAATTATTTGAATACTACAGAGATCTGGGGACATGCAAAACCTCCAGTAGCAATATGTTCCCAAGCTTCCAATTAGAAAGTGTTAACAGAAGTTGTTGCATGTAACTACATCACACTATAAAATGTTAAAGCTTCATCAAAATAATGTAATATGTTGAAAACCTTAAATACCATAAGAAACTGTACCATAACTATACAAACATAATTTCTTTACATCTCAATAACAGGGTATTTGGCCAAACCTCTGTTCATGAGCATGAAGTAAACTCAGTGCAGGATTTTATCAAAAATTCTTCCAAAAGCCTCAAGTATAGAAAAAATTAAGTTTTAGGTTTCTGACCTAATTTAATATTACAAATGAATAATAAAAACTCAAGCATATTTTGAACTAGATAACACATCATCATCTTATGGCCATGTTACTCTAAAAGAAATTTTTTCAAAAAAATCTTCACCTACACTTAGTTGATATTGACAAAGGTACACTTGCAAACATAAATAAAATATACTTTTATATGGATTATACCAATGCCATGACCTTTTATTTGTTATTTGTAATTCAGTTAAAGTCATCCAGGAAGCTAGTTCTGTAACCAAATCTAGAAATCTTAAATTGTGAAGATGACAAATATTACCCTGATTTGTGATGAAAAACCTACTTGTAGAGAAAATTATATATTTAAAAACAGCTGATATGGGTAGACAAAGCACTAATAGAGGAGCAAACAAAGTTTCAACCTTCTTCGGTCATCATCAGGTTCACGATGACCAAAGAAAGTCAAAACATTGTTCATGCCTCTATTAGTGCTTTCTCTACCCATACCAGCCATTTTTAAATATATAATTACCCTGATTACAGCATACAGAATTAACTACCAACGTGTTACAACTAGATTCAGCAGAACATTCATAAGCCCTGTTTCTGGAGATGTGATATATGCTATTCTACTTCTTCAATAACAGTTATTATCATAGAGTTTAAGACAAACATACACCCAATGGATAAAAATGAACTACAAAAATGTACACAAACTAATATTCACGTAAATAAAGAATACAACTTTACTTGTGTACTTAATAAAAGAATTTAACATTTGTTAAACTTTATTCTTGCACCACATAATACAGAGTATTACAAATAAGAACTGATAATGCATACGTAGACCTACATTTAAAACTACAAACAAAAGACTTAAAAGTGCTGATTCAAGATATATAATCTATAAGATACTCTAAGTTCAGTTACCATCACTAGGTGTGATTGGAGAAATGGGAGAGAAGTCTCTCATTGGAATGAGGACTAGTCCTAAAAGAGGGTTTAGAATCATTCCTGCCCGTCCACGTCTGTTGTTGAAAACTGAGCTGCTGCAGACAGAGTCAATCATTTGCTTAAAAGCTATTTTCATATATCCATCTTTCTCCTTTGACTTAGTGACACTGTTACTGTGAAAGCAATATAAATGTATTAATTATGTTGTTTACAGACCTTTCAAAAGTCAAACGTTTGACTAATAGCAGCAATTTTATTAGAATCAATATTTAATCTCTATGTAGACCTAGTGTTAAAACAAAGAAACAAACTTCACAAACTAATGTTCCACATGTTATTATACATTACAGAATAGAAAATACAAACACACAGAGCATACCTTTAACAAAAAGCAAAGATACAAGCATTTACATATACAATTTATTTCTTAGATACTTATGCGTGTATCACATAATGTAACCATATAACGTTTAGTTCCAAAGTCAGAATCAATGGCAAAAGTTTGTCTTAAACAACAAATATTATTGACAACTTTGAAATTTTCTTCCTCTTACTAAAATTTATAATTTCAGTGAAAAATGTTTTAATCTCTATTTTTATTCATGGTGTTTCAAGATTTATAAAATATCATACATTTTAACTTATATCCATTTTAACAGTTTTGTCCTTGTGAAGTACCTCCATTTCTGTTTGAACCATTAAAACTTGTAAACAAAATATTTTTCATACTTTAGCTACTGAACATGTTCTAGCCAGTGTTTAATATATGAGCATTAACGATTTCAAGAAGTGGTCAATTTTTATTTATTTTAATGTAGGAAAGAAAGTTTGTCTTGCAACTGAATTTTACATATGCATCCAAAAGGAAAGAGATAATAAGAATGTCCAAAATGCTCACCAATATCTCTACAAAACTTTTTTTTTTGCTTAATGTTTTAACTGCTAACTTATTGCATGCCACAAAAGAAGGCTAGCAGGTGAAACCCTATGAAAATCAAATAGATCAAGTTTCATTTTAAACATGCAGTTTGTTTATCTTACAAACTGTCTGTAATAATGCTGCAAAATATCTGTTGTTGTATGAAAACTATGAACTGTAGATAAAAAGTAAAATAATTAGCTTGCAGAGAATGAAGTCAACACATCATTCAGGTTTTGTCCAGTCTAACTTTCTACACTTATAGTAGTTTAACTAAATTAAATAAGTTTTGAAAAACATCAGTGACAAGAAATCCTTACCCATCAGACCTATCTATCTCATCCTCAGAGTCTGATGACTCCTCAGCATCTGCTTCTTCACTTTGAGCTACAGCAAGTTGTCCTGCAAAATATTTAGAATTTTGTCACATCATTACAACACTCCAGAGGTTGTTTTTACTATTAACATGCCAAGTGCTGAGAAAATAATCACTCAGTAAATCAAAGATATAAAAAAATACTTGTAAGGCCTAGCACAGGAATAAAATACATTCAAAGATAAAGACATCAAGTTTTCTGTTTTGTTCTTAGCTCTAACAGATGGTAGCAATCTATTAATTTACATGAATTTAAAGATTCAAAATGTGCCGGACTAAAGAATTTTAAATGTAATCAGTTTCCAACACAAAGAAATATTATAAACATACCAAGGCAATCCCGCAATTGTTCCTCCTCTTCCTCTGCATTACAGTTTTTAATTTGAATTGGATTCTGTTGATCTGGGTTAGTAGTATCAACTGTATCTTCTTCGATTTTTGAAGACAGAAAATTATCAATCCTAGTCTTGTTCTGTATAAGACGCTTGAAAAGAATGGTGAAAGCACTTCCCCAAACTCCTGTATCAAAAAAATGGTTTCAAATTGTACACTGTAAAAGTTCTTACACCATAAAACAGCTGTTAAACACTTTGAACTATGACTAACTTATTAAAAACACAACAGAGAAATTTATGAGCACTTAGTAACATCGAGGTATTATTTAATGAATGTCTTGGAAATATTAAAAAATAAAAAACAAGCATTCCAAAAACTTACAGACAAATCTTGATAAATACATAAAATAATTTAAGATTTCCATACTCTATGGTGGATATAGCATTAAAAAGTCTCTCTCTAAGCTCTTGTAATTAAATTTACATTTTTTCTTCTATAAACCCTTGTAAAATGAAAACAATATAAAAAAACAAAAGGATATTTCATTACACCTTATTCTGAGCAAATGTTATTAGAATTCAATTGAAGTAGCCATGTTCATAAACTCCTGAATCAGGTGCAAAATTGTAAAATTACATTATACATTTTCCTACACCTACAAAAAGCCATGACCATAAATCTTTGTACTATAAACTGAATGGTTAAAGCACAAAATATCTTTTCCTAAGCTTACAAAAACTACATCCATAAAACATTTGACTACAAACAGATTGATAAAAGTACATAAAACATTTCTCTATATTCTTCAGAAATCACTAACACTAATTTTAAGATGCTGGGGCATAAAGCTGAATAAAATGGTTTAATTATACAATATATTTTCCTAATTCTGCATAAGCCATGTCTATAAACTGTTCTACCATAAAGAGAATAAAAAGTAGAGAGCCCATGTGGTAACCTGTGGACTTCAACAAAAATTATAGGTTTTGAGGACATAACAGGTGGAAGAACTAGTGTAGTGATTTGTGACAGGTGGATTGGAAAAAGGCAATAAATATATGGTATTGAAGGCTAAACAAACATAAAATTCATAATTTAATTAATACAGAAGAAATGAAGAAAGAGGTTGTACTATATTTTTAAAAAGTACACAGCTAAAAGCAATTAAAAGAACAGTAGCTATGATAGTTTAAAACACAAGAAAAAACTTCAGTAGTATTTTTTAGCTCCAAAAATGCAGAAAACAGAGGTCAGAAAGAATCTCTTGCAAAAGTAGTAAAACTGCATTTATAGTGCACATTATTTCTTTGGATGACTAACTGAAAAACAGTCAAAGGAATGCAGAAATATTTCTACCATATATAACAGCCACAAAGTAGTTATTTGTAGAAACATTGTAGGAGAATACAGTGTAACTATTCCACAAATGAATAGTCTATAGAAAGTAACACCTCAGGCTAAATTTAGCATATGACCTCAACCAGAGTTAGTTGAAAATTACAACTCAAAAAAATTACAAAGATATTGTAGATATGAAATATAAGACAGTGCTTCTGTTGGTGAACATCCCAAAGCACTATATCCATTTTTGTCTTTGAATGTCAAAAATTTTAATGTTGAAAGATTCAGGACCTAAAAAAATGTTTTATTTCCAGTTTTCAAACAACCCTATTTTATTGTTATAACATTAAAAGTTTGCAATGTGTTTTTATAGAAAAATTCTGCATGAGATTATAAACTCAAATTGCCTTTTGAATCCTTTAACACTCCAACGAAAAGACGTTTCTAGTCCTTATTTCTTCAAGCCCGTTCCCCTGGCTGTGGTTTCGCTAGATAGTAGATAGGGACAGTGGGAATCTCGTTAATCCATTCATTAATGGATTTAAATGGCAATTTCATTTAAATACAAAATTATTAGCTTAATATTAATAACCTTTCAAGTTGCTTTGGGGCCAATAAGGCCCCACTTTTCGTAGGAGTGTTAAGTTCATTCATAATGACTGCAAGAGTCAATCTCTACCTTTATCATAGCAAGATCTCACACATTCATTCTGCTGTTGTCATAACTCTTTGAATACTTGGAACACATCAGTGTCAACAGATGTGTCCTGAATAAAATTGTGCATACACACTCAGATAAACAAAATAATAAAAAAATAAAGCAAACAGATATCCATTTCAAATCATCTGGTTTTGGAACATGCAGTGTGACAAAATTTTTGGTTGCAATGACATTTAGCACACAGCAATGTTGTGGGAAATACATTTTTAATGGAACTTTTTGAGCTTCCTATTTTCATAGACTAATAAAATGTCAAATATACTATTGTAGAAAAAAAGGAACATATATTACTTGCAAACAACATGCATTTCCCTATATTAAATGGAAGTAACCACTGTTCCTCGAACTATAAGAACAAAATGTACAATTACAGAAGTAATTACCTTACACTTTACAAAAAATACAATCACAAACCCTTGTGTCAGAAGCAGAAAAATAAAATTATAGAACACATTTCCCAACATTTATGAAAGCCATGGCCATGTACCTTTGTACCACAAACAGAATGATAAAATTACAAAAAAAACTTCACTTTACCATTGTATCAATGAAATTATATTGAAATCATGCAATAAATACCTGCATCATGCAGAAAATATTAAAATAAGATAACGACAAATTGATAATTTAAAAAAGGGAATAGTGATTGTGAAAAAGAGTGCAGAAACAAGTTGAATTAAAATGTAAAGATTATGTTTTTTATTCTTACAGTTAGGAACTCGAAAAGTATACACAAACTACATAGGAAATAAACACTATTTCCAGCCTAGTACATTTACATAAATAAAGGCACTTCAGTTAATTTTAAAATTACCTTATGACAAATGCAATACTGTATTCAGTACTATTGTCTATGTTTCAATAACGCATTCATAGCTGTTTCTACTGCAGCAGCTTGTAAAACTATAATAAATAATAATAAGGCTGAAAACACTGTTATACATATTGTTTATTCTAATAAAATGAAGCACTTACAAAGTATAAAGTGAAAAATTTCAGACTAGTATAATGGTGCTTAAACCGTTTCTATTTTTCTCTTATTCCTTTAAAGCCTCGAAGAGCTTATGGTGGCAGCGAAGATGAATTTAGAACATTTTAGAGAGTAAAAAAATTACTTTCAAGAATAAACTTAAAAATACCCCTACAACCTTCACAGGAGTTTGTTTGATAGCTGTACATAAATTTTGGTGCAGTATACTTAGCCACATTTGCTAACAGTACCAACAATACTGGAGACTTTTCTCTATAGCCTTGTACACTTAAACATATTACAATGCAGAGAACAAAATTACAAGTTTCCTAATGCCCTTGTACTATGAAAATGCCATTAATATATAACTATATTGCATTATACTTCTGATTTATTAATATTTTATTAAAAGGATAAAAAAATTCAATGTTTTTATAAATATTTATTAACTTTTTGCTAGTAACCTCTAGAATTATATCATGATAACACCTTATTATGTTTTTTAAAATCAAATAACTGGGCAGCTTAAAAAATTTAAAAGGAATTAACAAAATCAATATGACTACACTTTTATAATATTAACTACTTGGAAGTAAGTTGTAAAGTATTATATTTATGCAAAATATAAAATAATAGAAACTTGGAATTTGAAAACTATAAACTAATCATGAAGGACTAATTCATTCATCATATAAAACTGTTTTAGATTTTATGAAGCTTGAATTTTTAACTGCTATGATTAGTTTTGGTGAAGAAATATGAAAAAAAAATTCATAAAGTACATTATACCTTGGAGATAATGAAGAGGTTGCTCCTCAAAAAATTTTATAATTTTTCCTTTGTAAAATTTACATCCAAAATGCTCAGTTTTCATAAAAGTTCCATATTTGGCAATACCCACTTCATAAGGAGAGAATTCTAACCATTCTGGAAGAAAGATTTATTAAACGTCACTCAATGATTAGTCTCAAAAAATATCAAGATCAGCTTACAAAAGAAATTTCTGTTAATGTTTTATAAAGCACATATCTAAAAAACAAATATTAAAATTATTATCTCTGAAGAAGCAGCTTCATATGTTTGGTAATAAAAATGTCTTAGTGTTGTTTAGATCTTACTGCAGATTTTTTACTTAGATTATTGAAAAACATTTTTCCATTTTATTTTACTTTACAATTTAAATTAATAAGGTGTTCATAAAATCTGACAAAATTTTAAGTTTAAATCCAAGAGCTGTAACATCCTTCAGGAAAAGTTATATTACATGCATGCTTAAGTGTATCATCTGGACTTTTTTTCATGAGTAACTTAAACTTACCATTATATATTCAGAATTTAGAGAAATACAAAATTAACATTAGAAATTTCACATATCAAAATGTTTAAAGAGCTTAATATTATACCATGGTACACAGGGGCAGAAATATCCTTCTTCACATGAAGACAGGTATACAGAGGCAAAGGACTTTGTCCAGCATCAATTTTTGCCTGTTGGTCTGACAATTTCTTCTTTTTTTCTGCAGTATTCTGTACAAATTGCACGAAAAGATAAAAAATATAGAATATGTTTACTGTAAAATCCAGAAGCTCAAAAAACAATTTTTTTCTTCCTAGCTAATACACAATTTCTAGTTCAGGAATGAATATTCAACTGGTTGATTTCCAAATAGAAGCCTTTTTTCTTTTTTTTAAACAAATTTTCTACAACTTTTCGATGAAAATTTGAACAAAGTCAAGTTAACTTCAGCCCACCAGGCTTTTGAACAAGTACAGCTTCAGAAAAGATAATTTCCTTTACTTTGTAGTATGAGCAACAATATAGATAATTTCATCCAGAAAATTATGTTAACCACTATATTTGATTCCTTTAATGATCCAATTTATTTTAAATAACACAATATTTAACAAAATTCAAAATATCTGTTAAATGTTTACATCTTTGTATTATTTGTAAAAACAAACAACCTGCAACTCTTTTACATTCAATGAAATTTGTAGCTTCAATTTTTAGTTATTATGGATTCTTCTCTTCAAAATATTTTACCTTAAGAGTTTTTAAGTAACTAATTGTTCTGTTTTTTATAAATCCTTAAAAAGAAAGGCTATGAATAATACAAAAATGGACCAAAACAAAAATCTGTATTTTTACATGTTGCTTTTTCCACAGCATCTGAAAACATAAAACAGTTGTAAAAAAACAGAACTGAAAATTTTGCAGTTTTGTAACAAATAACATGTTTCTAGTTATGGAAAAACAAATTCATTGTAACACTCTGTTCTACTTTAACAAGTGCAGAAACTTATAAAAAATGACCACCACAAGGCACTAAAATGCTTTAAGAATTAAAGAAAAACTTGATTAATAATTTCACATGTAATAAATAATCATATGACCTCACTGCATACACTTAAACTGGAAATTCTTAATCTAGGTAAGGTTATAGTGCTATGTGATACCAACACACAGTTATCAAACTAAAATTTCAAAAAACATTACAAAACAGCTATACAACACATAGAATCAAGTTAGATTCAAAGGGCTTATCTAATCACAGCCAATAGCTTAAAAAATAAATGTTGCATTACTGCAAAGACAAATTCAGGTATACTTGGCTAAAGTGCATAATAAATCATAAACACTACTTTATATTAAAGCCAATTAAAAAAGTTAGATATAATTATGTAGCAACTGTCACTAGGAAAAAGAACTAAAAAATATAAAGAATCATGTCTACTGAAGCCACAAAATCAGATTTTATAAAAATAAATTACTTTATACTCCTTACATTTCAAAACTGTTTTTATTATGCAAAAGGGAAAACTTTAAATAGATTCTAAACCATGTAACGATATGAATATATTTCCATAAAGTTTTAACTTTACAATATTTCTTGGTGATGTAATGTCAGAGGATTATGAGAAACTAGTTTAAGCACTTCACGAATAAGAAGTTAACAAACACTTTGAAAGATCTATGATAAGCTAGTCAAAATCCTAAAATTCACAAAGCAGGCACATTCCTGCATTTTCTACTATCTAATTTTAATGCATCATTTTTTTCAACTACTCTAGTATGTACACTTTTCACATAACATATGGTCAAGAAAGACGTTAAGTTGATTGCATTCTCTGTAGATATCAATTCTTCTACCCATTAAGGCATAGCTGTAATTCTGCATGTTATTTATGACTGTAGAAATATATTTTAAGGTTACAACCTTCATTATGTTTAAATAAAGATGGCCAGTCATTTATCTTGTTGAATATCCTGTTATTCAGTACCAATCACTCAGAGAATAATCAGTTAGACTTGAATAATTATCAAAAACAACCCTGAAGGTTCAAATGGTCCCTATTTGTTCATACTTTATGTTACAAATGATTTTGCTTTATCATTACTATTTATTTTTCAGAACAAATCAAACTAAATTACAAGGTATAAGTATTATTTTAAGATCAAAACACAGTTTGTTTTTTATTTTAAGATACTTTAAATTAAACATCAGAGCCTAAATTAAATCCAAAATGGTTTTCTGGAGTTCAATCATCAGTTTATTGAAAATTCACAAAGTATAAATATTTACCATAATATTTAAAAAAAACAACTTACATCTTTTAACAGAGTATCACCAAGAAGATGACCAAAAAAATCTGTAAAACTCACAGGCTGACCGCTTCTGTACTTTGTTAAGATACTATTTACATAGGGGAAGAATCGACGGGCCCCAAGAAGTCGAAATGGACTTTGACCTACATTATGTTTTAATTCTTCTTGAATATGACCTGGGCCTTCAACAGGAAACTTAGAATGACCATATAAAGTTGAGAGATACCTAAGACACACAAAAGTTAAACAATTTCCAATGAGAACTTTACCAAAATTTAAATCACTGAGAAAATTAAGAACAGGTTTATGGTTTATTACAAATAATAAACTCTACAAAAAACCCTGGAACAAGTAGATATAAAGTCAGACATAAAATAAATAGAACTTAACAAACATCCAAAAATTTTCAGAATAATTTTTTTTTCCTTCCAACATTACAGTTACTACTTAACACTAACAATAACAACAGTAGATCAAATAAAATGTGTGTACAATTAATATTTCTTAAAGCCTGTTGGCAGTTTTTAAATATTAAATTAAACTTGTGTAAAAAATTCTCCCTTCATAAGAGTCATGTCTAATGTTCATTGAAATATATTTTTCTAGAAACATACACTACAATTCAAATTTAAGAAGTTGTAAATATTTATTGGTATTAAGCTTGCCTTTATGTATCAAGAATAATCTACATGTATTTAAGTGAACACAGAAATAACTCAGCTCACAAGCAGAAATTTACAACCTAGCTCAGAGACCACACAGTCTAAAAGAAAAACCTATACAACATAACCTGTAAAGACATGAAAGACAAGCTCTTAGAAGTTCTTGTATTCTTAACACACAATTTACGATTCTCATCAAGTTCTTATAAATATTTGAATTATTTCTTGTTCATTTGGAGAAGTCAATTAATTTGCACATAAACTTGACCAACCTTGTCAACACCAAAAAAAATAAAAAATCAACTACTATTTTATTCTTTCTAGAATGACTTTAAATTGTAACATGAAACTACATTTCTTTATTCTAAGTAGCTTTAAACTTGTAACAGTATACATCTATTTAAACTTAAATTTTATTGTTTTATTGCCCTTTGAACCATGTCTAACTACTATCTGCACCACTGTACATTGTAACTCACTCAAGGAACAAGCATGTATGTGCCTCCTGAAAAATTTTTATTAAATTATTTACCTAATCTGACCTTAATTAACTAAGAGATTCCTATTTTTACAATTTGTTACTATTATAATAATAATACGCATCAAAAACAAGAAATAAAGTGCTCATCTGGAGCTCTTTTTCCTTTTCTTTTTTTGCTGTCAACTGTCGATGACACTTAACCCTACATAAACTAGTTTATATATTTTCAGTGGGAATGAAGCTTTGAAGCTTGTACTTAAAAGAGAAATTCACAATTCTCTGTTCAAGAAACAACATTATGTCATTTAATAGATGAAAATTTTGACTTTATGTTGGTTATAAATAACACAGTATTAAACATATGAGAGAACAATTAGCAAATACAGAAAGACAGGATGTGGCAAGAGGGGTCCAGTTTTCTATTTGATGGCTCCATATCCAAGCAAGATTGTCAGCTATAAAAATTATGCTTTGTCTGAGCAATGGAAAATTGGTAGTCAGTAATTTACCAGCCATCATACTGAACCATCATGAATACCAGTGGTACAACAACAGACACACTAATAAAAACAAACCATCACTGTCCGATACAAACACTACCACCTCTCTGAACAAAACATTGAAATAACTTTATGTTGCCTTTGACTTGCAGCTCAACTTTACCAGCTACATTAATATCATGATAACTAGAAAATTGCAGAGGGAAACACAGTTGAAGAGCAAGCATCTTCTACTTGTGCCCTTCATTCTGAACTACGTAATGATAATCATTATGATTGTTACCCAACTCAATAAGACTGGAAAACTAAGAAAACTAAAAACATCTGTTTAATATTATTTGTGCAATATTCTTCAACCACCTACATCAAAACCTATCACACCTCACAAATCTCAACAGCATGAGAGAGAACAAACAGCACATATATTCAACACTCTTCACTAGGGTATTTCATTGTAAAGATGAAGCATAACACACTTCCCTTTTTAAATGGGACATTCCTGCTTACAGGGGTACCAAAAAAGATAGTCATTGATGGACAGGTGCCATACAGCTACCACTCGGATAAAAAGGTCACCACCAAATCTCAAATGCCCCATGTAAAATAAACATGTAGCACCATTGGGATATGTGGATATTAGACTAGAGATAAATTGCAAGAACTGGGTAAAGGGTGAAGCAGGAAAAGGCTATCAGCACCTATTTAAAGACCATAATAGACAGTTACCCAACATCAAAGTTACAGATGGCTCCTACACTACTGATAGTGACAAAGCTAGATTGGCATTAACCACCTTGGGAAGCAACAACATTCATAAGGTTGACTGATAAAGCTTTCAAGTTTCCCTAAAGCAGAACAAGAATGGAGATGAAAAGCATATAGCAAACTCTCTTCTAAATTGATGGAAGCAATGAACTGCTAGTAGACAGTGGCAAAAGTATGGTATTTGCTACTGAGTCACTGGCTGTGTAATATACAAACATGGATAATAGAAAGCAAAGCAACTGCACGATAAGTCATCATTGCAAAGGAGTAATGTTAAATGACGAAGCTAACAAGCTTGCAAAAAGTCTCTATATCAAGTACAACACAACCATTCTGGCAGGATATCAACCTCCTCTGTACTAATAAGGCAAAAATGGCAACCATGTAACACCTTCACAAACGTTCAGTGAGAATCATACTGCTCAAAAATAAAGTACTATTTACTATAGCAGGGAAAAGAAAAGAAAAATCATTAAAACAGGATAGAGCCATTAAGCCACTGGTCACATAAGTAAAAGAGGTTTTCTATTTCCTGCAAGGCAGATGATCTACACATGAAACCTGTTTACACCACTCCTGGGATTACCACCTAGTATTCAGTTCAGTGAAACTCAGCTACAGAGATTACACAGTCTAATATTTGACTTATCAAGCAGAATCTGACAACCCACATACATAGATCATGCAACATAAAATTTGGCTTTAATAAGCACATTCTAGCAACCCAACTAGAAGCTACATAGTAAGAGTTTGATTAACAAGGCAGAACAAGTCAAACAATTAAATATGTAGCTTAACAAACCCACTATATACGTTACACAAACATGGCTTACTATGCAGAAGACTACAGATATATAAATCACACAGATTAAAATTTGTCTTACCATGCAGAACCAGATAGTCCAGCTACATATGTCACACAGTCTAAAATACCAGTTTCTGAGAGCCCTTTAAAGACACCACTGAGACAGGTAAGTGCACGAAACCCTCCTCCAGAACCCATAACAGCAATCACTGGGGTCTGAGATTTTTTTATGCATAAAATAATTTTGAACATCATTGCAATATAATAAAAAAAATTTCAATACAATAAGTTAACTATTGTGCACTAAAATCTCATAAAACTAAAAAAGATTTACTTTTAATGGATTTACAAGACTGAACATTTATCATGTTTTAAAAGACAAAAGTTTAGGAATTTTCTTTTCAGTTTTTTTTTTGTTTTTTTGGGGGGTCTCCTCTGTATTTTTACAAATTTTTGGGTTTTATTTCAAATATGGTAACTTTTGATACAGAAAGGCTAGGTATACTGAAAACTGCATAATTTTAGATATACTTGTAAAACAAAATGTTGGGGGATACAACCAGGTCATGTTTATAAACAAGCTACACCTTCAACACTCAAACATCAGTTACTAAGTAAAACCCTTTACTCCCAAAATAAATAAAAAAAATTCTAAAAGAAAACTCAAAGATATCACACAATAATTTTGTACAGACTATACCACATTTTGTGACAAATATTTTATGATTAGTTTTGAAGTAGTACAGTCAAACAATATAGTTGTTTTGATTGCCAAAAACATTGATAATTCAAAGTTAGTCTTTTCCCATAGTGAAAATATACTTCTGATAGGTGCTTATGTCTTTCCTCAAATATATATATCTATTCTCATTCAGTGCTGTCCTCTATATGCAATATGTTTTGTGCATGTCACAACCATTTAACTCTCATGCACCCCATGATTAATGTGATTCATTTCCACTATGCTAATACAGTGTAAGTTCTAGGTGAACACCAACTCTGGAGACAGTACAAAAGGTCACCATAAAAAGCCTATACTGAAAAGTAAGCTGCCTTTGATTTATTTAATCAAAGGTAGATGACAAGGATTGGAATATTAGTGAAGCAAATATATTGCAAGGAAAACCTACTAGTCATCTTGTGGAACACTCTCACCTCAAAGTTTGCACTACTGACCATGGGTATATTGTTTTGGGTTTTTCTCTTGGCCATGAAGTGCAGATTTGAGATATAGAAAGTTTATGCGGACAGGCAATGCTTGCCAACAAGTTGGATCCAAACCATATCATAAATGTGATACGTCCCTGAAGGGAAAAATATATACAGAAAAGATAACTTGCCCAGTCACAGTCTCACTGAAATTTAAAGAATGGCAACAGGTCCAATGAGGAAAAAATAGCAACCCAATGAAGGCAGTGGTAAATGAATGAAGAGTAGGCTACATTCCTGATTGAAGAGTTTACTCCAGTTGATAACAAAGGTGAGGTTCCATGAAAATAGAAAAATGTCTGATCTGAAACAAAGACACCTGAAACAAAATTTGGGAAAATAAAAGACAGGGAGAAATAGATCAAACAAGGCAGTTGATAATTCCAAATTGTAAAAGTAGAAAAAAGACCAGATATAAATAAATGGTACCAAGGAATGAAAAAGTTGAAATGATAACCAGTAAATGAGGCAATGAAATGAAGAAGACCATGTACAAAACACAGAACTCTATCTGGAGCAGCCCAAGAATAAATGTAGGAAATGGAAAGAAGAGAAAATAGTGAGAAGGAAAAGTTATTTCATCAGCCATTGATGTATTAGATATGAACAAATGATCCAGAATTATCACACTACAAGGAGATTAATGAATCTCAAAGAACAAAAATGGAACCAGTTGGTCTAATTCTGATTGGGAGAATCCACTGCCAGGGTCTGAGGATGATGATCTGGAGACCAAAAAGACAGTTAACTTGGTGCTGAAGTAAAGTAGAAAAACATCCAAATGAAAGAGTTTCACTGAATGCATAGTCATTTAAAATCCTATGAGTTGAGAAACCACACCAGAACATTGCACACAAGAAGAGTTATACACAGTGTCTGGGTCCAATAAGGAATCCAATGTTCAATCAAAAATGGAAAAGGGACAAATGCCCCATAGTAACTAAAATACACCACAACAGCATAATTGCTGGAATAGAAGAAGTGTCAATACTATACTAATGAAAAAAAATGAAACAAAGCATGTCATACAACCATAAGCTCCAAGATGTTGAAATAGTAAGACGTAACGATCTAAGACCATTACCCAGAGACACCTTTCTGATGATGCAACACTAAAATATCCTGCAGAAAAGAAGGTATGATTGGATACAAATCTAAATGCAGTGAAGGAAGCAGTATTCCCTTTGTTGTGATGTTCTTTTTTCAACCACCAATGCAGAGAGGCTGTAAGAAAATGAGTACAACTGACTATAGACTCCAAGAGATTCTGAGCAAGGTTCCATGAACTGTGCAGGGACCTCTGAAGATAACCCAAAGAATCCCAAGTCCTCCAAAGTAACAGAACCTTTTGTGCTGAAACCAAGGAAGCAATAAGTGCATGGAGAATGGGAAATACTATTAAACAGAAAAGAAGTGGAGAAAGATGGTCCATAATGTGGGGATGTTGAAAAATACACCAAGGAAATAAGATAGTGGGTAGACAAAAGGGGAACTTTTGAACTTTAAAATCCAACCCACACAAGCTGCTACTGTTAGCAGCAGATGTATGTATCAAGAACATTCCAATTTGGAATGAGCTAACAGGAGCCAGTCATCCAAGTAATGCTGTAAACACAACCCTAGAGCATGCAAAAGTTGGACAAAAGCAGTAACCACACAATAAAATACATATGACTCTGAATAAAGTCTAAAAGACCAGGTGCAAAACTGATTCCCAATCCTATAACATCTGAACTGATAAGGAATATTAATATTGAGACAGGCATTCAAAAAAACCTATCTTGATCATCCATAGTCCAAGAGAAAAAACAAACTTGAGTGTGATAAAAGACTTTGTGGGAAACTGGTGAAAATCCAAAAATTAGCTGAGATAGGATAGATAGATCACATGATAAAAAGCCTAGAGAATATTGGATGTAAAGCATTATAGCTCTCTCTGATGGAAGGGTAAGTAAACCTTGGATAGACTCTGACAGGTAGCTAATGGAAAGGAAATTGTTACAGAAAACCATGATAGAAGGGAAAGGAAATGGGTGAAAAATCCATGAGAGAAAAATGTGATTACCCAAAAAATGATAGCAAATAACTGCTAGAGGGAAACAAAAATTGGCTACACATTCTTCCACTAGACCAGAAACCACTTGCAAATCACTGGAATTGCTAGCAACAATAAATCCAATGTGGAGAAACATGGTTAAATTTTGAATACTTAGTGGTAGAAACTGGTAAAGGATGAAAGGTTACAAAACAAGAAATAGCAATGGGAAAGGGCATGGTATGAAAATGAGAAAAAGGAGTAACCAAAGGCTACAGGGTTGAAAGTGAACTCACAGATTTCACACATAATTTCAAAAACTCTGAAAATTCTCCAAAGCAAACCTAGGGAGAAAAAGAACCATCAAGCAGTCACAAAGGTAAGAGAAAAATTGATGAGTCTGTGAAAAGATGCCATCCTTCTCACCATCAACAAAAGCATGTGTGGATGGATAGGGCAAAAGAGTGATATAGCACCAAGGATAAAGGAAGGAAGGAAAGTATTTCCCAAGAAATACCCTCAGGATATCAGTGAAGTGCCTCAGAAAGAAGATGCATGTTGGACTAGCATTGCAGGAGAGTTACAAGAAAAAGAGGTAGGTGGGTAAAGAAAGTAGGCAAAATAGATAGGAATATCAGGGACAGCTCTCACCCCCTAATGGGCAAAAATGACTCCAACTTCTGAATGTTGAGAAAGGATTAATCAGCTTGCTGATATACTAAAACATAGAGAACAAAAGTCCATGTAGACTGAGGCAAACTAACACCAGTACTCAACTGAGAAACAAAATGCTCAGCAGGAATCCCAATGTCAGGAGAAGGAGGGTAAACAAGGGACCCCAAGAATGGGTGTCATAAAAAAGGAAAGTACAGACTCATATAAAAATGGAAGACACCTGAGAGAGCATATTCAAAAGGTCTGAATCAGGCCGACAACATTTTGTAGGAAATACACAGAGACACACAGAAAGAAAAGTTAGCTAGAGCAAAAAAAAAAAAAAAAAGTCAAAATTCTCTTCGTCATGAACAGATTTGGAAGATGCAGGAGGAACCCAAACATTGTTGGGAGGAAAATGACATCTCATATAAAAATGGATTTCCAAACAAATGATAGTCAAAAAAAATCCTTAGTCCAGACCCGAAGAACTAAAGCTAATTATAGCACTCAAAGTAGCAGTAATAATACCAGAAGTTGTAAAACACTTCAAAATTAATTGTAAATTGAGAAGTCAGAAATAAGAAAATGGGAACAAACATAAGTATTGTGAAAAATTAATACAAAAAAAGCTAACTGTAGCAAATTAATAAATTATGTAGAACAATACTACACAAGAAAAAAAAACTACATGAACATATGAAAAACATACAATTGGAAAATGTCTGCACTCAATCTATGCCTAATGAGAATTGATAGTTGGCAGAATCAAATAGAGGGAGTCGCATGTTCTGGGGAAAAAGTTGCACTCCTACTGATGAAGGATTGTTGCATGATATTTCACATGCAACACACAATTGAACCACATTGATTGAGGGATATGTAGGAGTTTAAGACTTGTATAAAGCAAAAATATTGCTTGCATACAAAGGGCAGTACCAAACAAGACTAGTTACAAATGAAAGTAATGTATCATACTGGAAGTGATTTTAGAAAATCTTGTTATTCTTTCACCCTAAGTTCTAGAACTTTAATTCCTTGAAAAAGTCAAAATAGACTAGCAATAAACCATCTTTATGATAAAACAGTGACAAATAGTATGTTGTAGTAATTATAGAATAAAGAAATCAAATATTTATATATTGATAGTACTGTAAACTTTCACTAATTAACAGGTTTCTTGGTAATTCAACCATTACTTTTTATGAAAAACAAAATTACTGAGAATACTTGGAAAATATATTACAAAGATAAAAGCACTACTTTTGTTGGAGAGTCAAAATTTATCTTGTAATATATGTAAATTGACAAAAAGGAATATTATTTGTTAGTTACTGCTAGAAGATAATTCTTCACTGTTTTAGTTTCAACTGCTAAACTAAAAGGTAATTATTATTAGTAGAAATAAAAACATTATTTTAATACTTAACATAACTATTTTTATGAAAATTAGCTGGACCCTAAATAAAGAATCTCAATTTTTGTAAGAAAAAAATGAAACAATTAGGAGAAAATTATAGACATTTTATTAATTTATATGCAACTGAAGAATTTTACAGAAACAGATAAATGTTAACATTTTAGATACATACCTCATCTTTATTATCTATAATATCTTCCTTTAAGAATGACTGAAGACCTTTTAAAACTTTTTGTTTTCGATGTTTCAAGAACTCCAGTTCATCATCACACAAACTAGTCCCATATCTCAGATCAGATTCAGTGCTTGTTCAAACAAAAATTGTCTAAGTTTATTTGATTATATCTTTACAAGAAACATATTAAAAATATTTTTTAAAGAAATTATGAGTTGAATTATTATTATGTCACAGAACTTACAAATAAAAAATATAGGAATTTTACATGTAAAGTTTTTCACAGAATGTTCAATTATAAAAGAAGTAACAAGTTATAAGAATAAATTAAAGTATATAAAAAACATAGGATAATCTATTACATAAATATGGGGTGTTCAACATAAATATGATGACGTAGAACATTACCAACAATTTGTTATAATTAAAAACAAAAATTAAGAAACTGGACTAAAATTGTATTTTAACTTAGAAATATAAATCAAGGTTTCATGATGCACTTAAATCAAACCAATTAATTTAATAAGTGTTTTTAAGCAAACCACCCAATTTTAGTAATGACAAACAAAAGAAATGAAACTTAAATGTACAAGCATCAATGCATTATCCCTTTTAACTGTTGGGTGGTTGTACAGACAACCTTTTCTTGATTATCATTCCAATGAAATTATATTTCCAGAAAAGAAAGTGATTTAAATCTAACAATAAAAGGCATCCAAAAAATGATAATTCAATTTTCTTGTTCAACAGTTAATGGAATTTTTGCAACCTTAATGAAACTTTCAGTTTAAGTAGTCTTAATAAAAGTCTCATTCAAATAATGCAACATCCAAAACTAACCTTATCATACTTGTGTTGATTTTATGATTCCTCTTATCTATTCAATAAAGAAAATCTTCAACAGAGAATGCAAGTTTTTTACTATTATTACTGGCCAGAATACAAAGAAGTTTTACTTTTCTTTTCAATTACTCAAGTTTTGTTTGCACAAAGAGGTCTTTTGACTGGTAAAGTAAAATCTTTCTATGATAAACACAGAGTAAACATTTTTTTTAACAGGGATATATATATATATATATATAAATTAAAATAACAAATTGCACAAAAAACAAAATATAAAGAAACTCACTTCAGCTCTAGTTTTAAGTAAAGCTTAATTTCTCCAGCCTAATAAGAAAAAACAAATAAATAAATTGGATGAACTACTTAATATAATCAATCTGTCTTCTAAATAGTGTGCAATTAATGTATCACTACATCACAAAATAAAAAAGTGGAATATATAGTTATGATGATATTAAACAAAAATTAAAAGCATAATGGATTAAACATGCAATACATAAGCTTGTAGGTAAATATATCCGAACGTTCAAAAACATCAAGAAACTTCTTGAGAAAACTAAATTCTATTCAAAACCCATTCTGAGCTAATAAATTTCTATGATTTATTTATTATTTTACAACTTAACTGAAAAGTTAGCTGTTTTAAGACTCCTTGAGATCTCTACTTGAAATATCATGCTTTACAAACCCTACATAATAATTGTTATTAAAATAATCATGTAAACAATGCTTATTGTGACAGAGAAAAAACAAAAAAAAAGTAACAAGTTTTTGCTCATTTTATTCTCAATATCTCAGACAAGTCTACAAGAGAAAGTCTGGAAATCAAAGGTTACAACCTTTTGTTGCTGACTACAACATAAAATCAATTACAGTTTATTTTAACTTACTTCAGAACAAAAAAGCATTACTAAAGAATCATTTATAAAAGGAAAGATGAAAACATTTTATGTTTAAAATATATTATATATATACACTGCAGGTATAAAAATAGAGCCTGTTGCTACATAACACATAATATGTAATAAGTCAACAACGTGCAAAGAAAAACATCTGCCCTGGTTTGCAGGGGTAGGTTAAAGTGCAGGCTCCTGGGGCAGTGGCCCCAGAACAAAGCTCAAAAAGAAGACTTATGAAAAGAAAAATCTTCATTTTTCTTTCAGGAAAATGCTTAATAAAAGTATTTAACCAAGCCTACATATCTTTGAAGAAAGAAAAATTGTGTGTGATACAGTTAAGTTTATCATGCAATATAGAATGCTAAGGTTTGAGTGGATTGCCTTTGAATAATGTGACTCAGTGTAGCTTGCTCTGACCAAGCACATTTATATACAATTTGCATTGCAAGTGTGCTACATGTAAGTGGGGCTAGACCTAGTCATGCCAATCAAATGATAGATGTTGGCCAATCTAAATATCGTCGTATTTTCATGACTGTCAACCAGGCTTCTCCCTCACATGCCATTTCTTGTTGAATAGTCAAGTAGTAGGCCTAGAATATGACTAGACGTAAGTTGCTAGGCTATACTGAAGATTATTCATTCTCAAAGGCTTCATATTTTCTTCAAGAAAAAGAGTTCAATCATTGCTAACAAAGTAAGTTACAGTACATTAGGCTTTTACAATATACAGTATCAACTGTCTACTTTTCTTGAACAGAATTATAAATTGCTATTATGAAAAAATCCACAATTACTTATAGGACTACATTGCTCCACTTATCAGAAATTCCTGAAATGCATCATTAATTTGAGGATATAGAATACAAGTCATCCACGCACAAAATTTGGAACCTTTGAGTTAAGCGCAGCAAATTATATGTTATAATTTGTAATGAAGCTATTAGGTAGTTCATTCTAACATCTCTCTCTATCATTCACAAATGCACATTATTCACTAAGTGTTTATCTTGTCTATTACAAAAATGCACAAATACAAGAGCAGTTGGGAAAAGTTAAAGTCAAAGAAAAAAAGTTAACAATTTATAGAAAGCAGCAGCTAAAATTAGGAAGCCAACAGATTTATGAGCTTGATTCTCTAATGCTGAAACCCTTGCCAGCCAAGACAGTGGAAACAGTAATTCAATACAGATACAACATTATGGAAGCTGATGACAATCAATCTCATTATATAAAATCAAGAACTTGCCCTCAATCAGAAAGTGACAAAATATAGCTGCCAAACAAGATTATAATAACAAATATGTAAAAATTACAACTCTTAATGCTGATGACTGTCAGCCTCATCAAACCAAAATGAGCCCCTACCAACAGGAAGAAATAAAATATAGCAATGGTGATGAAGATATTAACCCATTCTTTACATACAACGTTGTGGCACAGACATGAGTTTCTGACAAAGTGAGAGGTTTTGTTTGTATATTGCAAATTACATCTTGCCAGTACATGGATGTGAATTTCAGTGCACATACATAATCGACTGCAATGCTCAAAAACATTTTTCTTTATCATAAGCAAATGAATAGAGAAAAGATTAAAAGAGATGGGTTTTGCTACTCATTGTAGAGGTATCGCCATGCTACACACTAAACAACTCAATGTATCATTTCCTGACATCCACATTAACTCAACTAATGAATACATCTTAGCTACCATAAATCTGTCAAATCAAACAAAAATAGCACTATTAGCAATTTATACTTCACCTTCTACCACTCCGGACACGAACTTGCTTTCTCAAGTAGTTAATAGCTTCCCAAATACAGTCATCCTAGGCGATCTTAATTCCAAACATCGAAATTTTAACTGTCGAATAAACAACCGTAATGGCCTCATTCTCGATAACTTTATTTCCCAGAATAATCTCATATTAGGGAACAATACCCCAACCCATACTCACCATGATGGGACCCAAGACATCCTTGATCTTGCACTTTTCATGACAAGCATCTCTCCCCATATACAAGACTTCATTGTGCACAAAGATATCGGAAGTGACCATTACCCCGTATCGATAACTATAAATAATGTCCACCCTCAAATACTCAACCTAGCATTTTTGACTACTCTGCCACTAATTGGAATTCTTTCTGGGAATATATTGACAGATCTTTACCACAGGTTATTACTCAGGCAAATAACCCTAAATCTATAGATGATTATCTGTCACTCATCACCAACACAACAACAGATGCTATAAACACAATAATTCCCAAGCGTCGTATCAACAATCAACCAAATACATGGAAACTCACTAAAGCAGTACATTCACTGATTACCAAAAGATGTAAACTCAGACGACAATTTATAACTTCCAGAGATCCCGCGATCAAAACCCAAATAAACAGAGTAACCAACCTCATAAAATGTCAAATCAATGAACAAAAAGATCAAAATTGGTCCAAGTTTTGTGCATCACTAGACAGTTCATACAAAGATCCGGCTACATTCTGGAAAAAGTTCAAAAGAATATGTAATGATAATTCAATCAGCAGAATTCCCACTTTAAAACATAATAATAACTTAGCAACTAATGACCTTGAAAAAGCCAATTTATTAGCAGACTATTACGAACAGGTATTCACTACTCCCAACTCACCACACTTTAATCCCAACCATTTATGCACGGTTCAAAATTCTATTAAAGACAATATAACATTACTCAGTTCGCATTTCCTGTGCTATATACCACATAATAGTAATGTCTACACTACCGACCTCCAAAAACTAACCAGACCAATAACTCCTGTTGAAATTAAACTAATAACTAAAACACTAAAAAACAGTGCCCCAGGTGAGGATAATATACGTAATATTATTCTCAAAAGAGCATCTATTTCATTCTTAAGACATATAACAGCCCTATTCAACCTCTCTTTTTATTCAGGCTACTACCTGCCTCCGTGTAAATCAGCCATAATCAAAGTAATACCTAAAACAAACCCTGCATCCAATAATCCCAAAGACTATAGACCCATAAGCTTAATTAATAATATTGGCAAATTGCTGGAAAAAATACTAGCCACTCGTATTACATGGTATTTGGAAAGTAGTATGCTACTTTCTGAAATACAAAATGCCTCTCGGGAAAACAGACAGACGACTGATCATT
The DNA here is from genome assembly GCF_004210375.1 of Tachypleus tridentatus. Classification (NCBI taxonomy): domain Eukaryota; kingdom Metazoa; phylum Arthropoda; class Merostomata; order Xiphosura; family Limulidae; genus Tachypleus; species Tachypleus tridentatus. The sequence continues at coordinate 119,972,497 of NC_134826.1, read as the reverse complement.
TGGTTCGATTAACCGAATCAGTTACTCAAGGATTTAATATAAATCACACCACAGTCAGCTTATTTTTAGACGTGAAACAAGCCTTTGATTCTGTCTGGCACCAAGGGGTTAAATTTAAACTCCTCCAACTTAAATTCCCGTCCACTCTAACAAGATGGATAGCCAGCTTTCTTGACAATAGAACAGCTAAAGTAAGAATCAATAGCGCTACATCCCACACTGTTTGCCTCTCAGCAGGTGTTCCCCAAGGTTCAGTACTCAGCCCTCTGTTGTATATACTCTATGTTAATGATATCCCCTTTCCTAAGCTAAAATATACCTATGCGTCGCAATATGCCGACGACATAGCTGTATGAAGCATGTCACGTGAACCCCTCCTCGCTGCCGCAAAAGTCCAATCCACACTTAATAGCATTACCACCTGGTGTAATACCTGGCGGGTAGCGCTTAATGCCACTAAAACACAGGCCATAATATTCAAACGCAGAATCACGAGAAAAAACAAATCTATTTCCAAAGTTAAACTTAAAATGATGGACACCGAACTCAAATTTTCGTCGTCTGTAAAATTCCTTGGCATTACGTTCAACAAGCAGCTTACATGGACAAATCACTTTCAAACCATTCTCTCTAAAGTCTATAAACGAATCTACTACCTCTGACGTATTGGTAGTATAGTCCGAGGATGTAGATCCAAAACAATTCTTGCCATTTACAGAACCTACATTCGACCGATAATTGAATACGGTAGCATGATCACGGCAAACGCACCCCTCCCATCTTAAGAAATTACAACAGGCCCAAAATCTCGCAATAAAGCATCATCTATCTTGCAGCCAACTATTACAAAAAAAGCAATTAACCGTGCACAATTAACAAAGCAAATTCCACAATTAGCAGCCACCCCACGATCTTGGCAGCTACCTCTTGCCTCACATCAAAATTCTTTGTACTTAGGGTTTATAGATCCCAGCCCTGAAAAGAGGCCAGTCAGAACACATTTTAGTCATCTCATAATTTTTAATATGTTCATAGTAAAATCATAAGTTATAACTAAGCCGATGCACTGCTTGCATCTCTCTGCTCACTCCAAGTCAATGTCGACCACATCTTCTTTCCCGACACGATTCTTCGAACACTGGTGGATGTGATGCTGAACCTTCCTCGTCCTTCTTCGTTGTCTCTTCGGCCGGTAACTCTTCTCAGTTTCTCCTGACGCTCCTCAATTAGATTTAACAAACTATCAACTTCCAGGTCATTTGTGACCATCGTGTTAGTTGAATAACTTTACATGCCACTCCAGCCTAATCAACTTATTCTGTAATTAGTTAGATAATTTATTCTTGCCTTGTGTGGGGTGAAGAGAAACAGTAGTTTCTGACCACCCTGGTTATTTTTTGTTCAACTTTTGGAGAACGAAAGAATAATTTAACCAAAATACCTACCAAGGTGTGTCTCATTGTCAAAGGGGAACATCTGCATTACATGGTCTTCTTCACCACCAACAACTGGTTGCTCTAACTAGAAACATGCTTCAAGGAACTTTAGACAACATGAAACAAACTTGTTGCATTCAAGTTGCATCATGAAATTTGTTATTCATAAAGTCAAAAGCAGACAAATCTGCAAGACTGACAGAGAACATGAAATTAGAGAAAAAATACTAGCACCTAGTTCTAGAGATTATTCTCTCAGTGAAAGATGGCATCATCCAGAGAAGTAGCATTAAAAGGAAGTGTGGAAGTAACTGGTTCAGTGCAAAAAAGCTAATACTTTGGAATACTGGAGTTATCGACTGAGTATGTTAGATTTATCATTAAACACATTCAAAAATGTGCAAATGAGAGAAAAAGTCATGTTTCTTACTTAATCTCAACAGTTTGTGACCCATTCATAGAAATCCTACACAAAAAATCTCACAGCCATTACAGAGGAAAATAAAAAATGTCCTTGAAAATAATGATACAAGAATTCAAGGTTGCCATGAGCAGTCTTATGACAGTGTATCCAATATGAATAACAAATATATTGAGGTGTAAGACTTAATAAATGAGAATAACTCCCTAACAGACTATATTTCCTTCTGTGCTCAACCACTCAGTTTGGATGGACAAAGCACTGTGGACTGATGCACTGAAGCTTGTTTATTCTTTGCCTTTGTGCAGATACTTTGTGTTTTTATCAGCTCCAACTCAACCATGGAAGCACCTACATGATACATTTGAAAAACTAAGACTCCTGACTGTAAAGAAGTTATTAGACATAAGGTAAATTGTTCATTCATATGCAATGTAAGCCTGAAACATGGAGTACATTACCATAACACAAGTCTTTGTTTCCATTAAAATGATGACTTTCAAAAATCTCACATTTTCTTAAAGACAATAACCTTTATGTTTCAATTGGAACAACTAAAAACAGATATAACGATAGAATTATGAAGCATTATTCTGAAGGGGTTTCACAAGACAAGTCATTCATTACAAAACTCCCAGAAATAAATGACAGTACAGCTTCTCATCTGCTAAAACCCTTCAAGACATTTATGAAGGAATTACAAGGCTCATTTCCCAAATATGATGAAAAAGTTAAACAATTGTCAGGATGTCAAACATACAAGGTCAAAAGATCAATGAAAAGGAATGCATAATCGGACAAAAAGGATGCTTTTGTCAATAACTGACAAACTGTCATTTGCACTAAAAAATAGAATAGTGGAATATGAAAACATCACTTGAAAATTTAGGTTTCTATGAAACTTAAAACTCCATGCCTAGAAACAACCTCCATAATGCCACCAAAAAGCTCTTAGTAGATATCCTGTAGGTTTTGAGAGTTACACAAAAGAAGAAACTGTTAAATTACACATCCTCTACAAAGCAGGGTGCATTGAAAATCCAACAGACTCCAAGAAACAAAGTGCACTAACAATGACTTTTAGCTAACCTGTGAAAGCAACTTTCCCAAATGTTTTGATAATCTTGATCTAATTGCACCTCATGTTAAATAACTGCTCAGAAGAAAGATCATTTTTTATGCTAAAAAGAATAAATAATGCACTTCAATCAACAAGACAAGCTAAATGCACTGGCACTTTTGTGCATAGAAAATAACTTGATATCAAACAGATTATAAATTCCTTTGCTACAAAAAGACCCAGGAAGTTAGTAGTTTAATCAAATACAGATGGCATGATCTGCTGCTATTGCTGAGCAGACTATGAGAATATTGGTGTGATATAAGCATGTGTGTGTGTGTGTGTGTGTGTGTGTGTGTGTGTGTGTGTGTGTTTGAGCTTTTATTTGTTTGTGTATGCATAAGTTGTTGACTTTGTTTGTATGTAGTTTCTTTCTATCTAAATTATTTGCTGTCCAAATGCAAATTTTGTCTGCATTAAATAATCTCTTTTCTATTCAAGAAACATCAAATATTGTTCATTAATTTATAGGTGAGTCTTGCATATCTGTGGATATTATTTTCCCACTGTCTCCAAAAATAAAACATATCTTGAGGTTTATTTGTTCTTTTTACCTTAGTCTTTAGTTGTAATCAGAATAGGCCTGGTAGAAAAATTTAGCCCTAAGTCAATCTGACTCTTTATTCACCCCTGATGGTCAGGCTTCTAACCCAAGATTACAATCATTAAATGAACTAGTCGTATACCAACCAAGACTTCAGATTTTCATGAACTTGGAGAATAGTTTGTAATGACATTATTACAAATAATATTCACAAATAAATCACTGAAAAATATTTCACATCAACCCACACTTAAATGATAAAGACACATTCAAAACAAACAATATTCTAATCACAATATAAATATAATTTAAAAACGTTAAAAAAGAAAATCAGGCTTACCTTAGGAAAAGAAACAGTAAGGTTTACTGCTTTATTTAACTGCAAAGTACTAATGTCTACTTCTTTAGTTCCAATGATTCCATCATAATAAACATAATTGTAGTCTTTCAACATCACCTCTATACATACACAAAGGATAAATAAAAGTGGTGAGTTCTACAAAATTATGAATGTTGACACATAATTATTATACCACATGAAGTAAAAATTTAATAGGGTTAAACTATAGCTAAAGAGTTCACAGCTGCTTATGAGAATCAATTGAACTTTCTGTTTAACAGATTTACTAATAAAGAAATATTTAATTAAATCAGTTTATAAAAGAGTACTTTCACTGTAATCTATACATAGATGTGTCAATCAATGTTGCTGTTTCTTGTTCTGTGAAAACAGTAAAAAGTGCTTTGCATAATGACGAGAAACTCACTTAAAGTAAAAATGTATTTACAAGACAGCTGGTGCGGGTATCAAAACATTAATTAAAATAAAGTGCAGAACAACGTTCACCTCAAGACAACCTAAGAAGGTTGAAACATTGTTCTGTACTTTATTTTAAATAAAATTTTAATACCCACACCAGCTGTCTTGAGTGTACAAAATGTGCTTTAGTTATAACATCTGGTATTGGCATTTTTTAACCTGAATGGCACTTTATTTGATACTTCAACAAACCAGTCTAGTTGGAGGCTGCAAATGTTCAAAAACACCCAACCATAGTTTAAAACTCACAATCAGAGGAAAAGCAACTAGGCAAAAACTCCCATTGCTTATGCTGTCACTCTTATTTGAAGAATAGAACTGACAATCATAATTCAAGCATTCCTGTAATAGAAAGTGCAAAGCATTTTCATCAGTATTTTGTGGCTTAGTACTTGGACTTTAAAATTCACAGCTCAGCAAGTTAATCACTAAAGCCACATCCATTAGGCTCAGGTATAAACCTATTGCTCAAGTAAAGCTAAAACTTACATTTTGGACACAAAAAAATAATGTTCTTAACCAACCCCATCCTAGAGGAATGGCTTAGGCTACACACAATTTATTTATCACCTCATAATTCTTAAAAATAGTGTGAATGCTTTTCATAATTTTGTTATTAATATCTTAGTTTTTACAAAAATGCAACACAGTTTAAACACTAGTATCATCTCATCCAGTTTCTTCAATATTCTATCAATACAATATTTCCAAGCGTCTTCCTGGAAACAAAGAGTTATATGTTAAATGCATTAAACATCACTGATTTTCATTATGTAAATAATAAATAAAATTATTTGTAAAGCTTTAATATACAAAAATATTTACAATTACATGTTTTATCTCCATTTTGGCTAAATTAATTTGTACAATTTTTCTTAAACGTTTTAAAATTCAAACACTATCACAACTTTTATTTACAATCATTATAAGATGAAAAACAATTTTTTTCTACTATAATATACGAAACACATTGTGATTTGCACCCAACTGCTACCAAATAAGAAATAATTTACCTCATTTTGAAACCATAGTTGCCTTATAAGAGTAACAGCAAATTCCCATTTCTTAGTGTGTTTGTTTGTTTGTTGAATTTCCAACAAAACTACTCAAGGACTATCCATGCTAGTACTCCCTAATTCTGAAGTGACAGCCTGATCATGTATTAATTATTAACATATGTTACTGTGGGGGAAGCAAATATTCTGTATTTAAATTGACATTTTTAATTATTTTAGTATTAAAAGAATGAGCACACTTTATGATAATATCAACTAGTTTAGAAATTAACTAACTAAAAACTGTCACGAACTGTATCAGTAGTAAACATAGCATGTGATGGGCTCCATCACCAAAAACAATATTTGGGGTCCTCTTTACTGTTCTTATTGACATTTAATTTTTGACCATTCAGTTAGCCTACTGCCTAATCTTGTTGTCCAATCCAAATGAAAGGTTGTTTCTAATCCACTTGGGAATATATAATCCATTATTTGAGCATACTATTTTATAATCACACATACAATAAACTATTATGTATTATACATCCTCTTCATTTTCACAGCATAGTATAAATGGATCGCAACTGCAAGGAACAATTAGGAAGATAATGCGTCACACGTCACTTTTGAATTGTAGCTGTGTGTTAAGCACTCTGTACATACTGTACTCCCTACATCATGTATGTGTCTGTGTCTACATGCATTCAGGCTATGTGATGAGCCAAGAGGGCTTTGGCTTCTTAGTAATGTCATGGCACTTACAGTGGTAGTACACTACAAAATTGTATGTTCTTTTACATACAACATAAAGCACGTTTTTTTTCTCCTTCTCAAAACAATTAACAGTGCTTTCAGAAACATTTTGAAAATATTTCCTCTTTTATGAAGACTTCACATTTAGTTATGTTCAGCTTAACCTCAGTTAATACTAAACTTGTTACATTATAAGAGTAACAGCTTGAAATCATCCATCGAACTTTTAGAACAAAAATAGGCTAACAACTAGAGATATTTATAACTTAAAAAATATGAAATTTAACATTGAATAAGTGTGAAAAAAAACTTTTGGTCCAAATTTCTACATATATAATTCTAGGGACTGGCCTAACCTTTTTTTTTTACTGGAAATTTATATTCAAGGTAGCCCCAACTTACCTAATGAAAAACTCACTATAAGATGACTAAAAACCTTATTTTTTAATTATTAAATAAATATCAGTCCTGTTTCATTTACTTTTAAATTTAACATTATAGTGTATGTTACTCAATAAACCAAATTTATCACACAAGTTTCAATACCTACCCAAAATTTGATCTTTTCCTGGATCTACAACAAAAGTGAAAGATTCATGCCATGATGGGTTAACTGTGTTTAGCTTCCATCTTGTTTGTTTCTTTCCATTTGGAGTATGTGGAAGACGAAGAACAACATAGGGATCTGGTGTATCAACTACAGGAGAAAAAACACATCATATATTAATAAAATAATTATATTGAAATCAACCAATCATCTCAAACACAAAAAAATAAATTTGGAATTTTTAACATCAACAACACTTCATGCACATATATACTAAATGATCTTATCAGAGATTCTTAGGGTTCCAGTGCAGTTGCTGCTAATTACAGACGGAAGGTAGCTAACTAGCAAAACCCATCACCTCATATTAAGTCTTTTATACAATTCTTTGAACCAAATAATCAGACTGGTTGTCACTTTTATAAGAAGCGTATGGCTGAAAGTGTAGCACAAAGGATTTCTGTCTTGAATCCTGGACCCCTTCAATCTGCAACTTCATGTACTAACCATTAAGCCACACCTGGCCAATGAAAATTAGGAAACAAGGAGTTTACGCAGAGATGTATATACAATACTGATTTTTTAAGAATGCAATAGCCATACATTTCAAGACAAAATTAAGATATAGTGAAACTTTCAAAATGTCAATAAAGCTTACCAATATAAAAATTTCCCACACACACTCATTTATATTTGATTTTAGTTAGATGTAACCATAAGAAACAAAGAAGTAATTTAAAGATTAAAAAGACATACCTGATTTTAGCTAAACTATCACTAGTATTTTAATCAAAACAGTGAAAAAATATTCCACAATATTAATTTTTTAATTTATGTAAAAACAAAAACTTAAAATATTGTGCTGAGTGAAAAGTTAAAAAAAATTAATGCTAAGAGTTATCCACTTCAGGTGCTATATTTTAAGTTTTCCTAAATGCATAGTTAACACAATCTCTCATCAACTGCAACACCATTGTTACTGCATTCTACATTCAAAAACAAAAAAATTGCAAATTGTAATTACATACAAAAAACAGTTTTGTTTACTTTATGTACTTTGGAATCATTCAAAATGTTTTTGTGAATAACTTTTTTATATACTTATAAACATGTTACAAGAACTTTCAAGATATATAATCCTGAATATACAGGGTCTCCCAAAAGCCTGGATCCATAGGAAAATAATACACAATTTATTCTTAATATATTTAATATTCAAATTGTATGCCATTAATAGCCATACTTATATCAATTGTTGGTATATTATGCTATCAGTGAATTTTATTTTCTGAAATATGTACAATTGACATTAGAAACATGTTTAACTTTGAGAATGTAATGTTTATTTTAACCATGACCCACACTTCAGGGGCACCTTGTATATTAAATACATGAAGTCTGTTCCTTATATAGTTTTAATGAATTTGTTTATTGTAACTGTAATTATTACATTCAGATAATAAAAAAAATATTTCATTTTAAGACAGGTATTATGACACAGTTCATTTACTGTAAGTGGTGCTGAATTAGTTATGTTATTTTAATTAAAACATAACTGTGCACAAAGACATCTAATTTATACAAATTTGCTACAAGTATGTTACAAAGAGATGATAACAACCTTTTTTTAACTTTTTAAGTGCAAACAATTTTTCACTTAATAATAAAAAATGTAATAAAATATGACATAAAATAAACCAGTAAAGTTTCATCCATTTAAAATATGCCTGAAATGAAATGTTTGTGCATGAAAACTTTCCCCTGATAGCATAACAGTGTAAAGACTGGAGAAATATACAACATATTTCCTTGCTTTTGTTTTATTTAACTGTGCAGTAGTTTTAATTGTTAAAAAGGTGCCTTACTAACAAAAGTTAGTTTGTTAACCTCATTAGTTCAAAAGGGTAGAGCAGTTATCTGGTGTGAAAGGGGTCATGGGTTTAATCTGAGCCAAGAAAATATCTAAAAATTAGATTACAACAACTAAAAGATTCTAAAGTAAGATTTAAGTCCAATGTAATATACAAAATAGAAATTACAAGTAATATAATTACAATTACAAAATTAAGTAAATATGGTGAATGGTGAGCAAGTTTGGCATAAATTCTAAACATCAAACAATTAAAAATGAATCAAGTATAACTGAATTCATATAACAAATACATTAGATAATTTAAATGGAGTATTAGATTAACTCACAAAACTAAGGTTTTAAGTTTAACAACAAATATTTTAATAATAATAATAATAATAATTATAATAAAACATCAGCAGAAAAAATTTTTACTCTAGAAAACTAAAAGAGAATTAAAAAACAGACTGCAAAAGTTTATATTTAGAACAACAAGCAAAACCAGTTTTCTATATAACAAATTATTAGAACTACACTCTGTGCATAAGTTTTACTCAGATTGTGGATTGTTTGTTTGAAGTTGAACACAAAGCTACACAATAAGCTATATGAGCTTTACCCACCACAGGAAACCCAATTTATAGCACTAAGTCTGAAGAAATACCTCACTGTCACCATGGGGCCAAATTACAGAAATTCAATAAAGTAATCACAAGCAAAAGCAATATATTGATATGAACACCAAATGAAGATCCCACTGAAATATTACCATTAAGTGTGTATTCAGTTAACCTAAGGTCACATTCTTATTTTCATACAAAGTCCTTATCTGTATATACAGTAACCACTCAAGTTATTAAAAAAAAGAAACTATGTTGATACTCTTTGAAACTTTCATTGTTGTGGAAAATTTTAGAAAATTTTGTTTACACCAGTTCAAATGAATATCAAATGTATCAAAAATACTGTAAACATCATAATTATTTTATTGAAACAACTATGTTTTATGTAATTAAGCCTGAATGCTTAAATAACTGTCCATTAAATTAACTGTGAAAGTATTTCAAAGAAAAGAATCTATGTTCACACACTGTCTATAACCTTGAGTTGAATATTACTCGTTTTAATGGACACTGATTTACCATGAGTACTAAAATTAAGAGAATGTTCAGTCAGTATGTTACTAACAAGGTTTTCCTTCTTAAACTAAATAGCATCTAAAAGAGCTTACTAGACAGCAGATATTAATTTCTATAAATCAGCATCCTGGACTGGTGCCAACACCAGAGAAATTAACATCACCTTGAACTATACATTATGTTAGAGAATAATGCAGTTTATGTCTACAACTACTTACAAACAACAACAACAAAAAACTTACAAAAACACCATCTGGTTTTTATCAATGAAGATGACCTTATTACTGAGGATATCAGGACATGATTATTCAGTTAAAGCAATGAGTTACTAGCCAATATTTCAATGTGCTGGTTTAAAAAAACTTGCTTGAACATATCAGTCTTTTTCTGTTTGTTACCAACTCATAAGAAATATTCTGTTTTCCATTATATGAAGTATGTTATAGATAAACATTTTCATAATATTAATAAATTAAAACCAAACACTTCTGAAGATTATGATTTATCTCACAACATACCAATAACACAAATACTTCAGTTTGTTAGTTTCTAATATTATGCTAAACAAACTTAGTTTATATTTTGAATTTCTCTTACTGTATATTAATTAAGTGAAAACATTCATGCTCCATAATCTGCTTATTTACAGTAATTTTTTTTATGTTGAAAAAAATACATACATTAAAAATATGCCCAATATGCTAACAACAAAGTTGTGTATACATCTTTGAGACAACTAACTGAAACACTAAAAAAAAACAAAAGTGTATAAATTTTAATGTGTACTTACTAAAGTCACCAAGAGTCCCTTTAGTAATATCAACACCTTCTAAAACTTTAACATGAAGAATAAAGACATTTGTTGGAGACACCTGTAAAAAGATACATATTTCATGATTCATTAAATAAACAGTTCCCTAAATTATTAAAGTATATGCAAGTGAACTAATATTCCTACACAAAAAAATCAATACTTTACTGTAACACATAAATATATAAGGACACAAAAATAATATAATTTCTTTTAATATTTTAATTAGAAGATACAAAATCCATGCTATTTTAAATTACTGCCCCCTTCATGTAAATAAATAGTGAAATGAAAAAGGTGGTAGAATTTATACTCTGCATGTTTTAACATTTTTCAAAACACTATAAAAAGGAATTTATGAAAAATGAATAAATTTAAATTCATGCAGAATTTTAATAATTTCATTGAGCCTCTCTGTCTTCTCTCACAAACTAATTTCTTACATTCTCATAAATGAAAGATTTTTAAACCATTATTCAGTGGTCATTTAAGAACAGAAATTCATGGGAAGCAAGAAATATGCAAAGAATATGTGCCCCTTACATTGAACAATTACTTAATGTTCTCATCAAGTTAAATGTAATTATGAGCAACCAACCATAAGAGCTCCCACAAAAAAGTCCTTTTTCCCCTATTATTGGGCAGTCTTATGAAATTTTTAAAATCTAAATGTAGATATTTATGTGAACAATCATCTACATGTTCATGCAAATATTCATGTAAATTCAGTGCTCAAATATCACTTAACTCCTGAAATTTGCTATTTTCAAAACCTGGATTTAAATTATGGTTTTGAACAGCTGCATCCAAGTGAATAAAGTTGTATATAAATTGGTACAGTCAAACTTTAACTCATTTTCTAAATTTTCAGGGTTAAGAGATAAACATAGATTTGGATGATTGAGAATTACTATATAAATGAGAATGGCTTCATAAACAAACATGTGGTTGACTTGACTATTTATGGGTATAAACTGGTCATGTGAATGAATTTATCATATGTAATATCAAATTTGTTTCTTGCTAAAATTTTGCACCTATGTGGTTGCAATATCTGTTATGTCTCAACATACCTACATAAATACAAGGGTATATGCATCTGGGAATATCAGAACTCTTTCAAACAAGCATTTCAGTATTTCAAGATATAAAGTGAAAATGTAAATCTGAAATATTTACATATATATATACTCAAAAAGTATATATATCTGTGTGTGTACTAACAAATACTGAAATATAAAAATAGCATAATAACACACAATGAACAAAACTTACCATAAATACCTCATATGGATTAAACCTGCAGAACAAATAAAGTATGAAAACAATACATTAGAAAACATCATTTGTATTCCGAACACAGAGATATTGTATCACTGGTTTTATTAAAAACTTAAAAAAAAAAAACTTCCAGTCACTGCTCATTTCATTTTAGATAAATATATATATTTTAATACATGTAGTTCGTATTTTTCCACTTCAGCATTTATCACTTCTTTAGATACAATCTTATTGATATCTTTAAAGAAGATTTTTATAAAGCAGTTATTCTGAGATGATTTCATTTGATATTAAAATCTCACTGAAAAACTTAGTCTACCATTATAAATAACTGTGTCAAAAAATAATAATTTGTTTAATTTTGATAAACACGATAATACAAAGATTATATTTATTGACAGTCAAATTAGTTAAATAAAATTTACACCACCTACATTAATGAATGTATTATAATATATACAAATGGCACTTACAAATCTGTCATGACTGAAAATTATTTGGTATTATAAGCATCATTTTTTTAATTAAACAAAAATAAAAAAAGTTGTAAAACAAATTAACATAAGGTTACAATTGAGAAATTATAAAGTGTATCTTGATTTCTGAAATCAATATGGAGAGGTGGTGTAGGAGGAAAAAACAAACCTCGCTTCAAGTTAGTGTACTTAAACATCAGTTAAACAACCAACAGAAACCAAAACACAACTTATAACTTTGCACAATGTAACTCACCCATACTTTGATATTGCTATATCTATCCTGTAAGGAGATAGATATCTTGTATTTCCTATGCTTCTTTCTAATATTGGCAACTGTGTGCCGATTGTCTTGAAACTTACATATATCTTGATACACTATGCCCAAACAACTTTTTCATTTTTTGACTGAATTCTACATTATTCCAACTTTATACAGTAAAAGATCAAACAATACAAAAAAAAAAACATACTGTACCTTGTGATGCCCTTAAATATTCATCAATTCAAATGAGACTAGACACAAAGAATAAATAAAGTGCATTTCTATTTCTCATACAACTCAAGCTCAAAATAAACCAATACAAAGGAACACCTTTATACCTGTATTGATAAATATAATCAAACATCTAAGCATGCCCTCTACATTCCTACACTCAGTTACACAACCCCCCTCAAACATGTAGTCAGCTATCAGTCAGTTACATAATCAGAACAAGATATTAAAGAGAGAAGTATTTTGATTAATTTTATTTATTTTTGAACATTTGCAATGTACCTAATTTATACACGGACTGCATTACGTATTTGTACATTTGGAAAACATATGTGTTTCATTTAGATTATTTACGCTAAATTGAAAAGTGGTATTTGTATGTTTTTTGTTATGGATTCTCAGTAAAACTATTTCATTAAGAGCGATCTTCAGAGTCATGGAACCAGTAGAAGTAATTAGTAAAAACAGAAGGGGAGATGTGGTATTCCAGTGTTTTCTTATTTATATCCACAGGTATATATTCATTGCAATAATTTGAAATTTTGTTATAATACATTATAAGCTTAAATTTCTTTGGAAGTTTCAAATAAAGTTCGAATGCATTTCACTAAAAGAATATTTAAAATAATGAGTATGAATTGCAAATGTTTTATAAGCAACGCACTAGCATAATAAAAATAACTAAATAATCTATTTCTTACATGTCTTTTATTAAATTAATAAGATTAAAGAATATTAATGACTGTTCTAAACTCTTTATTTTATTGTGATTTAACAAGTGGACATAATTACAAAGATTAACTCTTTAAGTTCCCTATTTACCCTTCGTCTTTTCCACAGGGAGAATTTTCAGACATAGTTCCATATTTCAATGCCATTCGTACTAGAAATGAAAAGAATCAAAGTTGCTGAACAAACAGTGAAACGTAAAGTACACATTTCTGTAAATACATTAAATTTTATTTTTTATAACAGTTACTTGTACATAACAAATATTTTATGGTTCACTATCCAAGTTCTACAAGAATTACATGATATTGAAAAAGTAACGAAAAACTATAAAGACTTTCATAGTTTAATTCAGAAGTTCATTACCTATAGGTAAACTTGTAATACACTTAAGTTTATAATTCTTGTTTTGAAAACTACATTAACAAACAAAACACTGCATACCACGTTTTTAAGATTAAATAAAAACATCTTTTAAATTTTATCTTGTGTGATCTCTTCTCTTAGATCTTATTTATAAACACAATATACACTACACTAATATAATTTGCAATTTTATTGCCCAAAATTATTAGGGAAATAGTTTAGAAGTAATATAGTTTTAAAACTTCTACTGCTAATAATGATTGTTTGTTTGTTTTTTGGAATTTCGCACAAAGCTACTCGAAGGCTATTTGTGCTAGCCGTCCCTAATTTAGCGGTGTAAGACTAGAGGGAAGGCAGCTAGTCATCACCACCCACCTCCAACTCTTGGGCTACTCTTTTACCAACAAATAGTGGGATTGACCGTCACATTATAATGCCCCCACGGCTGAAAGGGCGAGCATGTTTGGCACGACAGGGATGCAAACCCGCAACCCTCAGATTACGAGTCGCACGCCTTAACAAGCTTGGCCATGCCAGGCCACTAATAATGATAATTACTTTCTATTAAACAAAAAAATCAAGACCTCCAACAACTTAATTGTGGGAAAGTAGTTATTGCTTAACCCTAATTAATGATATTCACAACAATAAGTGATTTCAAGTTGTGAGATAGTACCTGAATTGCATTGACTTAATCTACCAATCTCTCATTTAATCAAGAATAGATCATTCAGAGTTAACTTGATATAATATATGATAATAATATTTAAGTTTATGACCTTCATTACAAATTAAAAATAAAATAGAAGATTGTACTAATGTATTGCCAAAGTTTAAAATATACATAAAAACATGTAATTTTAGCCTGTATGTAAAAATATACAAGTTATGTTTTAGATATGCATAGAAAACAATACCAACAACATAACCTGTGGCTTGAAACTACAAAATAGTATTTAAAAATGGTTCAGACAAAAAGGCCAAAAATAAAAAACATAATGCATATAATAGATAAATAAATAAAACTATAATATAAACTACAATACAAATTGTCAATGCAAGTTAACAGATGATACATAAAATAATAGAGCTGTATAACCTGTCAGTAACAAATTAACATCTCAATTATACTACAACTTATAGTAAAATCTACTACTTTATTTGGACTGTTGCATGTGGCATAATCGGTGGTTTGGGCGCTCTATTCGCCATCTGAGTGTCACGGTTTGAAATCTCAGCAGCAAAACGCTGTTCCTTTCAGGCATAATGTAATGCTCAATCCCACTATTTGTTGTAAACAATAGACCAAGAGTTGGCAGGGGGTGAGTGTTATTGACTAGATGCTTTCCTCTAAATAGCTCTTTGCGCGAAATTCAACAAAGAAACATTTGTCTGTATAAATTATTATTGCTGTGATACAAATAAAATCGACCCTACAAATTACTCTTATTACCTTAATTTGATAAATTTTGGTTACCCGTATATGAGTGTGAAAACGAGAATAATTATATATACACATATACGCTTAAAGTTACACTTCAAATGGCTGTATCACAATGTAAAATTCAAACAATTTTCGAAATGAAAACGAAACTGAAAACACATTTTCAAATAAATTTTAGCTCAGAAAACTGCATTTACTCACATTATTTGTTTAAATTAGGCCGCCTTTTCAGTAACTGATATTCACCACGCACACTGCATATATTATATCTACTGGATAATTTACACGTGTATAAACTAAATACTGTATTTGATTTTCTGTTTTGTGAAGGTAGCGCCCTCTACTCAAACATTAAGACAACTACTTACTTAAATAATTCTAATTCTAGTAACACGGTTCCCCTACGCCTCGTTAGTATGGGTGTATGGCTTCAATTTCGTAACAATTATGAAATAGCACGATTTCACACTCCTGTTCAAGGAAATCCGGTAAAACATAAGGTTGCTTTTTAAGGCTTCCATGACAATGACCTGAATTACAACGTCTTGCCTTAGTTTCAGAAAACGTACGTCTTATTCCACGAATGAATAGTAAGTTCAATAAACAACGGTATAAAAGTGGGGCCTGTGGTAATTGAGCAATTTAGTATGGCATAGCAGAAAAAATAAAGCTAAACTATTTACTACTTGAAAACACTGTCTGACGAAACGGATATTTCTCACTTACCTTTTTTTTTTTTCTTTTAGGATGACTTTTCTGTTATCCATCAATACTGACGATTGTAATTAAGAAATTGGTCCTAAAATAATTTAACAAATAAGCAAAGGTTTACTTCTTTTATACTTATGTAGTTTTCATTCTATTTCACACATTTAATAACATTTTAAAACTATATTGTCTATACGTTGTTTCTTTTATTTGGACTGTAGTACATAGAACTGTACGAATGAGCAGTTTTAAATTCATTCTTTACTGGAACACTAAACAACATGAATAAGTTCAACACATTATATATATATATGTACATGTTACACATTTCTTTTACCAAAGTAAAATTAAAAGGAAAATCTGTGACACAATAGCCTAACGCATTCTTTGGTTAGCTGTCCCTCTCTGCTGGGGACTGCAGTTTCGCCTATTTAGAGCTCGTAAGGTTACTACATGATGAGTTGAAAAGAATTCAATTTTACATAAAATATACATTAAAAAATTCCATGTCTGTTCAAACATCCAATGAAAAATCAACAAATCATCATTCTATTGTAACACACCTTGTGGAGCAAAACGTAAATCAGTTTTGTTTGTTTGGAATTAAGCACAAAGCTACAAAATGGACTAACTGTGCTCTGCCCGTCACGGGTATCAAAACTCGGTTTCTAGCGATGTCAGTCCGAATACATACCGCTGTGCCATTAGGGGCTTTTAAATTAGAATAAATATGTATGTTTTGTTACAGTAAAATATTGCACGAACTACATACAGAGCAGTTATTAAGTGTTAAATTATATCACTAATTTAAAGAGCTCCCTACAACAATAGTAAATTAGCTATTTCAATCATTAGGTATCATTTACGAACATGTATGCACAACGGAAATGCCATTTTAGTGTCTTCCATTCATCTGGGTTACTTTTCCAAAAGTAACTTATATATGTATAGACGATCCCCGACTTACGTAAAGAATTCTCATAAACCCATTGATAAATTATCGTTGCAAAAAATTTAATTTACGTCATCTTATCAATGCGCTACTACTGTCACCACGTGATCATTTTTATAAGCTGTTCAGCTACTGTCTGCCATCTGTGGTAATAAACAAACTTACCACAAATGAATTACACTTCACTTTTTGAAAACTTCTTTTCCTTTTTGCATTTACTGGCCATTTTTATTATATCTACATAGCTTGATTAAGCACAGCGTGATGTAAACCAAGGTTGGCATATAAAACCATGAAAATCAGCCTACATTTCTTCTAGGCCTTTGTGTATTTTCTTATAGCAAAGACCTGGCAGTGCCAAGCGTGTTAAGGCGTGCGACTCATAATCTGAGGGTCGCGGGTTCGCATCCCCGTCGCGCCAAACAGGCTCGCCCTTTCAGCCGTAGGTGCGTTATAATGTGACGGTCAATCCCACTATTCGTTGGTAAAAGAATAGTCTTTTACCACCACTTTTACCCAAGAGTGGGCGGTGGGTGGTGATGACTAGCTGCCTTCCCTCTAGTCTTACATTGCTAAATTAGGAACGGCTAGCACAGATAGCCCTCGAGTAGCTTTGTGCGAAATTCAAAAAAACAACAACAAACAAACTTATAGCAAAGCCACGTCGGGCTATCTGCTGAATCCACCGACGGGAATCGAATCCTTGAATTTAGCGTTGTAAATCCGTAGACTTAGGTAAAGCTTTCTCGGAACGTAACCCTCACGTAAGTCGGGGACTGTCTGTAGTTTCAATATTGATTGCAATATCATAATGATTATGTGTTAAAGATAAAGCACCTAGTCTTTCTTTGGTTTTTTACACCTCAGGTAGCGATCCAAAGGGCGCAAAGTTGATGCCGATTGTTCACGTGAACATGAACTTAGTATAGTATGTTTTACATCAGAAAAATAGCTGAGACACTCGTTCTGTGTTCGGAGACATAAGGGCTCAATATTGGGCTTGAAACCTTAAAATAGCAAATTAAGGCAATAATTTGCATTCATATGCATAATTTATTTCACAAATAATTTACGTTACTTTATTTCACACTTACCTGATTTACACCTACTTTATTTACCTTTTCTTTACTCCACATTACAGAAATAGTTTAACAATTACTTTACTGCGCTTTGTTTTATTACTATTTCTCATCTTTCTCTGCACCTTCAATGTTTAGTGATACTCTGAGTGCTTCTTGATAGGTTTAAATAGAAGTCCTTCCTCTCTCTTGGGTCAAAATGAAGAGCTTTCTTGGTGACCCTACTCATGAACGCTCAAAACAGAACCGACCACGTGAAAAGGAAGGCATTTTCATATGTAGCCCTGCCATTCTAAGGTCTGCCTTATGCTTTGGTTGACATTTTTCCTGACAAAAAAGTTAATGCTTGAAATTTTTAATGAAGAAAAAATACTCAAAAACTGCCCAAGAAAAAGTGAAAGAAAAACAAAAGAACTCAAAGTGCAAAGTGTTAGAAATAAAAATAGTCCAGATCTATGGAGTCGTTAGCTAAACAAACATATGCTTGCTGAGTGCATGACCCAGGGTAAGTAGGGCCGGGTAATGATCGTGCAAATTTGTTTGAGATTGGTCTAAAGTTCGCGAACGAACGAGCAAACAAACAAGTATATTGCTTATACAAGTATAGATATATATATAAGCATTCAAAGCACCACCAGGTTCGAAATATCGTATCATTTTATTTTTGGTTTCGATAGGATGGTTATGTTTCCCCAGTTTTACGACTGTTCTTCAGTTAACCAAAGTATATACAATACACAATACATTAAAAACACATTTGTTTTTCCATTTGGCTTTGTGACAATCAACAGAAAAATAAATTATTTATTCAATGTAAATTCTTATAAAAAATTGGGAAATAATTTTAATTTTGTTTAAATAATTTGTGAATTTAGTAAGGTTTTTAGCTATGTTTTATTTAGACGCTTTTATTGTTAATGGATTTTACACAACATATATTCTTTATGTTTAGAATAACTTTACCGGGTTGTATGCGCTCGTATAAGTCTTTCGATTTCCTTAAAAATTGTGTTTTAAGCATGTTTATTTTAGTTGGATTATTCTTGAGGTAGAAAAGTTAGACGGACTAAATCTAAATTCAGCTGTAAAAAGCCGTAAATAAATTCGATAACAATTTTGTTAGAATTAAAAAAAAAACAGTTATTAAACTGATAAGCGGTACACACACGAATTTGTTAGAATTTTTTTCGTAACAATATAGTAAATACCTAAAATCAGTGTGAAAGGAAAGAACCATTGTTGAAATAAATCAGGTTACATGGTAAGTTTCAGGAAGGGAAATGTTCGTCGACTGACTTAACCTTAGTGTGGGCAAGAAAGCATGGTTACAATAGTACTGATTATTCGTGAGCCAAATATTAGTTCCCCCTACCTGTAGTAAAGTTTATTTTGAGTCTCTTTCAGTGTTAATTTTAAGCAAAATTATTGTTAAATCTTAATTTTGGTAAATTTGTTAACTGAGCAATAAACCAGCGGAGTTTATAGTGCGTGTGTTAACATGTACGTAAACATATATGTATCAGTACAGCATACATGTCCATCGTGATTTTATTGTCATCTCTTATTCACACACAAGTGTTAGTGGTTTCGCTTTATGACGGGATATTCGTGCAGGATAATTAGAGTAATTCTGAATTGAACGAAACGATTGAGTTTAAGTTAAGAAAATAAATAGACTAGACACGTGACGTAAAGTGAAATACAATACTTGTTTATAATACACAGCACAAAACAAGGCATGCATACTTGCGTAAACAGTCGACAGGCCCCTTCCTTTCTGTAAACAACTAGGAAACAAAAGTAGCTAGAACTAAACAACTCAACGGTTTCCTGGACCTCACATTTCTGCAAAAACTGCGTAGGATCATACTAAACAAAAATAAATGTTTACTTAGAAGCCTAACTGACTCAAAAATATAATAACAGCAATGTTTTACAGTAGGCAATTTTAATTTTAATTATTATTATTCTGTGATATAACCACCTTTGTGACTGTATCTTTTACCTGATGATGACCTATTACTACGGCTCTAAACACTTTAATTATTAAAGTTAGAGCTTGCCTACGGTAAAAGCAGGACCGCCATAACCACGTGGTTAAGGCACTCGATCCAGGGTCCTGGGTTCGAATCCTTCTCACACTAAACGTTCTTGTCCTTTCAGTTGTGACGGTCAATACTACTCTTTGTTCATAAAAACATAGCCCGTTTTCTAATGGGTGTCGCTGTATAACTATTTGTTTCTTTTTTAATTTCGCGGAAATCTACACGAAGGCTATCTGTGCTAGTCTACACCAACCACCACTAACTCTTTGGCTACTCTTTTTTATCAACGAATAGTGGGATTGGCCATCACATTATAACGCCCTCACGGTTGAAAGGGCGAGAATATTTAATGCGACAGGGATTCGAACTCGCGACCCTCAGATTACGAGTCAAGTGCTTTAACCACCTGGTTATGCCGGGCCTAACGGAAGGTAAAAATTCCTCCGAATAGGCGGTAGCCTAACAGATTATACAATAAAACAAACCTATAAAAACAGGCCCAGTATGGCCAGGTGGTTAGGGTACTAGATTTGAATCTGAGGGTTGCGGGCTCGAATCCCCGTCACGTCAAACATATTAGACCCTTTTGCAAGTAAACTGAAATAATAGTTTTAGACTTAAATCAACCTCTTTGATTTTGTCGTGTTGTAAACTTTTTATAAATCCCTCACTCTCCGCCATCAAATAATCCAGTGTATTCCCTGTTTGCAGTACTTATCAATCCAGTGTTTTCCTTGTTTGCAGTACTTATCAATCCAGTGTTTTCCCTGTTTGCAGTACTTATCAATCCAGTGTTTTCCTTGTTTGCAGTACTTATCAATCCAGCGTTTCCATGTTTACAGTACTTATCAACTTAAGTGATAAGAAAATAATGTAGACAAAAACACCAGCCTTGTTTGTTTCCTTTTTTAAAGTCCCCAGTTGTAGTCTTGAAAATATAATCTTTATATTTAGGTTCAACTTGTTTCTTTACTTTTTATCTATTCTTCCCTTTCACACGAGTAAAAAATAAATTTGGAAAAAAAATTTAGGGTTGCAAATCCCAAGATATACAGAAACAAGGCTTGAATGAATACACAATATCATGCAAAAAAACTGCTCCATAAATACCCAAATATTTTAAAGAAAAACTTTTACTTACAACTAAATGTTGAATACTTTCGTTTGTGTGAATTCAGGTTTGAATAAAAGCATTTAAACTGAATAATGCTATACAGTCTTAGAATGTCTAACGGCCCGGCAGAGATAAGTGGTTAAGACGCTCGATTCGTAATCTGAGGGTTGCGAGTTCGAATTTCCTTCACACCAAACATGTTCACTTATTCAGCTATGGGGGCGTTGTAATATGACGGTCAATCTCATTATTCAGTGCTAAGAGTGTAGACCAAGAGTTGGTGGTGGGTGGTGATTACTGACTGTCTTCCATGTATTCTTACACTGCTAAATTAGGTACGGCTAGCGCAGTTGCCCCTCGTGTATCTTTACGCGAAATTCAAAAACAAACAATGTCTAATTCACATAAGCTTATTGTAACATGGACGCAGTGGCTACTTATGTAGATATTTTTCGCACTGTTTTGTGTTTTCCCTACCTTGTTTCTATAGTTTTATTTCTTGCCATCCCAACACCATCCTTTTTCTTTTCCTTACACCCAGTGGCACAGCGGCATGTCAGCGGAATTACAACTCTAGAAACCTGGTTTTGATACCCGTAATGGGCAGAACACAGTTAGCCCATTGTGTAGCTTTGTTACAAACAAAACAACAATATTTTCACAATTTTTGTTAATGAATTACAGTTGCTACCAAAGCAATAGTTTTAGACTGGCGTGACTTGTCGTCTTAATGGACATCATAGGTTGAAGTTAATGAAACGCTATACGTTTTCTGCACTTCCCACGTTAAGAAACAACGTCCTGGTGTGCAAACTATCGCAACGTTTTCAAGCAATGGCAATTTAGCTCTTCTGATGTCAAAATCAGAATAATCATCAGAACATTTGACTGTTGCGCTACTCGCCGGTTCTCTGCTTTAATGATGGTTTTCAGCTAAACTGAAGGTTTTTAACAATGTTTGAAAACCTACGTTAGGTGATTATAAAAAGTCTCTTACAGTGTTATAAGAGAGATTCAAAACAGCGATATACGTAATATACGACTGCCATATTTTCCTCGCTCATCCCAACATAATAAGCACTTTCGTGTTTAGTGATTAACAGTTTTTACTAATCTTGTAAAAAAAAAGAACAATTACTTTAATTACTCACTTCATTTTGTATTCTAAAAAAAAAAAAAAACTGACGAAAAAGGTATGATGATATGTCAACCACATTAAATCTATGATATACATGGCCTACGAAGTCATTTGCCCCATACCCAGGGCTTATCAGACCAGCTAAATTTTGAAAAATTAAAATAAAAACCATGTTTGGCATTATACCGAAATGAAAATTCCCAACCCCCGAATCTTTAAAGTACCTATTGATACCTGTGGTAGTGGTTCACATTTTATTTATATTGTAAAATTATATGGATCACAACTGTCATTATGTGAAATAGATTAAGTTAATAAAGTGTAATTTTTGTCAATTTTATACGAGTCAGTTACAAATGAGAATTAGGTTAAGGATTAATAGATCACTATTATGTATTTAGTTTAATACTAATTTTTATTATTTTCACTTGAATTAATTTTGCTTAATTACTCCGAAGAAATGGCGAGCCACCAAATAGTCCTTATTGTTCCTGGAACAACGACAGCTTCAATGCGAGAAGATTGTATTAATAATTCTAAGAACTTACTAATAAAAGTAAGGAAGAATGAAGCTAATATGGTCATAGTGTATAATGCTGTTGCTTGTTCCAGAAACACCCTGGCGCCCCTAGTGGTACAGAGCATGTCTGCGGACTTACAACGCTAGAATCCAGATTTCGATAACCGTGGTGGGCAGAGCACAGAGTCCATTGTGTTGCTTTGTACTTAACTTCAAACAAACACCCTGGCACAAGAAAAATCAGAAAAATATCGTTCATGTAATACATTTGTAACATGTGTATATATAAAAAAACGTACAAAATATCTTTACCCAGCACGTTTATGGACTTTTTTCATTCTACCCTACCCTTGTCTTTCCGTTAGATTTCCTTTGCCGAAGTGCGAGGTTAAGTTCCTAACTTAGCAGAACAGATGAAAGTTCGGTTTAGTTTGTTTGGAATTTCGCGAAAACCTATACGAGCTCTATCTCCTCTAGCCGTTCTTAATTTAACAGTGAAAGACCAGAGGTAAGGTAGCTAGTTATTACGACCTACCGCCACCTCTTTTAAAAAGGCATAAATGGGATTGGCCGTAACATTATAACATACCCATGGCTGAAAAGGCGAAGATGTTTCGTGGGATACGAATTCAAACCGGCAACCCTCGAACTGTGAAAAGTTCTATTAACCTTAATACACATAATATTATGTCTACAAGTATTCCTGATAACGCTGTAATTTCACTCGTAATATATTCTGCTCACTGGATGTAGTAAATCTGACATTTTATTTTATTTTTTCCTGCATAAAGCTTTAATTTTCTCCTAATTATTGTCAACAAAAGCCATTTTTATATTCAATAAGGATTAACAGAAAATTTTAAAGAGTTGATTCGGGATTAA
This sequence comes from Tachypleus tridentatus, assembly GCF_004210375.1. Classification (NCBI taxonomy): domain Eukaryota; kingdom Metazoa; phylum Arthropoda; class Merostomata; order Xiphosura; family Limulidae; genus Tachypleus; species Tachypleus tridentatus. The sequence continues at coordinate 119,948,826 of NC_134826.1, read as the reverse complement.
TTAAAAGAAAATGTGTACCGAAAACTAAAAAATTATTGTGTTCGTTTACAATGGCATTGCAAGGTTTTAGGGCGTTCGACTCCCACTCTGTGTTGCGGGTTCGAATTAGCATTCCGTCAAATATGCTCTCCTTTTCAGCCGTGAAAGCGTTATAAGGTAATGGTTAATCCCATTATTTGTTCTTAAAATAGTAGCCCAAGAGTTGGAGATGGGTGTTGATAACTAGTTGCTTTTCCTCTTGTCTTTTAGTAATAAATTAGAGATGTTTAGCGCAGATACCCTTCGAGTAGCTTTGTGCGAAATTCAAAACAACCTAAGCTTCTTTATTATAATATATTTGAAGAGGATTTAGGCTTAGACGTGAGATAAAGGTAAAATGTAATAAATTTTAAACTCACACTATATGCATATATATTTTTTTTACATTTGAAATTACTTATGTTTGCGTTAAAATACGGTTAAATCGCATTTTTACACAAAACAATAATTGTTGTTTCAGACTTTCGCGCAAAGCTACTTGAGGGCTATCGGAGCTAGCCGTCCCTAATTTAGTAGTGTAAGACTAGAGGGAAGGCAGCTAGTCATCACCACCCCTCTTGGGCTACGTTTTTACCAACGAATAGTGGGATTTACTGTAACATTATAACGCTCCACGGCTAAAATGACGATCATGTTTTGATCATCGAACCCGCAATCCTCGCATTACGAGTCGAACGCCTTAACACACTTGGCCATGCCGGGCCTAAAACAATAATTAAATTAGAAAACACAATCCTAATGCCGAATATTTAATTAAACTACTGTTTACAAACAAAGAATGTGCTAAATTTCTGTTTTCGGCTGTTGTTTTGTTGTTTTGAATTCAGCACAAAGCAACACAATGGGTTATCTGTGCTCTGCCCACCACGGGTATCGAAATCCGGTTTTAAGCCACTGGGGGGCTTCTGTTCTCGGCTCACACAAAGCAGAATATTTAAAGTTATTTTTTCATCTAATGGAAACATTTTTTTCTCTCAACTTTATGTATGTTTCAAATAATTCGAGTAAACTTTGAATTGATTTCCTCATTGTCATGCCCCCTAGTGGCTCACGGTGGTATGTTTGCGGACTCGCACCGATATAAGACAAGATAAAACACAAAACGCACCGCTAGAACACGGGTTTCCATACCCGTGGTGGGCAGAGCACAGATAGCCCATTGTGTAGTTTTGTGCTATTCAAAATAACAACTGAACAACAACCTCATTGACGTCCCCTATTATATTACAGAAGTTGGGAAAACAAAGCACATCTTTTAATTATTTTTTTCTGATAATGAATTTCATGAAGAAATTATTAGTGCATATTAGTTACCGTCCTTCGTCGCCTAATGAAAGTACAGTGTGTCTCAGTGTTAATAACAACCACAAACAAAACCGTTCTGCCTAGCGTTTGAAAAATTATTACATCTATTAAAAAAATCGTTTAATTTTGTAAATCACAAGGTAGAGTCAACAAAAACTACAGCCCTCTCACCCCTACCCCAAGGGGAGAGGAATTGAAGCCAGGCTTGGAATGTTTCAACCAATTTCTTGAAACTTTATGGAAGGGTCAATATGTGACATACCTAGTGGATAATGAATAATTAAAATGATTTGCAGGAATAGGTAACTGTGTTAGTTAAATGAGTGGTAATTAGTAATTGGTAAAACATATATCATATGTGCAAATATCTTCCTTGGAAATAGTATTAATCACATATCAAAACAATTAGATTTTAGCATAAAGATATTCCTAACTCTATTTACTAGATTCGTGTTTGAAATAAAGCATGACGAAAATTGTTCATTGGAATACAAATCGTGTTTAAAGTCGACTGGCGACCGTGACAGCCTTCATACATTACTTAGTGAATTCGAACAGCAAAAAGTTACCATTAACTGTTTAAGTTTCAATGGTGCTCGAGTGCGCGGTTAGAACGTTATATTTATTTTTGTAAATTTTCCTCTAAAGTGTGTATTCATTTGCATTTTTTCAATAAATAGCTTTTATTTTGTGTCCGAAAATGAAAGATATTAACGTGACAGCTCTTACTGGTACCATATCACGATGAGGTCGTGATGAGCCTTGTATAGGTTTCCCATTACATCAATGTAATAAATAAGGGATAATACTCTTTTAATGATCACCACAGGTAGTTCTCCTCCAATATTTCTATCTTATTTTCAATAATTATTAAAGTTGCCTGCTTATTTCTTATCTCATTGTACACATTTCACAAATATCAATAATAATAACACCCAAGTGAACAGATGGAACCATAGACTGTAAAAATATGGCTGAGTCGAAGAAGTTGTGATAAGTTACTCTGTTTATTTCTCACCACAGTAACTGACTCTGATGAAACAGCCCTCTGGTGGTTCTGCATTAACGCTAACAATCAGGCTTCGATCTTTATCAAGAGGTAGAATAAAGACATGTTCTTTAAATTATTCACATACATGCTGAACATTTTCCGAAAATTATAAATTGAAAATAAAAGAAGCACATATTCAAAGTCTAAGTGGTGTACGCAACAAAGAGCGAAGAACGCCAACATGTAGATTTTTCGAAGTTAATAATATATACCACATAAATAATAAACTTAATTAAAACTTCTCTTTATCAGTAAAAGAAAAAAAAAACGAATGAAAGCTCACGAAGTACATTTGAGAAAGAATGATTTCGTTATGAGAATCTACAGAAATGGTCGCGCTTTCGAATCCCCATTACACCAAACATGCTCGCCCTTTCAGCCATGGGGACGTTATAATATTACGATAAATCCCACTTTTCGTTGGTAAAAAGTAGCCCAAGAGTTGGCGGTGAGTGATGACAACTAGCTGCCTTCCCTCCAGTCTTACACTACTAAATTAAGGATGGTAAGCGCAGATAGTCCTCGTGTAGCTTTGCACGAAATTGAAAAACAAACAAACAAATCTCCATGTTTGTTATCGTTTCTGTACATTACTGATCACTGAATCCCGTTATTTCGAAACGTTTAGAAAAAGCATGCTTTGAAGTCTTACATTTGTATATTATTTTGTAATAATCTGAATTTGTAATATTTTGCCAATCGCTACTCAGTTCATTGTATACGCAAATCAGATATCTTATCGATGATCACTCATTTGATTTCAACTGCAAATGATTAATCATTCAGCCTGTGCTATATTCACACTGGTCTCGTAAGAACTTGTCTCAGTATCACCTTAAAGTGAATCACACGAGTTTAAAGTGTTACAAATTTTCCATTAACCACAGTCGTACCTTAAGAAAAACATTAGCTGCACAAACTGTAGAGCAAGATTTATATGATCTCTTTCTAAGCCTAAATGTTAGTGTAATTGGTCCTATCAAGTCGTGGTAAATTTATTTACTTATTCCTACAGAAATGAAGATCGACTGAATGAGGTGATCCCTAGTTTTCAATCCCATCAAGCATGTTTAGAATGAGGATTTTTAGAACTGTGTCACGTATCACTAAGTGATTACACTCATTAACTATGTTCTATAAATATTTCTTTTCTTGAGGAATGGCTAAGGGTCATTTGTTTGTTCCAGCACAAAACCACATAATTGGTTATCTGCAAGGAATCAAACCTCGGAGTTTGGCGTTGTACATTCATAAACTTACTGTTGTCTCTCCAGGGATTGATGATATTTTTATCATACATATTTCTGTGTAACGGTAATTAAAATTATGAATGGCATAAACATTTTGTGACGACATATTTTATGATAAGGAATGAAAATCTGAAATGTCGTGCTCAACGAATCAAGGTTTTCAACACTTTAAAATATAAATTAAACTATTACAAAATAGAAATTACCTTTAAAATATATTTATTAAAATGTGTTTATTTGCATGTTGCGTTAATTCAAAACATATAAAGATGTATTTATATTGCATACATTTGGAATATCTTCGACTAAAGTTCCTGGTTCCTGCAGAATAGTGATATTAATCAAATTTAGTGTAGTTAAATATATATGTGTTACCAGAAATGGATGAAGTAATGACCAAAAACTTGAATTTCTCCAAATAAACTTGTAGGTAAAGTACATGTATCAATCAAGTAAGTATATATATTTATATATCTCTGTGTGTGTTGCTCTTTAAGCTTTAAAGTTTTTTAAATCCACTTGATAAAGTGATCCACTTATAACCAGATATTGTGCTGATTAAATGTTCATATCCAACTAATCATTCAGATAAGCACAACCCCAAAGTTCCTCCTATGCCGAAATGAAATATAGAATCCAGTGCTGAGCTCTGGCTTAAATGGCACAAGCAGATACAATCTTTCTCCTATCCATAGGTGAATGGTCCATAACAGTAGGTAACTACAGCAAAAGCAACCTATCAATTTCCTTAACCAACGTTTTGTAAATCGGACTAAAGAAATCTGTACGGACAAAAATCTGTGAACAAATTTCGTGTGAATTTAGAACTCACTTTACTAAATTAAGGTCAATGCAAGATACATCGATCCTTTCCTTCTTTCCTCCAGGTTCTCCTTAATTTTGAATATTAAAATCTAGTTAATGTTTTACACTGATGACAAAGTAACCTACTTTCACTCCAATAAAACACTTACACTATGACACACTAATAATGTGGCGACTAGTGCTTGGACACCGCTAATAAAAGAGAGTAATGTTTCACATACATATATTGTTCAAAACATTGAAATATGATAGCAATAACGTTGTAATAGGGAAAGTTATAGTTCTGTACTTAAAATATTTTTAAAGTATGTAGTGTAAGAAAGTACGTTGTCCAATCTGTATACAAACGTAGATGACGATACATTTTTCAGGTTATTGTAGTAAGAAAATGAAACAAGGATAACGCTTTGTACATAAGGTTGGACTATATGTACACCTATATACACATATACATAAATAATAAAATATAAAATAAAATCATTAACTTGATGAAGCTACATGATATTCCAATATTCCTAAGCATGTAAGCTGCTGGAGTCTCACTAACAAGTTTTGTTGTCGACTTCTTACTGGTAGCGATAGCTTGCCGCATACATTCACTGGCCCTCATCCAGATCTTTTAAGTCTGTCTCAAAGTCGTTGTGACGTATTTCCTAGCTCTCATGGCGGTCCAATGCGCTTTATGAACACATTTTCTTTACTGTTATATAGAACTGAAGTCTTCTCTCTATTAGCAGCTCAAGCAAGTGCTACTTCAGGATTTATTCCTGCCAAAGGGTGAGTCTCTAGATGGTAGCTCTGGCTTCGCACTCGCGAACTAACGTTACTGGGCACTCTTGAGTGAAGTACTTAGTTATGGACATCAAAGCTCTCATGTTAACTTCATCTATAGTTGGTGATACGGTTGCTGTTGTTGTGGCTGCCTGACGTGACGAAACTGGATCTTGTTGCCTCTGGATTTACGTTTTGGGAAGTTTTCTTTGATGTTGCGTACATCGCAACATTGAACGCAGGTACACAGTGAAATTTAGAGTGCACCAGATACTTCATATTCTTAAGATGTTATCCATCCCATATTATATCAATTTCAAATAGTACATAGATGGCTTTTAGACTTCCCATTATGTAAAGAGTGAAGCATTTTCTGTAAGAGCCCTGGGGACACTAGTCACAGCATAGGTTGAGAACCATATCTCGGTGGTGGATAACGCTTATACAAATGCCATAAGTCAAGTGTGTTCACATCAGGTTAATCAGATCTGCACTGGCTGTGCTTCACCTTGATCATGTCAAGGATTTTTTGTTGTTTTGAATTAAGCACAAAGCTACACAATGGGCTATCTATGCTCTGCCAACCACAAGTATCGAAACCCGGTTTTTAGCGTTGTCAGTCTGCAGACATACCGCTGAGCCACTGGGGGACTCATGTCAAGGAAAGCCCAAACTAAGTCATATCCTTTAGCTACTCTTTACAGACATCCTGAAGCGTTAATCGTCGTATTCAACCACTTGTGGAATGTTCCAGTGTACAGCATGACATTGCTGGGACAGAAATGACTGTAACTGCTACATGTTGTCAACAAGCAGATTTGACCTCACTATGTGGCCTGCACACTACAAGCTTTGACTTGGAACATATCTATCCTCATAATAATAATGTATTTTTTTAAATATGTAGTAAATTACATTACGAGTTTACTCATGGGCTTATGGTATATTTTTTCAGAAGGAGAGGCTGTGCAGTTTGTGCCAGAAGGAGGTTATAAGACTCTTCTGCGACTAGTTTTCCTGAGTGGAGGTAAAATTTGCCTGAACCACTATATTTGTTACTACTAATTTTGCTCGAATTGCTGCATGCATTGCAAACTAGGAAGAGTTGCCGCCCCAAACTCCCTTCCCCTTCATACGCCTGAGTTTACTTTTACAGTCTCCCACAAAGTTGAAACTGAGATGACGTTCGAGACTTATCCCAACATATCTTTATTATGTAATTAATTAAAGAAATAGATAAATTAATGGCATCCATGCTTTGAACACTACCTGGCTGCTAAATATACTACTGTTAAACACATGCTGCTGCTTGCGATGTCACAATTAAAGATAACCCCTTTAAAGACGCCAGTTAAAGGTAGTTATTAACAGTAGAGCTGTTAACTATAATATTATTAAATATTCCACTCTTACGTGTATATATATATATTGCTGTTAAAGATTCCACTGCTGAAACTACTGTTGTTGAATATGCCACTGTTAAAGATACCCCTCTTTTTGTGATGTTAACAATGCCAGGAAGTAGTAGAACCACATATCATTATAACATATTTTACTTTGTTTTCACTCATAAGCACTTAAGGTATTAGGTTGTCCAGAAATAAATGTCGAAATTTTCACGATGACATGCAGAACCTGAATATTAAGTTGGTTTAATCCAACGTTTGTCATTTACAAGATGTCTTAATTGCCTTCGGTTCTACCTCTACTCAGAGTAAGTTTCGCAACACTCAAGGCAGCATAGCCAAGAAAGAGTTTCGTCTGAATTTTCTCTGTAACTTCAAACGTGGACGAAAAGTTACCAAAACTACACGGAATATCAACCAGGCATTTGTCCATCAATCTGTTACTGAACGTACAGTTCAGCGTTGGTTTCATAGGTATCGACATAGTGATGAAAGTCTTGAAGACCACGAAGGTCATGAGAGGAAGCCATCGCTAGATGAAAACACATTAAGGGAAGCAGTTGAGACAGACCCTCGCACAACAGTACATGAGCTTGCAGAAAAGCTATGCGCAAACAATCAAGCATTGCCAACCACTTGAGTGCGATTGAAAAGACGAAAAAGTTAGATAATTGGGTTCCGCGTGAACTGACTGAAGATCAACAAAATCGGCGTTATAAGACCTGTCATGGATGACGCTTCAAAAATTGAACGAATTAGGAATCGAGGTTCTGCCTCATCCACCTTATTCTCCAGACCTTTACCCTACAGATTTGTATTTTTTCAAGCACTTTGACGACTTTTTGAACAACAAACGCTTTCAAAACCAGGTAGCTTTTAGAGAGTTCATTGACCACAGAAACTCTGATTTCTATAGCAAGGGCCGAGGGGAGGCGTTACAATGTTACGGTTAATCCCACTATTCATTGGTAAAAGAGAATCTGAAGAGGTGACGCTGACTGGTGATGCCTAACTCCCTTCACTCTTGTCTTAAACTGTTAAATTAAGGAAGGCTAATTGATATAAATCTCGTATATCTTTGTGCGAAATTCAACAACAAATACACGTAGGCGTACGACTTACATGAATAATTATATTGTAAAACGTAACATGTTGTGACAACCCTATAAAAACAAGACTTGCAAACATCTAAAATTATTTAAACTGTTCAACATTTTCAGATTAGTGATTTACACAAATGTTTATAGACTAAATTAATATCAAGCAACTAAACCATATTTTATTGTGGTTCAATGGAAAGAAACGTAAATGAATAAAAGGATAGAGAGGGACAAGTTTGTTTTCTAATTTCGCGCAAAGCTACACGAGGACTACCCGCGATAGTCGTCTCCAGTTCAGCGGTAAAAGACAAGAGGAAGGCAGCTAGTCATCACCATTCGCCGCCAACTTTGGGCGACTCTTTGTACACACGGCTGAAAGGGGAAAACATATGTGGTATGACTAGGATTCGAACGCGGGACCCACAAATTACCCGACAAGTACCCTTACACGGTTGGCCATTTCCCATCATCTACAGACACTAGCGAAATATTAATGTTAATTTTTTTAGGTGCATTGTTCTACATAATTAGGTTAATAAGTGCTTAAAAATACGTAACACTTACGAAAAACACGTGCATAGTTAACTTTCTAACCCCAAAAATCAGGGCCGAGTTACAAATTGTTGGAGCCCTGTGCCCGTGTATTTATTTGGATCCGTTAAAAACAACGTATTTTAACAACATACTGATAATTACTTAAAAGTTATCCACCAGGTTTTACAGCTTTTAGGGCATGCAGGTGGAAAGGGCGTTTTCGTGGTACGTCCACCAAAGAAACCATGACAAAAAGTGATGAGAGAACAGATGACGTCTATTTATCTTTAAAGCGTCTCAATTCTCATTCATTGAATAGAGAACAGGTGTTTAAAAGCTTTTAGATTATAAGAACATCCCCTTCTAAGACCAGAGAAAAAGTTAGATATTGATTTGCTCATGATAGCATTTGTAGATAATCTATTGAATGTACGAAAATGTCAGATAAAAGTTATTGATTTATTTTCTGTTAACCAATGTCTATGAAATTATATTTACTCTTACCTCGTCATCATTGCGTGCATATCAGCCTCACGCAAAATTAAAGCAACACAGCGTGTATCGAATTATGTTTTTGGCAAGTGAAAGCGCTCTATGTTTTCCACATGTTGAGAATACGCCATTTCCCTGTTGAATCGATGCTACGAATAATGCAATTTGCCACAGTAATGTTGCACGTTAGTTGTAATTGGACAATTTCTGTACAACGATTTTCCAACTAGATTCTTTCTTACTAAGATCGTTTCTTTTCTCATTTATGAGCAAAGTTAGTTAATGTTAAGTTTTGTATTTTGGGTATTTTCGTGCGCACAATTGTGGTGTGGTGACTGGTTCATATGATTAGTATTCGACGTGTCATAGCCCATCCAGTGTACCTTATCTACAAATCAAGCTTCAGCTTTATAACTACATAATCATAGAATTTATTGGTTTTTTTTAATCCAAGTATTTTCATAATATATAAACCTAAGAATCATTGGAAGTTCGATAAGGAACCAAAGAGCATAACTATGAACAGCAGAAAGAATCCAAGTATTTCCTCTTCGGTTTTATTCGTCTTTCTTTCCAGTGTTATTTGTATCTCCACCTCTGTAGGTAAGTGATTAGACTGTACAAGTTATCTGCTTCTCCTTTTATTTATAATGTGTCACCAGTATGAATTAAAGGAGCAGCAAACGGTTAGGGCGCTTCCCTTGTAATATAAGGATCGCGTGTTCGAACCCCGCCATACCAAACAGGCTCTCCCTTTCAGCCGTGAGGGCGTTATAATGTGACGGTCAAAATCACTATTCATTGGTGTGTATGTGTTTTATTATAGCAAAACCACTTCGGGCTATCTACTGAGCCCATCAAGGGGAATCGAACTCCTGATTGTAGCGTTGTAAATCCGTAGACTTACTACTCGTTGGTAAAAAGAGTATCTTAAGAGTTGGCGGTGGGTGGTGATGACTAGCTGCCTTCCTTCTAGTCTTACACTGCTAAATTAAGGGTGGCTAGCGCAGATAGCTCTCGTGTAGCTTTGCGCAAAATTCAAAACCAAACAAATTTATTTATACTTAAGCACTAAGGAGAAAGAGAAACTTCCTAATTCTTTCTCTCTTTATGTACCAGATAAATTCTTACGTTTCATAAATATTAAGAAAAATCATTGTTATTAAAAAAGTAGCTTTTAAATAATTCTAAAATGAAAATTTGATTTTTCGATAAGAAAAGCGGAATGATATTGTAAAGCTGTTTGTTTGTTTTAAAAATCGCGCAAAGTTACACTAGGGCTATCTGCGTTATCCGTTCCTATTTTACCATTGAAAGACGACAGCTACTCACCGCCACTTACCGCCAACTCTTGGGCTACTCCTTTTACCAACAAATAGTGTGATTGATCGTTACATTATATGGCCCCATGGTTGAAAGGGTGAGCATGTTCTGTGTGACGAGAGTTCGAACCCGCAATCTTCAGATTACTAGTGAAGCGCCCTAACTACCTGGCCTCATGTAAAAATATTTGACGACTTCAATACAGTTAAACATTTGGTTCGGTATTTCTTGTCAGCCTAAGGCAGAAAAATACAACAGCAAACGTATCTTTATCTGTCAGACACAAAAAACAAGACGTTTGGCAATAAATTATTATTTATTTTATAAAAAGGTATGGTATATTCTTAAAGGTTTGAGTCAATTTTGCAAATGGTTTCGCAGTATAAATTAATAATTCTCAGTCGTTATAGGAATATGCATAAACAAATAGATTACCGCGTTTCTAACAGTTTGTTTTTTGAATTTCGCGCAAAGCTACACAAGAGCTGTCTGCACTAGCCCTCCCTAATTTAGCAGTGTAAGACTAAAGGGAAGGCAGCTAGTTATCACAACCCACCGCCAACTCTTGGGCTACTCTTTTAAAAATGAATAGTTGGATTGACTGTCACATTATAACGTCAACACGGCTGAAAGGGCACGCATGTTTGATGCGACTAGGATTCGAACCCGCGACCCTCCGACTACGGGTCGAGAGCCTTAACCACTTGGCCGTCCCGAGCCTTTTGTTTGAAGGTGAGTATGAGTTTGCTTTAATAAGTTCAATTTCTTGTTGAATTATTTGAACAGTAGAAAGGGCTATGTATGATAAAAGTAAGATCTTCCATTTCTGCAAGCAAAACTTTTGAAGTCTTAAGTGCGTGGCTTCCTAACTATTATTAGCGCCAAAACGTTTTAGAAACAGCACGAATAATGTAAAATTTTACTTTCCTGTGTAACGCTGTAAAGCTTCAAGTTTTCGATGTTATTTAATACACATAGAAATCGATTTGTTTGTTTGTTTGTTTTTTTGAATTTCGCACAAAGCTACTCAAGGGCTATCTGTGCTAGCCGTCCCTAATTTAGCAGTGTAAGACTAGAGGGAAGGCAGCTAGTCAGCACCATCCACCGCCAACTCTTGGGCTACTCTTTTACTAACGAATAGTTGGATTGACCTTCACATTATTACGCCCCCCACGGCTGAAGGGGCGAGCATGTTTGGCGCGACGGGGATGCGAACCCGCGACCCTCGGATTACGAATCGCACGCCTTAACACGCATAGAAATCGAATGGTAGGGTTTTAAGAATCACAACATTTAGTTTCAGTTGATTATTAATATAAAGAAACTGTTAGTGAAACCTAAGTTCTGTGTCTGTAAAACTGCCGATTTGGAAAACATTATTACTGTTATCGGTTAACAATTTTATATTTATTTCTATGTTGATAAGTTGAATTACATTAATTCACAGTTGGTAAATACCAGTATTGTGTTCAGCTTTAGTAGAATTTGGGTATTTCGAGCTCATTTTCCAATTTTTGCAGAAGACTTTCACTCAGAAATTCTTCAAAGTAATAAATTACATGGTTGTTTGTGGAACTTTTATTTATTTATTTGCTGTTAAATACAGAGCTACAGAGTGGGCTATCTGTGTCATGCTTACCACAGGGATCGAACATATAAATTTAGTTGTAAAGCCCTCAAGTTTAACATTGAGCCACCAACAACCGAGGAAGTGGGTGTCTGTAGAGACAACTAAACTAGTGTAAGTCTTATTCACCTAATATAATTTCCTCTTACCCACTATTAAAAGTCTATTACAAACAGTTAAAAGTTCTTCACAACTTAGCACTAGTTCTATTATACAACAAATATTGAGTGAATGGTATAACATTTTTGTTCAATTTCTTGTCAAAATTAACATACACTATCGGACGACTATTGGAGCGGCTTCAAAGGTTTTAACTAATTTAGAGGTATTCCAGGAAAATAAAATATTACATTAACCTTTTAGTATCAGGTGGGCTTCAGGCTATTACATATACTTATCACTAGAGAATCATGTATATCTTTAAAAGATTTCTTGTATACAAAAAATAAAGAAAGAAAGCATCTATCCAAGTTAAGGTTTTTTTAGTAGCGAGGTGAGCCGAGAAATATTTATTTTTTACTGTCAATACGATGTTATTTTAATCGCGAAATATATTTACATTAGAAGGATCTCTGGCAGAACGTTTGTCACCACACGCACACTGACATGTATGAATATGTACTGAGATGTCCAACAACAGGGACAATATGGTACATCAATTTCTTGTAGACACACTATAAAAAAAAGAAAAGAACTAAAGCTTACCGAGTTGAAACTTTAATAGTATCGAAATATGCGTCACATACAGACACTTAGAATGAAAGGGTAGAGAAAAAACAGAAAATGGAAGTTGTAAAAGAAGCTAAAGACAGAGGTGATTTTTTCCAAATTAGCAGTTTTTACTTCATAGGGATTATCTGTATCGCCTCCTCCAACCAAACACCCCTTGTTTTTTTTTAGGGCGATGATCATTAAGGCTGACTTTCTATTATCATAAAGAAATAGTAAGAGATAATATCCTGGAGAAGATTTAAACCAGCCATCTGTGCATTACTGTACTTTTACGTTCGTCCTAGCATCTAGGTTAGTGCTAGTCCTAAGATATTTCTATAGAAGACTATTCAAATATTGTGGAAGTCTAGTAGGAAAATATACTTGTTTTTATGCGAGTCATGTTAACAACTGGCACAGTAAACTTTACTGCAGCGTGTGATGTGACACAGGAACTACGTTTTTAAGCTCTTACAAGGAAGTCAAATATACAACATAAATAAATAGGGGGTTTGATGAGTATGTGGTCAGATGAGAGTGTTGTGATCTTAGGTTTCTTCAGCCATCCTCTTCGAGAAAACGGCCACTTCGAGACGTGGTTAAAAGCTTATGAATTTTCTGGCTGTGAATTTGGCGTTAGCTACAGATCGTTGTTCATTATTTTGTTAACAACATCGTACGAGATCTTTGAACAATTTCTTCTTTAAAATCTTATAACCTTTGTACTTGCATCATGTATAAAAATATTATGCATTCTTCTAGTCATAAGTGTACTATTGGAGTATTCCATTGTCCAATAGTTAGAAGTTCGTCGTGAAACACATACATAACCTTGGAACCATATCTCACGTGTGAGCCATTAAGATATGCAAATCGTTTCTTGTATGTTATGATTCGTACTTTGTAAATGTTTCATAACCATAGATAAGCCACTGGCCTATTTAATTACCTTTGTCTATTTTTATGCGCAAAAAGCTACACAATGTATTATCTAAGCTTTGAGTAGAGATAGTATCGATCTTACAGTTTTAGTTGTATAAGCTCTCAAGTTTACCATTAAGCCACTGGCGGTAATTGAGGCCCGGCATGACCAAGCGTGTTAAGGCGTGCAACTCGTAATCTGAGGGTCGCGGGTTCGCATCCCCGCCGCGCTAAACATGCTCGCCCTTTCAGCCGTGGAGGCGTTATAATGTGACGGTAAATCCCTCTATTCGTTGGTAAAATAGTAGCCCAAGAGTTGGCGGTGGGTGGTGCTGACTAGCTGCCTTCCCTCTAGTCTTACACTGCTAAATTAGGGACGGCTAGCACAGATAGCCCTCGAGTAGTTTTGTGCGAAATTCAAAAACAAACAAAAACAAATCTGTCGGTAATTACCTCTGTAAAATAATGAATGGAAAAAAATGTACTATGAAAGTATAATTTTTTAATGAAGTATAAATTGATGCTAGGTAGAGTTTCAACGATTCAACTCAGCAGAAGGATGCCTTCATTAACAGTTCTACCACATTTCGATATTTAGAAAGTGACACCTCAGTTATCAAAAGCAATAGTAAGCGGTGAATTTCTTATTTCTGTTCGTAATCTGAGGGTATCGGGTTCGAATCCTTGTCACACGAGAGCTATCTGCGCTAGCCGTCCCTAATTTAGCAGTGTAAGACTAGAGGGAAGGCAACTAGTCATCACCACCCACCGCCAACTCTTAAGCTACTCTTTTACCAACGAATAGTGAGATTGACCGTAATATTATACCGCTATCACGGCTGAAAGTGATGTGTCACAGTTGTAATCAATGTTGGCACGAGGCATGGAATGTTCTAATACACATAAAGATATTGGAAGTGCCATGCGGGAGAGAGTAGGTGATTTAGAAGAAACAGAATAGGTTGCAACAGCGACCAGAATAAGATAGGTGTTAAACTGAAAATTTAACAGGAACGAGTTGAAGACAGTGAAAACTATAACTTTTTCAGGTAAACTGTCGGTGGTTGAATCGGTAGCTGCTATTGAACATGATATTGAATTAAGTAAAGAGATGGGAAAGTGACTTATGGGACGGATTGCAACGAATTACATTGGAACATGCATTGAGACTTTGAAACTACATAAGCGTAAGCGATAGGTGAAGGGTATGGAAAAGAAAGTCAGGGTGTGTTTTCTTATAGCAAAGCCACATCGGACTATCTGCTGAGTCCACCAAGGGGAATCGAACATCTGATTTTAGCGGTTTAAATCCGTAGACTTACCGGGGGGGAGACAAGAAAGCCAGAATGAAATTGAATAATGTAAATGAAAATGTTTAATTAATCCGTGTAATTAATTGAATAACTAAAAACAAATTAAAATAAGATTCAAACGTTGATAATAAACAGAATAAATGAATCACTTGTTATTGTTATTATTGTTTCACAAGCCAACAGCAAAATCAGCTAGGTATTTTGCGCCAAAATTTAAAAAAAAAAAGATTAAGTGCTACGATTTTCCGTGATCGATTAAGTTGAACACATTCAGTAAAAGTTGGTTTACATAGTTATAAATGCGATGTGTTCAGAGCGATTGCTTTTATACTCTACGCCTGTTAAAAGTATGTTTATACGGAACCTCTGATACAAAGCCACCTGGCTCAGTAAATAATTAGTATTCAAAATACGAAGCCTCATTTACAGCGATGTTTTAGAAATATTTGTTTTATTTGAAAAGCCTGCTTTTCTACTGCTAAAATTTCATACGCGTTTAGTGGGGTTGTGTCTTACTCTGAGCATATATTTGCTTACTTCTGTGCATTAAAAACGCCAACATATAAAATAATTAAAAATTAAAAATCTACAAGCAGGAATTGCAAAAAAAAAAACACAGTCAAATATGGCTAGAGATCTACTGATGGGAGTTTGCTCAAGCTTTCAATCAGTAAGTATTATGACTCTACTATATAAGTTATTTGCAAGTGATATCTACTGTATTGTGGGATGGCACAGGAATTTTGCAAGTAAACTAAAATAATTGTTTAAAACTAAACTCGACCTCCTTGATTTTGTGGTGCTGTGATTTTTTTTTATAAATCTTTCACTTTCCACCATTAAATAATCCAGGGCTAAGTTAGTCCGTCCCTCATTTAGCAGCGTAAGACTAGATGGAAGGCAGTTAGTCATCACCACCCACCGCCAACTCTTGGACTACTTTTTTACCAACGAATAGTTGGATTGACTGTAACATTATAACTTCCCTAGGGCTGAAAGGACGAGCATGTTTGGTGTAACGGGGATTTGAGCCCGCGACCCTCAGATTACGATCAAGCGCTTTGACCATCTGGCCATACCAGGTCAGGGGTATTTTTCAAATTAATATATAACATTTGTATATTTTCAAGTCCTCGTGGTTAATAATTCTGGACTTGTAATAAAACATATGGTTTAACGTCTGTAAAAGGTACAATTAATGCGTTTGACTGTATAGATCCCTCACTAGAATACTAGATTTACAATATTTTTTCCATCAATCCCGATACTGTTTTTAGTTCTTAATCAAACAACTATCATAGATTTTAGAGTGTCCACAGGTGCGTTCAGAACGTACGTATACACAAAATAAGAACCACAATTCTACGTTAAAATAATCCTTAATAAATAGCTTACATCTAAAACAACCATACAACTCTTATAATGTTAACGAACGAAAGAACAACAAACATAAAAAGTTCGCAAACTGTTTAACTTTTCAACAATTAATATTTCCTTTTGAGGTATTTGGAGGTCAGTTGTTTAGAGTTTGAGTCCAAAGTTAATATTTTACGATAACACTCACGTTCTCATCTTTTGAAAACAGAACATGTTGAATTACGTTCAGGTTTGGTTGAAGAAGTTTAAATTTCGGGTTTCGAAATTGTTTAATTTGCAAAAGACTCAGTATTTGATAATACATTTTTCTACTAGCTTTAATACAGTATCTTTACACGCATACATTCCGCTTAATGAAGTTATAAAACTAATTTTTGACACTGTTCATAAAAATAAATCGAAAGTTAATGACTTGACTATGCACGCGTTCCACAAGTTATTTAGTTACTAAGAATCAGGGATGGACACAGAGAGGGGATGGTGGATGCATCCCCCCACTGGCCATACCAAAATTGTGTAGGTTAATGGGAAATCAGAAATATAAAGTACTAATCATCTCAATTAGAATATTTTTGAGTAGGTAGACCACTGAGTGGGATTTCCCCAGAAGCGAGGAGCTACTGTTTCACCAATACTAAATTGGCCTCAGACCTTGTGACTTTATAGTATTGGCTAGATCAACCCACTAGGCCGTCACTTACTTCCTCTCAAAAATGTTTTGGAATAAATGAGAGTACATGGTTATATGTACTGTGGTGTTAAAGAGTTCATGTTAACATGTTGTGTACGTGATTCGATATACTGCTATAGGCCTAAGTACTGTATGTTTACTTGATATACAGCTATAGGCCTAAGTGCTGTATGTTTACTTGATATACAGCTATAGGCCTAAGTACTGTATGTTTACTTGATATACTGCTATAGGCCTAAGTGCTGTATGTTTACTTGATATACTGCTATAGGCCTAAGTGCTGTATGTTTACTTGATATACTGCTATAGGCCTAAGTGCTGTATGTTTACTTGATATACTGCTATAGGCCTAAGTGCTGTATGTTTACTTGATATACTGCTATAGGCCTAAGTGCTGTATGTTTACTTGATATACTGCTATAGGCCTAATTGCTGTATGTTTACTTGATATACTTCTATAGGCCTAAGTGCTGTATGTTTACTTGATATACTGCTATATACCTAAGTGCTGTATGTTTACTTGTTATACTGCTATAGGCCTAAGTGCTGTATGTTTACTTGTTATACTGCTATAGGCCTAAGTGCTGTATGTTTACTTGTAACGTGTTATTTAGGAATATATGAAAGTTCATTGTCACATGCACTATGTTGTGTGATTCAGTACAGTGCTGTACGATTACTTGTAACTTGATATTTTAAAATAAAATCAATAATTGAGAGTTCATAGTCATATATGTTTATTTTCTTTGTTTCTAAATTAATTACATGAAATCTACGTTACAGTAACAAGGAAAAGTTTACTTTTACTTACCTTTTAATATGGTTGGGTTTAAGTCACTGTTACTTAGTCGATCATCCCACCAAAACATCCTGTATCCACCCCTGCCAAGAAGGAACTGAAATTTTACTTTCAATAGTGAACTGTGTAATCAAAATGATGTTATTGCCATGGGGTCAAAGTTTGTCCCCGTTTTAGGTAACTTGTTCCTGTGTGATAATACGGAAAAAAAATGGTCACAGAAAGGTCCGGACGTCAGAAACCTCTGATTCACGAAAGATATGTTGATTATCTTAATCACCAGTATGAATGAAAGTGTTAAATTTACAGCAGAAGAACAAGTGAATTCAAAACTTCTATTTTAAGACAGTAAGATCGTTGGTGACGGTCAAATCGTACAATTCCATTACAGTGCTGTTGGTGGCGGGTGCTGCTGACTGTCTACCTTCTCTCTAAGTCTATCAGTTTAAAACTAACAACAGCTGGCGCAAATATTTATTTGATACTTTTGCGCATACGAGTGTTGTTAAAAAAATACGTGGACTGTTTGAATTGCGCGGCTCCAGTTGGTTCCATGAGAATCCGCTTGGTGTCGCTAGGTTCGCACAGATCAGCTGATTACGACGCCATTTCCCGATTGCAGATATCTTCATTTGTGTATTAGCTCCGCGGTTTTAAGTGAAGTGCGATTTTTTCGTTTGGCGGATTTCAGAATGTATGACCTGAAGGAGCAACGACTTGCTGTGAAATTTTGTGTTAAACTTGGAAAATCTGCGACTGAAACTTTTGCTATGCTTAACACGGCCTACGGTGATGTTGCTATGAAGCGTACGGCGTTTCAAGTGGCATGAACGTTTTAAGGATGGTCGACAGTCCATTGAAGATGATGAGCGTCCTGGACGTCCTTCCACGTCAACTGACGACCCACATGTCGACAAAATCAACACCCTGGTGCGAGCAAATCGACGTCTGACTGTCAGGGAGCTTGCTGAAGAGTGTGGAATATCAGTTGGATCTTGTTACGAGATTTTGACCGAAAAATTGAAGATGCTCCGCGTTGCTGCGAAATTCAGCCCTCAGAACTCGTGAGTTTTTGGCCAACCACTCGATCACTGTTCTTTCCTAGCCCCCTACTCACCTGACCTTGCTCCTTGCGATTTTTTCTTGTTCCCCAAACTCAAAAGACCCTCGAAAGGAAGAAGATTTGAGACGATTCCCGAGATTAAGGCAAATGCGACGAAGGAGCTGGAGGACATTACAAAAGAAGCGTACCAGGACTGTTTCAACAAGTGGAAACACCGTTGGGATAAGTGTGTGCGTTGGGGAGGAGAGTACTTTGAAGGGGTCTCAGACCTGTAACTTCTAAATAAAGTACATTTTGTTTTATGACGTCAGTCCGCGTATATTTTTAACAGACCTCGTATATCCAGAAATAATAACCAAACCACATTATATTTATCATATCAATTGCTGACAACGCGTTTCGGTCAACTGAATGCTTTTCAGGCCAGCTGGGATTCAACAAACATGACAGCGGTCGGATTAGAATTACGACGAATAACTTGAACGTGATTTTCCATAATAGCTCTCTTGTAAACTGTGTCTCTGTATTGTTGAAATTTTGTCATTGTTCTCGTGTGTTGTATCACATTAAGATATTGTGAATGATCAGTGATATCACATGTAACCTGTAGGCTTTATTAAAGCTTGGTAAGAAGCTACGTCTCTAGACTTGGTGATGATGACTAGTTGACTTCCTTCTAGTATTACACTGTTAAATTAGGAATGGTTTGCACAGACAGCCCTCGTGTAGCTTTGCACGAAATTCTAGAACAAAGCTTTCTGATCTTACGTGATTTGTTCTATCGTTAACAGAATAACGTACAAAAGTAATCAAGACTTACTTCCATATCGCATGTTGAAAACAGACTTCTGGATGTAAACTTCGATGTTGCCAACGAGTACAAGCTATAAAGCATATAATTACTTGTTTACGACACTACTAGAAATGTCTAAACCTATGATATCTCACGTTGAAAACAGGCTTTTCAATACAAAAATATATGCCAACATCACATCAACCAAAAAACAATACTTACATTTTTACAATACAATTAGGAATGTCTAAACCCAAAGATTTAACATTACTTGATCATGAGCCTTTTGTGTGGAAACATTGCACAACATACACCATTAACGAATTAATAAAAGCTTTATTTAGATGTTAAGTGATGTGTAAACCATAACCGTGTTTGGTTCCATGGGATGGACTTGTTTTTTTGTTTGTTTGTTTTAAATTTCGCGCAAAGCTACTCAAGGGCTATCTGCGCTAGCCGTTCCTAATTTACCAGTGTAAGACTAGAGAGGAGGTAGCTAGTCATCACCACCCACCGCCAACTCTTGGGCTACTCTTTTACCAACGAATAGTGGGATTGATCGTCACAGTATAATGCCCCTACAGCTGAAAAGGCGAACATGTTTGGTGCGACGGAAAGGGATGGACTTTGTAATAATAAACAAAATCGATTAGTTTATATACATGGCAATTATAAAATTATTTGACCTATTTTAACGTCCACAGTTCTCATATTAAATAACAGAGGGATGTAATGAAGAAGCAATAAACGTCATCGCTGTAGGAATATGGTTTAATTAATTAACTACATTTCGACATATATAGAGTAGGTCAAATTCTTCAGTGGGTTAATAAAGTAGATCTCGTCGTTAAGTACCAAACATATTACTGTTACAAAACTACTTATTGCTCTTCATTGATTTACTTAACGGTATTTTCACTAAATACTTATTAAAAAGGTAAATTATTAACGTAATCGAACTAATGAAACGATGGGAAAGACAAATCCAGTAGCCCGCTGATCACGACACCCGCAAGCCAACTTGTTTATGATACCACTAGAAATGTCTAAACTTGTAATATCTCACGTCGATAGATGTCAACATCACATCGACCAAAACAAGAACAAAACTCTTACACTTTTACAGTACAATAACTACCATTCGTGGGGAGAGAGATACACAGTCGAATGCCGATTTAACAGTTTACTTAAGGTTATATGATATATTTTACCTACGTCAGGGTAACGTGATCGTCACAGTGGATCACATACTACATAGGTGGCCTTAAACTCCAAACCCAACAAGAATAAGATCTGGAAACCGCGTTGAGCGTGCGTGTAGAAAGTTTGTTTTTGTTTTGTTTTTAAATTTCGCGCAAAACTACTCAAGGGCTATTTGCGCTAGCCGTCCCTAATTTTGCAGTGTAAGACTAGAGGGAAGACAGCTAGTCATCACCACCCACCGCCAACTCTTGGGCTACTCTTTTACCAACAAATGATGGGATTGATCGTAACTTATAACGCCCCACGGCTGAAAGGGCAAGCATGTTTGGCGCGACGGGGATGCGAACCCGCGATCCTCAGATTACGAATCGCTTTAACTCACCTGGCCATGCCGGGCCGTGTAGAAAGTGTCTACTGATTACCCGACGTATGTAAAGTGTGTTTCAGCAGTATTTTAACATTCTGTGCAATGTAGAATGGGCCACACCTCTTCCATATTTTCTCTTCTCTGAAATAGAGAAATGATGCCATGTTCTAAGTTACATCAAAAATCCGTCCTTCTTTGTTCAGTTTTGTTCCAAGTCGTATCTTCATTTAGAAGTAGTGCCTGAACTCCTTTCTTGTGGCATAACAAATCCTGGCATGCTTGATGTTATTTTTATACACTTACAACTATGCAAACTGTAGTGTCTCCTGATTAGAATTAATTTTGGCATCGGAATCTTCTTTCTCATCATCTCTTTCCCCATGTATTAGATATTATCCTTAAGTACAGTAGTACTTAATAGTGGGCTTCACGATTAAACAAACTGGAGGCCATAAAAACGTCCGTTTAAAATCACCTATAAAATGTTTGAATATTAGCAATGACTACTGTATTTCATAGTACTGGCTGAACAAACCTACAGCTTATTGTACTTATAAAGCCTCCTAAATCGCTATATACGTGTTTATGGTTTGGTTTGTTTTGAATTTCGTACAAAGCTACACGAGGGCTATCTGCGCTAGTCGTCCCTAATTTAGCAGTGTAAGACTAGAGGGAAGGCAGCTAGTAATCACCACCCACCGCCAACTCTTGGGCTACTCTTTTACCAGCGAATAGTGGGATTGACCGTCACATTATAACGCCTCCACGGCTGAAAGGGTGAGCATGTTTGGTGTGGCAGGGATTCGAACTCGCGACCCTCGGATTACGAATAGAGTGCCTTAACCACCTGGCCATGCTGGACCCGTATTTATGGAGTGAATCAAAATTTCACTGTATCAAAAACATTTCATCTGAAGTAAGTAAGTGACTTTTCCAGAAAAGTGTACAGAAGAAAAATGACGAACCTTATAGGTCTAATTCCTTGACAGAACGCTTCAATCTAGGGTCCCACTGATTTAGGTCTAATTCCTTGACAGAACGCTTCAATCTAGGGTCCCACTGATTTAGGTCTAATTCCTTGACAGAACGCTTCAATCTAGGGTCCCACTGATTTAGGTCTAATTCCTTGACAGAACGCTTCAATCTAGGGTCCCACTGATTTAGGTCTAATTCCTTGACAGAACGCTTCAATCTAGGGTCCCACTGATTTAGGTCTAATTCCGCTGACAGAACGCTTCAATCTAGGGTCCCACTGATTTAGGTCTAATTCCTTGACAGAACGCTTCAAACTAGGGTCCCACTGATTTAGGTCTAATTCCTTGACAGAACGCTTCAATCTAGGGTCCCACTGATTTAGGAACTTTCCCTTGACAGAACGCTTCAATCTAGGGTCCCACTGATTTAGGTCTAATTCCTTGACAGAACGCTTCAATCTAGGGTCCCACTGATTTAGGTCTAATTCCTTGACAGAACGCTTCAAACTAGGGTCCCACTGATTTAGGTCTAATTCCTTGACAGAACGCTTCAATCTAGGGTCCCACTGACTTAGGTCTACCTTGAAAAACAGAACGCTGACAGAACGCTTCAATCTAGGGTCCCACTGATTTCTTTTTTGTACAAAAATTATATAATGGACGATGAGCTACTTTAGGCATATAATTCAAGTTGCGGGTAGGTTGATAGAGATTTTGATGAGTAATAAAAACTGAACCGGGTATACGTGCGATCTACAATTGGTGTTGCTGGCGAACAAAAACATAACTGACAAAAGTGAAACAATCAGGTATAATACATTTGTTTATAATGTTTTAAAAACAAGTATGGATGAATATATATGTAACCTAGCTAGATGTAGTAATAGGAAAAGTTTTAATCATGCAACAAGCATTGAAACAATAAAGTCAAACCCACAAAAACCAAGTTACTTAAAATCTAAAATCATTTTATCCCTAATTTGGCACACACTAATACAAATACAGTAACTTGCTGAAATAGGGATAAAAATTGTAGTTTTTGTGGGTTTGACTTTCTTATTTCAATAATTTTTGCGTAATCTGAAGGTCGCATGTTCGAATCCCCGTCGTTCCAAACATGCTTGCCCTCTCAGCCATGGGAGCGTTATAATGTTAAGGTTAATCCCACTATTCGTTGGTAAAAGTGTAGCTCAAGAGTTGGTGGTGGGTGGTGATGACTAGCTGCCTTCCCTCTAGTCTTACACTGCTAAATTAGGGACGGCTAGCACATATAGCCCTCGAGTAGCTTTGTGCGAAATTCAAAACAAACCAAACCAAGCCAATACTTTTTGCTGCATTAAGCCTTCCTATACTACTATAGTTAAATAGGTTAGTTAAATATCAATCCTTATTTATTATACTGGTAGCTGTATGATGATCAATTTCAAGTTAAGGATGGTAGAATAACTATTCATTTATATGTACATATATATTCACGACTCAAATATTTCATAATTATATACTTAAACGTTAAGATGACAAATGTCTTATTATTCATTAGAATATAAATGCGAGAAATAACTAGTTTGGTTACCCTTTATTCAAGATCCTGCTTTAGAAAATTCTTATTCTGACTTTGTATACAGATTGTACAAAGATAAGAAATTTCAGATTGGAACTTTCATCAACCTGAATGGCATCTTATGTGTACGTGAGTTAAATAGGCAGATCAGAGGCCTTTGGATTTAAATATAACTGCCCCTAAATTTGGACTACTAGCATCATCCACTTCTACAAGGCCTTGTATTTATTTTTGTACTGAGTAATAGGATTAATTCTCACTTTTATAAAACATCCACAACTAAACGTACGGAGCATATTCAGCAGAATTACGTGTCCGGTCTCGGACCTTGCAATCCGCAGCCCGCATTGCTAACCTTTGGCTAAGCTCGGCTTTGCTCCAATTAGTAAAAACTAAACTTCCGAAGTTTGCGATTCTTTTACTGGCTTCAGCTAAACAAATAAAGTTTTACGTGGAAAAAAAATCGCTTTAATTTTGAAATATAACCTGTTACTTACATATTTTGAAAGTAACAAAACGTAAAAAAACAAACAAACTGGAAAGTATTAACACAGTTACAAAATCTGTTTTGCAAGTGTCTTTTCCTGAGATGCGGCATGCCCAGGTGGTTAAGTCGCTTGACTCATAACATGATGGACACGGGTTCGAATCCCCGTCAAGCCAAATATGCTGGCTCTTCCAGCTGTAACGGCAATATAATATGACAGTCAATCCTACTATTCGTTGGTGAAATTGTAGTCCAAGAGCTGACGGTTGGTAGTGATGACTAGCTACCTTCCCTCTAGTATTTCACTATTAAATTAGGAACAACTAGTCCAAATATCCTTTGTGTAGCTTGAATGGGACGAAATCCCTAACCAAAATGTAAAAGTGCATATGGCGTTTTGTATTAAAAAAATATACGTGATGGAGAAAAATAGATTTTTCGGATTCGGCATCCAGAAATTACTGTATAACATGTAAACGTTTCAAGACAATAAAACATTCGTAGGCCGTGTAATGTTTGGGTGTGAGAAAACAAAAATAGCCAATACAACTATGAACTGTTGAGAAAAAAAAATGTAACATTCAACTGGATGCATATGCATGTAGGTAGCTTAAAATTTATTCTCCATAAATGTGTATAAGAAATATAAGAAACACAATAATTAAAGGTTTAAAATGGGAATAGGGATCGTCAAAAAATACAGAAAGAAGCTGAATACAAATATTATATTTTCAAACCTACAACTAGGGACCCTTAAAAAAGTAAACAAATAGGCTGGTAATAGGGTTTAGATTATTTTCATAAGATAATTAAAATTGTTAACTTAAAAAGAGATATGTATTGTAAAAAACAGTACAAAAACAAATTGAAACAAAATGCGATGATTACAATTTCAAGCCTACAACTAAGGACTCTAAAAAAAAAAAGTAAACAAAATAGGCTGGAAGTTGTGTCCAGATTATTTTCTTAAGTTAGAAGAAACTATTTTGACTCTATTTTTAGAGCACTTTAATTTTAGTCCCTCCCTTTAAGGGCCCGACATGGCCAAGCGTATTAAGGCGTTCGACTCCCAGTCGCACCAAACATGCTCGCTCTTTCAGCCGCAGGGGCGTTATAATGTTGCGGTCAATCCCACTATCCGTTGGTAAAAGAGTAGCCCAAGAGTTTCAGAATTGATGTTCCCAACGTTCGTTCTGTATCTTTTTGTTACCTTAGTTAAAAGCTACACAATGAACTGTACATAGTGGGTTTACCGCGTACTACATTGAATCCCGAATTCTAACGTCTTAAGTTCTGAAGTTTAATACAAAGCCAGTAGGAGATGTAACACCCCCCCTCTGAGTCTGAAGGCCTTTAACGCTGCAAATCAGGTTTGATACCCGTAGTTAACACAACACAGCCAGTTACGTAGCTTTATGCTGACCTAAAACAGGGCAAAATCGTAAATCAATGCTATTATTTATTATACTCTACACTTGTCTTTTTTTCTAGCATTTCAGATACCGGTTTCAAAAACTTTATTTTACTGCAAATGCTCTTAATGAAACCTCTGCATACGTTTTGGCAAATTACGTAATAATGTATTT
Organism: Tachypleus tridentatus; assembly: GCF_004210375.1. Lineage (NCBI taxonomy): Eukaryota > Metazoa > Arthropoda > Merostomata > Xiphosura > Limulidae > Tachypleus > Tachypleus tridentatus. The sequence goes on along the minus strand of NC_134826.1, from coordinate 119,923,257 downwards.
GGATAGCAACAAAAAGTTACGTATAGTGGTTTTAATTGTTGAAATGCAAGGTGTTCTAAATCGTTGAAAATATTTTATCTTTTATAAGTGCATAAGAAATAAGAGGTAACAATTGTATTATCAAATCTACCTTATACATCCGTTAAGAATGAGATGCGATGAAAGTCATGTAAGTAAACTAAGACTTGTTGTATATACTTGTCTGTATATCCGAGTGTGTTTTCAATACTAAATTATTTTACACCCTTACTGTTGAAAATTTTCTGTAACGGCGATATTTTCTATCATTAATGAAACTTTGGGTGACTTCTAATATCTTCAAAAAGGTATGTTTTTCGAACAGTATAGGCACATGTGATTGTTATGTTGTAATTTAAATATAATATACATTCTGAAATACGTTCTAAGTTCGATTAAAAGAAATTCTAAAGATCGCAAAGTTATAACTGGGTTTATATGTTTTGCTTTTACAGAGAACAGTTGTTCACTCCATGACGAAATCTCTGAGAGTCTTTTGAAGGACACAGTTACAAAGATCATAAGAACCTCCTTCGTGGTTATTCTTTATGATGGTTGGTATATTATTTTAATTCTTTACAGACGAAGATTTTAGAAATAATCATCCATCATTCTATAGCCTTGGCAGAAATTACTGAATTATTAATAAAAAATGTATCGAAACGTATACATTGTGAGATATTTGTTGTTTGCAAAGCTAAAATTTAGAAAGTGCAACGTTAGGGTCATTATAATAATTTATTTTATTAAAGGAATATTGCTACGTGTTATTAAATGTAATTTCCGTGTTGATAAATAACTGTTTGTTAAGCCTAAATGATTGAAATATTACCTAATTTACGTTGGAAATTATTTGTTTGTTTTAATACAATTCTTTGCAATAGATCATGTACTAGGATCGAACCACAAATAATAGTGTAAAAATCTGCAAAGCTAACACGTGTGAAACAATGTGAATATGTTGGAAGCAAAATATTCTTAATTAACTGGAGAGTTAACAGACTTCATGTTACTTATGAAGATACTTGTACAAACAATCTAAATAAACTGGTTAATGTTTTACATCACCTTTTTTTTATGCTTCACCAAAAACCTGGGGTAACTCAAGTTCTTTAAGAGATTTAAGCAATATGCTGAACTATTTTTTAAATCAGTTAATCTACCTATCTATGATTAAATAAGCCCTGAGAACGTTTTTGCTCCCACATGTTTAACTGACGAACTACATGTACAGAATAGCCAAAGCAACGATACGTTATAAATCTCAGCTAACAGAGACTCTATTAAAGTACAAATTCTAAAGGACGACTTCTCATGTTTCCGTATCATATTCACGTTGTTTGTCAATGTTGTTACATGTTATTACCAGCTTTATATGATATCAAAGTCCATGTTTTGTTTATACCACGTAGCGTTAAGTAAAACCATTTCTGAAGGTAGCCATTTTTCTTTCAGTAGATATAGCTGGAAAAAGCGTTGGATACTTGCATGAAGGCTAGAGTCGAATAACTTGAAAATCAGAGTTGTACTACTACACTGCATACTTAGTTATTGTTCAAAGGACGTGAGTAATTCATCCACAATAATGTCAAGTAATAATTAATAGCTAGTGTGCTATTACATCACAGTAGCTACTGGGATATTTTTAACACACACCTTTCTTTACTGGTCCATTATGGGCTTCCAGCGAAGAGAGTGATGGAATTTCAACCCCTGTGGACGAGGTCTTTCACTAGTACTAAAACCTATAAAGTCGATTTGGATTACAACACACTAAGTCTCAGTTGAAACGTTATTTATAAGACATTTAATGTTATGAATGCGAAGTTATGTTAATACGAATTACTATATAATGTTGATGAAAGCTCATAATGAAAATGTTGTTTTTGATCAGGTCAATGTATCAACTATTTTGTGAATAAACTTCACAGTTCAAGAGTGAGCACGATTATCCAATGGTTAGACACGTCGTCCAAAGAGAACCTCACTGCCACCTATAAAAAATACATGAAAACAATGCAAGAACTTCGAAAACAACGTTCTTACATAAATGTCATTTGTCTTGTCCATTCGAACTTTGAATTTTTTATGGATATGGTAAATATATAATTACTGTATTACTATTATGTAATTATTCTATTACTATTACATAATTACTGTATTAGAAACGTGATAAATGCTGTAAAAACACGGTTAAAAACTACAACATTTCATAGACACCAATGTACCAGTGAAATCTATTTTTATCGCAGGACGTGATTGTAAACAATTTTAATATTTGTGATTAATTCAGTCACAATTTGGTAACTGTTGTATACTGAAGAGACTAAAGTGACTGACTTTAAAGTTTTGTTTTTCGTCTCAGGCAGACAAAGATTTTAAGGAACTATATTGGGCCAGATATCTCATTGTAGAAGATTCTTACAAAGTCAATAAATACTTGAGTGCTTATCCAATGGCAGCATGCCAAGTGTACAGTATCTGTAAGCAACATCGAAGAAAACTGAGAAAGGTGAGAACTTGAAAGATTTGTGAAATAAATTACAGAATAAACAGTTATCAAGAACTTGTTACCCCAGTTCACGCTGTGCTCGATTGTTTGTTTTTAAAATTAAGCACAAAGCTACATAAGGGGCTATCTGTGATCTGCCTACCACGGGTATCGAAACCCGGTTCTTAAAAGTGCGAATCCGTAGACATGTTGCTGTGCCACTGGCGGGCACGCTTTGTTCAAAGTTTTGTTAGTTCATAGAAACCGCTTTCAAAGAACCATACGTTTCTGTTAAGTTCTAAAAGACGATACGATTAATATGTCCCGTTTCTTTGTTTTACTAACATAGTAACAATGAAATGATTATGTAATTTTCGAATTAGGAACACTATTACAGGTTTTTAAAATTTTGTATTATTGACTTAGTGACGGTGACTACATTATCAAATTCAAATCTTTGGCTAACTATATTAGAATAAACAACGATATTCTTATACACGCTTGTTGGTTTAAAAGCTTGTTTTCATTCCTGTAATACCCTTGTCACAGCCGGGTTGGTCGTGGCATGATGGTTAACACTCCCGAACTATGACCGTTGCTACAAAAATGCTCTCCGCAGTTCGGTACCGTACATGTACTAAAAGAAAGAGGGTCAAATCTAACTTTTCGGTCAAATAATCGTGGCCCAAAAGATTGTGGTTACTGTTCATTGCTGCCCTTACTCTTACTCTATCAGTTCAAAATTAGGCCCGGCATGGCCAAGCGTGTTAAGGTGTGCGACTCGTAATCTGATGGTCGCGGGTTCGCATCCCCGTCACGCTAAACATGCTCGCCCTTTCAGCCGTGGGGGTGTATAATGTTACGGTCAATCCCACTATTCGTTGGTAAAAGAGTAGCCCAAGAGTTGGCGGTGGGTGGTGATGACTAGCTGCCTTCCCTCTAGTCTTACACTGCTAAATTAGGAACGGCTAGCACAGATACCCCTCGAGTAGCTTTGTGCGAAATTCCAAAACAAACAAACAAACAGTTCAAAATTAAGAATAGCTATGCGCAGATAGCCCTGGTGTAGCAATTCTAAACAAAGAAATAAACGAGCTTACTAGTGAATTCTGGCTCGGCATAGTCACGTGGTTAAGTGATTCGACTCGTAATCCGAGGGCCGCCGGTTTGAATCCCTGTCGCATTAAACAGGCTCGCCCTTTCAACCATGGATGCGTAATAATGTGACGGTTAATCCCACTATTCGTTGGTAAAAGAGTAGCCCCAGAGTTGGCGATGGGTGGTAAGAACTAGCTGCCTTCCCTCTAGTCTTACACTGCTAAATTAGGGACGGCTAGCGCAGATAGTCCTTGTGTAGCTTTACGCGAAATTCAAACCAAACCAGTGAATTTACTAATGTTAAAATCGTTTGCGCTGCGAACAATTTGTGTCTGCGATAATGCTGAGAACTACAGAAGATATTTTGATCAGTCACAAAAAATAACACCATTGGTACAAAATCAAAGTTCCTAATAAGAATGTTATTTTTATGAGATCATTGTATTAATTCTTTTATGAATAAACTTTACGGGTCAAGATTGACTAGGATCATCCAATGGTTGGACAAGGCAGCCAAAGAGACACTCATCGCAGGATTTGTAAAGATGGTCAGCTGAGCCATGCTTATATTGTTATAACATTTATACATACTCTGCATTCTTCTAATAAAGCATTAAGATTTTTTACTTGAAATAATCGCATGCAATGGTTTCTGTTGACACTTCGTAATTGGAAGACCGAAGCCGTATTGCTACTGTAAAGTTTTGCAAGCCGGACGTTTCACAGAAAGTTTCTGTGACTTGTTGGCGATATACTTCAACAATAAACAAACAGCAGCACAATACACTTTTTTTTTTTAAATAATATTGTAAAACAAGTGAAACGTATATCAGGCAGGCAATAACACTACCAGGTAATCTAAGGGTCGCGGGCTCGAATCTCGGTCGCACCAAACATGCTCGCCCTCCCAGCCGTGGGGGCGTTATAATGTCACAATCAATCCCACTATTCGTTGGTAAAAGAGTACCCCAAGAGTTGGCGGTGGGGGGTGATGACTAGCTGCCTTCCCTCTAGTCTTACACTGCTAAATTAGGGACGACTAGCGCAGATATCCCTCCAGTAGTTTTGCGCGAAATTCAAAAACAAACAAACAAACACTACTAGGAATGGTTAAGATTATTCATCGAAATGGTATTTTAATATTTCCTCACTGGATCAGCAGAACTATAGATAATACACAGTATTTACTTTTATAATACTATCTAGGTAATGACTGAGTCACAAGTTCTGAAAATGTCTGTAAATATCACAGCAAAATGTTTTATTTTTTCTTCTCTCCTCTGCATCTTTTTTATTACATGATAATTTAAAAACCGGAATAATGGGGTTGACCAATTTCAGTGAGATAATGTAGTTTAAAACGAAGTATCAACATGTACAAGAATTATAAATAATTAGTAGTAAAAAAAATTAACAATTCTAGCGCATGTGCTGTTGTCGTTTCCCTTTGATATTAACATTCTCACGTAATTCTAGTGTTCCTATCAGAAATGTAAATACAGGGTGAAAGGAATCACAAGCCAATAATATATTTTTTGTTTGAAATGAAGCACAACACTACACAATGGGTTATCTGTGCTCTGCTCACTACGGGTATCGAAACTGGATAATGTCAATTCTTCCAAATTAATGCATATAAGATGGCAGGAATGGCACTTGCATCATCCATACATAATAGTACAGGCAAGAATAAATATACGGAAAATATATGACTATTCAATCACAGTTGAGCTTAATTTATCCTGTTTTTGTTTTTTAACATTCCACTACATTGTATATAATGTATTATTTAGCGATGATATGGATGTAATACCTCATTTGTTGAAAATCTTTCTCTTTACTTGTACCCATGCTTATTACATTCTTGGTTATCACAGTGCTATTCAAATGTTTAAGTAATTGTCAAAGCATGCTTCTGTATACCAATTATCTTTATGGTACTAAACGTGTTTGACCCCCTCCTTTCAAATTTCAAATTCATGTGAACATTCGGCATCGCTGATTGAATAATTTACCTAATGTGTACACAAACCAAAGTTGCTCTGTCTGTTATTTACTATCATTATGTCAACATTTTTCTTTGCTTGTCATTAACCACACAGCTACACAAAAGGCTATTTGTACTTTATCCACCACGGATATTGAAACATGTCACTAAATCGTTCGGTTATTCAGTCTACTTCCAAGAATTTTCTGATATTTACGATACCAATTTAAGTCTAACTCTCCAGGCAGGATGATGATATGTTGACTTTTCATTGGATGTTTGTGGATTTTATGCAAGCAGCCACGTAATTCTCTTTCTTTAATATATATTTTATGCCTAATTGCTTCCAGATGTAATCTCGTAGCACCCTGTAGTTTTTTTAACAGGAGAGCATGTCTTCAAACCACCCTAGCAATAGTATGGTTTACATGCCAGTTGTGCTTTACACAATGTGTGTTGCTGTTTAATCTCATAAATTACATCCTACTTTCAAACAATCTGCTTACAGACAAATATGGCGAAGGCCGAATAAAGAGTCTTATTGGCCCTAAACTGTAACTTATACAGACTCCTCGAGATAGAACCTCTACGTGCAATACATTTACAGTCACAGCTTGGGGCGCCCTAATTAGTGTGACGCTCTGGGCTTCAGCTTGGTAATCCCATGCCTTAATCCGGAGAATAATAATAAATACACTAATCTTTTCTTATCTTCCTTTGTTGATTTCTGTTTTTAGGCTTTGCAAAATTATAACAAATTTATAATTATGTTGCTGCTAGACTTTTCTATTGGCCCAGCATGGCCAGGTGATTAAGGCAATCGACTCGTAATCTGTAGGTCGCGGGTTCAAATCTCTGTCACACCAAACATGTTCACCCTTTCAGCCGTAGGGGCGTTATAATGTGAAGGTCAATCCAACATTTCGTTGTTAGAAGAGTAGACTAAGAGGTGGCGGTGGGTGGTGATGACTAGCTGCCTTCCCTCTAGTCTTACACTGCTAAATTAAGGACGGCTAGCGCAGACAGCTCTCATGTAGCTTTGCGCGAAATTCAAAAATAAACAAACTTTCCTATAAGACCACTGATGAATATATCGTTTAATGTTGTTTCACTTTAAGGCCTGCTACAAGGCATAACAGCAGACCCCTTGCGGAAGCAAACTTTTGACGAATGATTACGGCAACACCAAACATTACATATGTGTGTGTGTACATAACAGTATTAATTTAGTCAGCATTTTTAGTTTTAGTCTTGTTTGTGAAAACAGTGGAATTTTATTCCAGTTTCAGACGTCGAAGTTCATTTAGTTATAGTTTTAAACTAGTGACGAAATTGATCAATGGAAGTCTCGGAACCGTTCACTTACTTAGTCCAATTCCAAGAAATTTGTGACATTTTATTCCATATATGCAGTGATGTGCACGTAAACCTCATATGTGTAGTAGTTTTCAGCTGTTACAAGGAATCTCCAGGGAAACTAACAGGGCTTTAGTCGTTTTGGAGGCGCACAAAAACATGTATTGTAATTGTTATTCTCGATATACGTTTGGCGATATCTGTCTCTCTTGTATTACCGCATGTTAGTATAGTCTTTTAATTAAGTAAAACCAAATATATGGAAATCAGGTCAAAGGATGAGGGCTTGTCGTGCTGATAGGAATTCTTTCTCAAGTATCACCAAACACCGCGAATGTGCGAATAACATACCGATGAAAATATTGTTCTGCGGTATCGTGATACGTACGTAAATTAGGCATCACGAAACTCACAATATGTCTGCAATCTGAGGGTGGCGATTCCAATTCCCGTTCTGTATGGTTGCTAACTGGGCTAACCATCTGTATGTAAACATTTCTAGCTTACAAAAATATTAACTGACCCATAATTCAGTGGAACTAAGACTGAAATGAACGAAAAAAAAAACGTTGATCATACTAATGCGCAGACTCCTACCTGATCAGGACTAGTGTGATCAGGTGGTTAGGAGGCTCCATTTGCAATCTGCAGATCGCAGATTCGAATCCTCGTCCCACCAAGTATGCTCGCCTCTTTTAGCTGAGGGAACGTTATAACGTGACGGTCAATCCCACTATTCGTTGGTAAAAGAGATGCCCAAAAATTGACGGTGGGTAGTGATAAGTAATTGTCTTCCCTCTAGTTTCTCACTGGTAAATTAGGGACGGTAAACGCAAATAGTCTGCGAGTAGCTTTGAGCGAAATTCAAAACAAACAATTGCCATGTCAATATTTCCGTAATCAACCTAGTTTGAAAGACCTGGTCGTGACGACGATAACTAGCAATCAGCAAAATACTACAATAAAGACACGGACATCATTTTAAAAAATGAAAAAGACAAACTTTTGTCATTACAAACTTATAATAACTTGCATGTGGGCAAGAGTAATAGGTACAATAGTTTGTTCTCAAAAGAATAGGAACACCATATTAAGCAATTGAGCTTACCATACTCACTCAAAGTAACCTTTTTTTTGTAATTCTAGTATTATTATAATCGTGTTTTAATAAATTGACTTTAATATGCATTTGCGGTTTATTATCGAAAGCAAAGTACAATGTGTCTCCTCTTACTTATAGACGAGGCCCGACATTGCCAGGTGGTTAAGGCACACGGTTCGTAATTCGAGGGTCGCGGGTTTGAATCCTCATCACACGAAACATGCTCGCTCTTTCAGCCGTGAGGACGTTATAATGTGTCGGTCAATCTCACTATTCGTTGTTTACAAAAAATAGTCCAAGAGTTGGCGGTGGGTGGTTATGACTAGTTGTCTTCCCTCTCGTCTTACACTGATAAATTATGGACGGCTGGCGCAGATAGCCCTTTGCGAGAAATTCAAAAACCAAGCCAAACCTTGCTTATAGAATTAGCATATTATGAAATAGGGGGCCACAGGAAAACAGCCATCATTGAGTTTGTAAGTACGATATGAAATATTATCTTGAAGAATAAAAAACTGTCTTTGTTTATAATTAAACGTTTTTTTTTGCGCACGAAACGCTTGAAGTCGAATGATATTACACGATCTAATTCAGGTTCTGTCCGAACGAACTCGTCTCTCAAGGTTCTGCGTATTCATATTTCCATTATACACGCATTTACTATAATTATTATAAGAAGAAGAATTATTTTCAACATCACGTTTTTGTAAAAAAAACCAAAAAACTCACTGTCTCAGTTATTCGGAATAATTCCATATTGAGCAGTGTAATTTACAGCACTTATTAGAGGTGTGTTTTCTTACAGCAAAGCCACATCGGGCTATCTGCCGAGCCCACCGAGGGGAATCGAACCCCTGATTTTAGCGTTGTAAATCCGTAGACTTTCCGCTGTACTAGTGGAGGGCACTTATTAGAAATGGAAAATAAATGAGGACTACACTAATCATACATGTATGTATACAACACAACGGTTAGTGTCCGCAGTGAACCTTGTTAATTCGAGATTATCGCCTGATGGTCTGGTATATTTTAAAATAATTAGTATAAATTGAATTAAAACAGTCTGAACAACACTTTAAGAAACACGAAACTTGTCGACCGGAGAGTTCAATGATGAAACACAACCATCTCTAATTTAGAACTGCTGGCCTGAGAAGAAATAAAGAGTCCATCTGCATTTGATGTTTATACAGCTACTCTTAAATATATAATGAATTTACTGTCACAGCTATAACTCTTAAAGTACGAAGCATGTTTGCGTTTAATGATATGAAATAAAATATTAATAATTTACAGTGCAATATTTACGTCCCTAAACTGCGTGCACCTCTATATTTTACTGTGTATATAAACTATATATATTTTAAAATAAAATAAAGCGTTGTGTACGTTTGATTCGCGGGTTAAAACGTTAAATTTTTCGCGTCTGTTATCTTTACCGGTTTTCCTTTCATGCTTTTTCGTTTCAAACTCATATGAAAGTTAAGCTTAATATTCTAGCTGTTTACACAAAACTGATTAACATCGGAAAGTTTCCGAGCCGTTTAAAGTATTTTTAACTGAAACGTAAATTAACTGTCTCTCTTTTTACTTTTTTTTTTTTTTTACAGCATATTTAACCATTCTTCTATTCACCAGGCCCGATATGGCCACAGGTGGATCAAGGCGTTCGACGCGTAATCTGAGAATCGCGGGCTCAAATCCCCGTCACACACACACACACACACAATTATGGCAGGTGTTTAGGTGTAAGATTAATGTTTCTTCTGAAACATTAGTCCCCTGGGGTGCTCGAAGACTAAACAGTCCTCCTTCAACCCCGCACATGGTAGGAATTCGGAAAATAATTAAGTGAATGGATAATAAGGATAGACAGATTGATGGGTGTGATTTTATTCGTGTAAATGTTTGTCTGGTAGGCGTGGCGGGCAACAAAGCGAAGGCAGAGAAAACCCCCTCCAAAAAGAGACGAGGAGAGATGACGAAAAGCAAGCCGGATAGAACATGAACAATACACAAACTGGTCAATTCAGAGCCGGGCATGGATCGATGGATCAAAGTGCCCGAGCAGGGATCTACAGATCTAATGCCTAAGATTTAGGAGTGGGGAGAAACGGGAGTACCCCGAGAAAACCCACTTTCACGACCTGGTCGCCAAATGATCTACCCAGATCGTGCCCGAGAATAGCAGTGAGGAAAGAAAGTCTAGGTAATAATCATGAGAAAAAAAACAAACCGATGAGAGGCAAAGCTTGGTTTAAGATGGCACTGTCGAATTAGCTAGGTCTGTGTGAAACATGCGCCTTACTCCTTGAAACATATTTAATTGTTGAGATGCAGATAGAATCTCAGGTGGAATCACAGGTGATGCTCCTTGGCTTGACTGTTCTACAGTGGTCTGGATGGATGTATGTCTTCCCTTAATCTAAGTTTGTGACGTCTTGGTGTTTGTAGATTTGGATTCTGTTTGAACTGAAGGGTCTTTAGTTGAAGGTCGCATGGTTTGTATCTGGATAGAGATAGTGGAACTTGAAATGAGAGGTGTGGTCTGGCAAGATTTGTTGTTTGTCTTCTCAGGCTCAGTACGGTTTAGTTGAGAGTGGTCGAAAGGCGGATTAGTTGATGCCATAGGTTGCGAAACATACTCTGATTGTTTGGGTATTCTTGGATAGGTTGGGCAACGTCGGGGGCGTTCAGCACTAAAATGAAAAATATGATAATTGCAACCATTACGTAGAATGGCATCGGCAACATGTTTGGTGGTGGTTACTATTTTCATGAAGCTGGTAGACTGTCTGGTGGATTTTGAGAAGATACGATGCACGGCGTATGTCTCAGAATTTGTCTAGCTTTCGATGGCGTTTTTTATTTCGCTTGGGTGTATGGAAGGGTGTATTCCTCTCAGGAAAACAGAGAAAAGGCTTGTCGGGCTTTTTGTTGGAGAGCATCTGATGTTAATTAGAGTGTTCCACGGTTCACAAAAGTATGAAAAGTCAGCAGGAGTTGACGGCTGGAGGAGAATACCTCCTCTGCGAAGGATCCGTGTTCTAGATGGGTCTATGGAAGCGCCAGGCTTAGCTTGGGCGATAAACGTAGCTATTTGTAGAGGCGAAAGGTGGGGTGATAGACCGTCGACGATTACCGGTGGGACAGGAGACGTTATTGGCACAGCAGGTCCAGGTAACGAGTACGTCATGCTGGTAAGGCAGAGGGAGAGAAAACCCACGTCTTACTTGCTCGGGGTCAAGGGTGACTAATCAACTGTCATCCCTGTCACACAAAACATGCTCGCCCTTTCAGCCGTATATGCGTTATAATGTGACGGTCAATCCCACTATTCGTTGGTAAAAGAGTAGCCCAAGAGTTGGCGGTGGGTGGTGATGACTAGCTGCCTTCCCTCTAGTCTTACACTGCTAAATTAGGGACGGCTAGCACAGATAGCTTTGTGCGAAATTCAAAAACAAATAAACAAACAAACAAATTTAAAGATTATACACATGCAGGAGGGAAATTAGCAGAAGTGATATAAGCACGTGGTTGACAGGGTTCAAGTGTTTTGCATATCAGTGAAAGGACAGACGGAACATATTAGCATAAAGGTATATTAATGATTGAGTAGAACATTTGTAGATTTGTTAAAGTAAAGCCATAAGAGTTAAAGCTTTTCGGGCATATATCAAGAAGTGTTGTGTGCACGTTGCCAATAAGAAAATGTTCTAACCTGACATGTGTAATTTTTTTATCGAGTTTGGTACAAATAACACTAGGATATCTTGTTTTAAAAGTGAAAATATACATGGGGGTAGCTACAAAATTATAGTAAAAGGGGTTCTAAACCCTTTAGATAGCAACTATAAAATTATGTATACATATAAACTCGAGTAAACTTCTAATTATTAAAAATTGGATATTCCGATCATTTGAATACAAAATTTCTAACAAATATTAATCTGAATTTCCAGTTTTTATATCTTACATGATTTAATGGGGGGTGAAGTTCCCAATAACTGCCTAGTACATCCATGCTATAAATCAGCCATTATGTAAATATTTTTCAAAGTGGGCGGTACGCACGGTAATACAACTTTTCACGTGCATTAAAAAATAAAGATGAGTATCTTTTACGAACAGTACCCCGCTGGAACAGCGATAAGTTCACGGATTTCCAACGCTAAAATCAGGGGTCCGATTCCCCCTCGGTGGACTCAGCAGACAGTTCGAAGTGCCTATATGAAAACACACACCTTTACGAACAACACATATGGGTTTTCATACACTGTTGACACAGAACACATTATAAATTTCATTACATAAAGTTTGTTTTAAGCTATCTACTGTGCCCACTGCGGAGAATCGAAACCCAAATTTTAGTGTTGTAAGTCCTTGAACTTACCACTGTTCCGCTAGGGGACAGTATAGTAAGCACCAGGATTAATTGTTTTGAATGTTTAGAATTAAGCACAAAGCTACAGATCTGTTATCTGCCCACCACGGGTATCGAAACCCGGGTTCTAGCAGTGCGTTTTGTGTTTTATCTTATATCGATGCGAGTCTGCAGACATACCACCGTAAGGCATGAGGACTATGTTTCAAATGAAATGTCACAAAATATATAAATCTGCTAATATTGTGATAACAGCAGTACCCGACAGATGCCTTACTTTCGTCTTTTATTACCAAAGAGAATAGACTAAAATTATCAGTAGATGTTGATTTTTTTTTAATATGGAAAAAGTTATTCACGTTTTATAAGAAAAACGGATTCTTTTTCAGTGGACTATTATCAATATCCGGGTCTTTTAATCTCGATTTATAGCTTATTGACACTTTAAATGGCGTTAACAGTTTAAACAGTAGGATTTAATAAGTTCAGGTGGTTTTAAATTTAAAAAACAACAACAACTGATAATCTGTTATTATAAACAATGCATGCAGTAGAAATGTTAATTTTGTGGTCGTGTTAACACTATGTTCACAACCTCGCTTAAGCAATCTGGATTTTGGTTGAAGAGTTCGTCGAGTTAAGTCTTGTCATTTCCATGTTAAGCACTTTAACTCATGTCTTTGGCGTATTTTGACTTCATTCAGACAAGAAAAGAAAACATTAACTTTATTTCATGAATCGTGATAGAGAACCTTAATTGTAGACTTGTTTGTTTGTTTTGGAATTTCGCACAAAGCTACTCGAGGGCTATCTGTGCTAGCCGTCATTAATTTAGCAGTGTAAGACTAGAGAGAAAGCAGCTAGTCATCACCACCCACCGCCAACTCTTGGGCTACTCTTTTACCAACGAATAGTGGGATTGATCGTAACATTATACACCCCCACGGCTGGGAGGGCGAGCATGTTTAGCGCGACGCGGGCGCGAACCCGCGACCCTCGGATTACGAGTCGCACGCCTTACGCGCTTGGCCATGCCAGGCCTAATGGTAGACTTCGTCCTTTGTTCCATTAATCGTGATGGAGAGCCTTAATTGTTGTCTTCGTCCTTTGCTCCCTGAAACGTAATGGAGAACCTTAACTGCAGGTTGGTTGGTTTGGCGTTTTATGGCTATCTGCGCCAAACATCCGGTTAAAAGTTAAAATTAAAGTAAAATTGTTAAAATTTGTAAAGAGGAATCAAGGTAAAACAAAACAAAGTTTTATTTTTAAATTAAAAACATAAATATCATGAAATCAAATTTGTATATCTAGTGTACAGCAGCAAGAGAGAAACTACAGTATTACAAGTTGTAAAGGGCTTTCTGTAACATAATTGTAATTATTATAACTCGCCTGGATGACTAACGGGTAAGTTCAAAAATCAACGTTAGTCACTTGAAGTTGGTATTAAAAACTTAAATAGCGTTAAAAAGGTTAATGGCCTTTAAAAAATAAGAACATTTGTAAGGTGGACAGTGTCACCATCGCCAAAGAAACTGTCCAACGTTATGGATAAACCTTTAGACAAAACAAGTTTAAAATGGTGCCGTCGTTGAAAGCCACAACGATGGCAAGACAGTAAAATGTGGCTTATTGTGACATGAGTATCACATAGACAACACACTGGTGCATTTGTCCAAGATTAAAGAAAACGGTCAGTTTAAAAAAACTGTGACCTATGCATAATCTAGTTAGAACAACTTCCTCTTTCCGATCCTTACCGAAGTAAGACGGTCAAAGTCCAATAGAGGGTTTTATTTGGAAAAGATTGTTTTCACGTTGCTAACTCCAAGTCGACTGCCAACTGGCACGGAGCCGAGCCTTGAATACAGGACCATATTCCATGTATGGGAACAGGCACAGTGGTGATGGTGCCAGAGCAGACAGATTTAGCTGCGGTGTCAGCAAGCTCGTTCCCGCGAATACCAACGTGGCCAGGTATCCAGAAAAACTGGACAGAAGTAGACGCTAAAGAGAAATGGGCCAGTCGGTTTTGAATATCGGCGAGAACAGGGTGAGAACGAACATGAGGGATTCCAGGGCCAGTAGAGGACTAAGTGAGTCAGTATAAATAGTGCAGTTTGAGTACTGCTTGCATTTTATGCGATCCAGAGCAAGAGAAATGGCGTACAGTTCTGCAGTGAACACGGAAGCTGTAAAAGCGATTTTGTTCTCAACCACTGAACCACAACAAACTATGGCAGAGCCCACAGAGTCATCTGATTTTGAACCATCTGTATAAATGGTTCGAAAGATGTACAGCAAATAAAAGACGGTACTTCTAAATCTTTAGCAGACGGGTATCTGCTTTTCTCAGATGACATAAAGAAATGTTACATTTGGGGATTGTAATAAGACATGGTGGGGTGGGCTAACCAGTAATTACAGTAATGCTATCCAAGGACAGACCAAATCCATCCAGCTGCGCTTAGATACCAACCCAGAAGAAACAATAGCAGATCGTTGTTCTGAAAAAGCATGGTCCACTGAAGAAGGAAAAAACAACCTCAGATGGGATGCTGTGGTAAGGATTGAAGTTTCGAAGCATACAGTTAAGACAGTTGCAACGGCGGAGGTGTAAAGGAGGTTCACGAAACTGTGTACTAGCTCTGGACTGAGGAAGTGCAGAAAGCCCCAGTGCAGAGCCTAAGTCACTGATAAATGAATGGGGTGCAACATCTTCAAGGCTAAGGTCCTGGCAGAGCCATAGATCAGTAATCCATAGTCTAGTTTGATCGAATAAGTGCACAATATATTTCTTATCATAGAGCAGCTATCTGCTCCCCAAGTGGTGGAGGAGAGTACACGGAAGATGTTCAGTACTCTTGTACATTTGACTCGTAACTGCTTGATGTGTGGTATAAATGTCAGCTTACACTCAAGCCCCAAGAACTTTCTTTCGGGGACCATGGGTAGTAGCACAACTTCACCGATACGGAGTTAAGGATCGGGGTGAATACCCCATTGACAGCAAAAGTGCATGCAAATTGTTTTAGAATGAGAAATACAAGTTTGCTGTGGTCCATTTTAGTAAACGATTGAGGGCAGTCTGTATCTGCTACTCAATATACCTCATTTTCGACGACTGGCGAGATGTGAAAATCGACGACATAGAGCCCGTTTGCAACAATAAGAGGGAGTTGTTCAGTGATGGCATTAATCTTTATACTGAAAAGTGTGACACTCAAAACACAGCCCTGAGGAACTCCAAGTTCCCGTAGTAAAGAAAGGGAAAATGTCGAACCTACACAAACTTGGAATCGCCTGTCCATTAAAAAAAGTTTTTAAAATGAGCAAATGACCACGTAATTCATATAAGTGGGTGTCTTGCAAAATACCATACCTCCATATGATAAGTCTTTTTAGGGTCAAAGAACTTTAATACAAGATGTTGTCATTTTAAAAAGGCATCTCTAATTGACGTTTCAAGTCCAATCAGGTGGCACATGGTGTAGCATTGTCGTCGGAACCTACACTGGTGGGCAAGAGGAGGTTTATGATTCAAGTAACCAAACAAGACGAGCATTAACCATCCTCTCTAAGGTCTTACAGAGACGGCTCGTCAAAGCAGCTGGATGGTAGTTTGAAGGAATCTTGTGATCCTTTCTAAGCTCAGAGAAAGGTAGGACAATAGCCTAGTGCCGGGCATAAGGAAAAACATTCTCCTGCCAGATCCACTTAAAACAATCAGAAGAATAACAAAAGAAACAGGAGGTACATGGCGCAGCATCTCATAGTGTATATAATCTGGTCAGACCAATGTACTGCCAGATCGATGAAGGACCAGAGTTCCACTAGTGTAAAGGGACGATTATAGTCATAGATACAATCAGCTCGAAAGGAAAGAGGTGATCGATCTGCCCGAGTCTTGATGGCTAAGAAGGTGGAAGATGAAGCAGAAGTGATAGGTACCCGGCAAAAGCTTTCACCTAAAGCATCAGCGATGCTCCGGGTATCAGCTACTTCCTGACCATCAAAGATCAAAATCAAGAAGGGGACAGAATTATATTGTTCACTGACATTTCGAATTTTGCCCCATATGACTGGTGGTAGAACTGGAACTGGTGGTAGAAGAGATACTGGTTGTAAACTTGATTCAAGTTCCTTCTGGCTTTGAAGTCTTACCCGCCAAGCATGTGCACGGGCCTGCTGGAAAGCAATGCGGTGCGATAGTGTCAGCTACCCACAAAAAAGTATTCCAGGCCCGTTTTTAAGTCTTCCATGCTACGTGGCAGGCAGGATTCCACCACGGGCGGGGATATCGTGGAAATTGTGTCAAGGTTTTAGGGATACATTGAGCAGCTGCCTGTATAATATAGCCAGTTACTGCTGCCATGCAGTCATCTATTGATGACTTACAGATGATGGCAGGATAAAGTTCTATGAGAGCAGTGAAAAAGAACCATTTGGCTTAATCCAGCTTCCATCAGGGCATGCAGGTCAAGTGACATCGACCACGGCCAGTCTCTCTCAAATATTATAGGAAAATAATCACTGTTTTGAGCATTATTGGCAACCCTCTTTGAAAAGTGGGAGAATAGTGAAGGGGAGCAAACTGAGAGATCAATAGCAGTAAAGGACTGACTAGGTGCATCAAAATAAGTATAAGAACCAGTGTTGAAAAGAGAAAGGTTGTGATCTGAGAGTATATGTTTTATGAAGTAAGACCTCTGATCAATATCAGTATCTCTTCAGGGTAAATTATGTTCATTAAAGTCCCTCAACTGATGGCAACTGTTCAACGAGAGCATCTAGGTCTGACTGATCATGGGTCTCTTAAGCAGACAAGTAGAGAGAACAAACAGTAATGGTACGACCTGAGGAAACACGGATGGCTATGGCCTCCAAGGATGTGACCAAGGGTGGGCACATTCTGATCGACAAACAGTGCCACCCCTCCATGCACTCGTCCATCGCACAGCCTGTTAGGGGGTAGGAAGCAATCAATGCTTTGATGTCATCTAGATTAGAACGTAGACTTCGACAGTTCCATTGTGTCAAAGTGGCCATTTTTATTTATGCTTAGGCGAATTGGGTAGAGAGTCTGTTTTCAGACACTCGTTTCTCTTTATTTTCTTTTTTCGAGGGAGGTTTGTCGACCTCCATTTGTAATATAAGAAAATGAGGTACAGGTGTTACAGATGTTGAAAATTACTGCTCAGAATCTTCAAGACGTGGTCGTTTACCTATGAACTGTTTTTCATTATTTTATTTAGGTTTTCATTTTGGGGATTCATAATAAAAAAGAATGTTTCGGCACCAACTGACCCCACCCACCATGGAGCCCTACGAAGGAATGCACTACATTGCCAAACGAGGACACTGTAGCAACGCCAGGGTTTTGTGAGCACTATACCCAAACACCAGCTTCAGATACAATGTCCACAATACCCGTTGAAAACATCCAACACTGGTAATTGGTTGACCCTAGCCTAAGTGGACCAGCTGATTGACCCTAGGGGCCACCCCAAGTTTGCCCGTCTACAGGAATTCAAAGCCAAAGTGGTGTGATAGGGTTGGAGCCCTGAACCACCAAGATCCTCTCCTCCCCTTCCTGGGTCACCAAGAACAGCAAACACGTGGGTGAATGTTTAGATCCCAGAAGAGGTAAACTGAAAGAACAGAACCTTCCCTGGGAGGTCCCCTTACCACGTACAGGAATCCATACTGGGAGAAACCTTAATTGTAGTCTTTGTCCTTTGTTCCCTGAATCGCGATGTAGAATCTTAATTCAATCTTCGTCCTTTGTTTCACGAACCGAGCGAAAATCAAACCATGTTTACTAAAGTATTTAGTTTGCTGTTCCTTTTGTTCCTGGGTATATCGTTATTCTTACTGTTTATAGCATGCGCTTGTATATAAAAGATGTAAGTAAGTTATATATTTTATATAGAACAGTCGAATAAATTAAAATTAATAGTTTTCGGTGGGCGAGCGGTAAGCTTAAGAAGTTATACCCTGAAACTCGGGATTCGATTCCCTTGGAGAGCGCAGCAAAAAGGACTCATTTCATAGCGTTGCGCTTAGCGACAAATAAACAATACAAGGTGTGGGGCATTTTACATAAATAACGTGGAATATGTGGTGAATCAAAAATTATGTAGAAAATAATTATTGTAACAAATAATAGAAACTGGTACTGTCCAACACCGACATTTTTCTTAGAAAAGTGTGTTTCATTGCTTCTCATAGATACAAAGATTGGCTCGATTTTCATCTTAATTTATTGTTTTAAACTTAGCAAACACTTTTTTATTCATTTTCACCAGACACAAAGAAATGCGTTAAACTGCTACAGTTGGTATCAAATTCTAACTGAACAAAAAACGTGTAGAGTACTAGATTATTAGGAAAGAAATTAAAAACGTGTAGAGTACTAGATTATTAGGAAAGAAATTAAAAACGTGTAGAGTACTAGATTAGTAGGAAAGAAATTAAAAACGTGTAGAGTACTAGATTAGTAGCTTAGGAAAGAAATTAAAAACGTGTAGAGTACTAGATTAGTAGCTTAGGAAAGAAATTAAAAACGTGTAGAGTGCTAGATTATTAGGAAAGAAATTAAAAAGTGAGATTTAAACAACATTTCCTTTGAAAATTACAGGAAACTTATGTACTCCAACGAGCGGACGCAACGACTAGCACGTGCCATACCAGAGAAACAGTGGCTACGTGGGAACCGTTCAATGGACAGTACACTTTGCACTCATCAAACTTGAAGCTCACGGATATTAAGAATTTTAAAGGAAGAACGTTAAAAGTTGGCTGTGTACATGTAAGTTCGTGTTTCATATTGAAGCATACGATATATTTTAAATATACGGGACATGAGAAAACTTGACAATGCGAAATATTTTAAAGAAAAACTATAAATAAATCACAAAGTTCATTTTGAATTCAAGTTAACTTTGTGTGTGTGCATATTTAAATATATAAACTAGGAAACATTGTACAAGCTTTCTTCCGACAGTATAGTAACAATCAACAAAAGAATTACTTTAAATATTATTTGCATGACAATTCGAACATTTAGAGTCCTTTACAACGTGAATTTCTAAACACCCCTAAGAAAGTGCCAAAACGGCCACAGTAAGTACATTACTATATTCACAGGTTTTGTGTTTTTTTCATTTGTTAAACTAGTTCCCCATTTTTGGTGAAAAGTCTAAATATTTTCAATTCTTGAAAAATCCATACACATAACCTAAAATAACAAGAGTTACAGAAACAATGTTCCTCCAATCTCCAATCGTGCCCTGTTTGTTGGCAGTGATTAAGTACTGTTCTAAACTACTACGATATCCACTGTAACAAGCTTCTATGAAGGACGGTGGAGTCCATTCTAAAAGTTGCACTGGGAAACTTGACCAATATTACTTACCTGTTTGTTTTTTGTAGAAAGTAACATTGGAGTATTTCTAGTGTCTATCGAGGATAAACAAGCCTTAGATTTTAGCTTTGTAAGTCTGTAAACCTACCTCTGTTATACAGAGATATATTGACAAGTATGAGTTATAACGTGATTTCAGAAATTCTAGTTTCATCTTTTCATGAAAACAGACCTTGATTTCGATAGGTCGCTGGAAGCTTGTGAACTTTTGCCCTTTGCAAGTTCGAATTCTTGCTTATTATCTAATTAATAGTACCACAATGACCTTTTATTCGGGGGTGGTCTCTTTTATTATAATAGCCCCAATATATTGTGGATCAGAACATTGCTCTGGATTACTTGAATGTGTTTTCGGAACCAACTACTGTCTTTAATGCTCTTCTATATTCTTCCACTTCCATGGAGAATACTGAAAACTCTAGTTCATCGAAATGTTATCTATATTACTCCAGCCAGAAATCTGCCGTGAAAGCATTACATTGTGTCAAATGGTAAACGCGAGATCTATAGAGCTGCGACAAATGGCTATTGTATTACCACAAGTAACTCTTTCTTGTATGTATATAATATGTATTTTAAGAAGTATTCCTTTTATCTAAATGTTAACCATTCAGTCTTCCTGAATTTTTTTTTCATTTAATCTAATAAAAATACTTAAGAATCGGTTAGTAAATAGAGAAAAACAAATCAGTGTGTGTGTGTGTGCATTTGGATTTTTGCTGCTCTCCAGGTTATTTGTTTTCACGTGATGTAATTGCAGGTTTTCCCATTTTTTATGCTCGACGTTAAAGAAGGGAAAGTGGAAGGAACCGGTGGAATCGAATTCCATTTACTCAAGACAATGGCTCAATATCTGAATTTTAAGTACGTTTGTAAGGTAATCTTAAACTATTAACGCCCCACGTTATTAGTGGCACTTAGTAAAGTGAAAGCAACATATAATTTGTTTGGTTTGTTTTGAACTTCGCGCAAAGCTACACGAAGGCTATCTGCGCTAGCCGTCCCTAAGTTTGTTTGTTTGTTTGTTTTTGAATTTCGCACAAAGCTACTCGAGGGCTATCTGTGCTAGCCGTCCATAATTTTGCAGTGCATGACTAGAGGGAAGGCAGCTAGTCATCACCATCCACCGCCAACTCTTGGGATACTCTTTTATCAACGAATAGTAAGATTGACCGTCACGTTATAATGCCCCCACGGCTGAAAGGGCAAGCATGTTTGGTGTAACGGGGAGTTAAAACTCGCGACCCTCGGACTACGAGTCGAGTGCCTTAACAACCTGGCTATGCCGGACCGGACCTACAATATATAATGTCTAAAAGTTTTCTAAAATGTTAAACACACAAGTTACAACATTAAATAACAATTGGATTCAGGTACCATACAAACTGAGGTATTTGTTTCTCTATGTATATCACAGAGATAACTTAATATCTTATGCTCTTCCACAGCTGCAATAGTGTTCTTCTTTGGCTTGAAATATCCACGTTGATAGATTTCTCGAAGTGTTATTTTAATAATTTCTGTATTTGAGCCTCTGAATCTCCAACATTGTACCATCTATGCTGCTTAAAACGCCTGACTTTAGAAACACTGTGATCGTATAATGATGTTTTATCTGTTTAATTCTTTACACGCACAACAGTGTTAACTCGATGATTTATGATACCACATTAGTGTTAGCTCGATGATATATGATACCACATTAGTGTTAGCTCGATGATATATGATACCACATTAGTGTTAGCTCGATGATTTATGATACCACATTAGTGTTAGCTCGATGATTTATGATACCACATTAGTGTTAGCTCGATGATTTATGATACCACATTAGTGTTAATTCGATGATTTATGATACCACATTAGTGTTAACTCGATGATATATGATACCACATTATTGTTAACTCGATGATATATGATATCACATTAGTGTTAACTCGATGATATATGATACCAAGTCTCCATACATCACATGCTAACATGTTTATTTTAGGTCTCTAAATTCTTACATTTTACAGCATTAATTTGATTATTTAAAGTCATCGTTTCACATTACATTACAAAACTTCCCCTTCAGTGATACAGCAGCATGTCTGCGGACTAACAACCTTAAAAATCGGGTTTCAATAGCTGTAGTAAGCAGAGCACAGATGGTTATGTAGTTTGTGCTTAACTTCAAACAAACAAACTTTTTGGCACGTCATGGCCAGGCGGTTAGAGCGTTGAACTCACAATCGAATCGCGGATTCAAATCCCAGTCTCTCCAAACATGCTCGCTCTTTTAGACCTGTAGGGCGTTATAATGTTACAGTAAATTATTTGTTGGTAAAAGAGTAGCCTTAGAATTGACGAGTGGTGGTGATGAATAGGTGCTTTTCCTCTAGTCTTTCACCACTAAACTAGGGACTGCTAGCGCAGTTAACTCTCACGTATCAGTGCGCGAATTTCAAGACAAGCCAAACCAATCTCACTTTACGATGTAAGCTTTATGAATCAAGGTACCTTAATCTTTAAACATCATTAACTTGGTGATCTTATTGCCTTATTCTTCACATACATTAGGGTTATTTTGATAAATTCTGGAATTTGAAAGCTGGTAAAGCTATAAGTCGGAGGTCGGTTCGTGTATTGGTCATTTCGTAATTTATGCTTAAACAATAACGGCACAGTTTATCTATTCATTCGTCTCACAGTAATAAATGAAAGGTTTCAGTTGTATTTGTCTCAATTGAACTTGATGATTTCAGGTTTGAACTGGTAACCCCAGCAGACCGACACTGGGGCTCAAAGATGTCGAACGGAACCTGGACTGGAATGATTGGCTTAGTACACAGAAAGGTGAAATACTGATCGTAACAAACCATGCACAATTATATTTGTGAGCTATACGTGTGCTCATTAAACTGGACAAAATGCATATTTATAAACAATCTTTTTAATATTTATCGAAAGCGGTTAGGCAAAAAAAAATATTAGAATTTAAAGTAGGAAACTACTCTTTCACTCTGCTTCAGGTAACAACCAATAATTATTTCTATTTTTCATGTGTTTGGCTATTAAATGGTTGTCCTATTCCACTTCATTTATCTGCTTATAGAGAAAAATGCAATTTTACTACATCTTAACTCTATTATATTGCTTCTAAACTAACGTTATCATTAATTCATTTTATAAAGTTTTGGAAAAGGAAAGTATTCGTGTTCTTTCTTTCACGTTTTTCGCAGTGTATTTATGTATTTACATATGTATAGTATAATTATTTAACTTACATCTTTCATGGTCTTAGATACTCCTATTTTAATTTTAACGCTTTCGAATGTATATAATGTTATATATTAAATGATTTTTCTAGGATTTTCCTCTTACCTTTATATTTGTGTCCACACTAAAATTATACACACACACACACACACACACATATATATATATATCTATATTCTAGCTTCAAGTAGGGATCTCATTCATTTGCTTCAAGAGAAAGAATGTCAGAGAAAAAATATTGTGTTACTTTCAACTTTTGAAAGGCACATAATGCAATATTGTTAGTGTTAATGACACAGCAGACTCGTGACCGACTAACCGAAGCTGTAACTAGTAAAGTTGGCAGCTAAGTGAGATGTTGAGCCATAAGTAAGTTACCTTTGAAGAAATGTTCACTTGTCGAAACTGCTAGAATTTCACTGAGCCTCATTCATTTTGATTTAGTACTTTTCTTTTATCCTACGTGTTTCTTACTATGTTTGTTATTAAACAAAAAGCTACACAGTAGGCTATCTCCGTTTTGGCCACTGCAATATCAAAACACTATTTTGAGCATTACGAGAACTCATACGTAGTGCCAAACCACTGTAGAGGTAAAGTCGAATAGGTAACATCAATGCTTTTCCAGCGTAGGGTTTGTTTGCTTTGAATTTCCCACAAAGTTACACGAAGTGTTTCTGTAAAAAAATGATGGCTCATGTTTGTTATAATTCACTTAAAACAACATAAATACAGAAAAACTTATAGCAGGAATGGGCCAGATGTGTAAAATGTACTTTAAAAATTAAAATCTCAGACACTTCAAACAGTATACAAACAAAACTTTATAAGCAAGCACCTTGCACACAGCATTGAGTATTAAACAAACCATCTGTAGAGTAACAAACCACCAAAACACTAGAGTAAAACAGATCTTGCTTAATGAGTATAAAAGGTAGCCATCCCAACACGCTGGGAAACAGTTTATATCAGAGGTGGCCAAACTTGCTTAATCTGAGAGCCACATACAATAAACTTTAAATGTTTGAGAGCCGGAAGACATGAACAAATATTACACACGTTTTTATTGTTACATGCATATTTGGTACCTAACTTTTATATAAATATTAAGAAATACATGTACCTAACAATATTTATTCATGCATGTTGTTTTTGAACTGTTAGTTTGTATTAGTTTCACATATATACCAAAATGTTTTCAAAATCCTGGCTGATTATTGTTTTAACTATATTGAGCGTATTTAATACTGAAATGAACTTCGGTAACATTTAAGACAAATATGCAAATTTGAATTGCATTAACATTAAATGCGACCACCAAAAATAAAAAGGATAAATCAGATATTTTAATGATATTTATTTGTCTTTGTAAATACTTGGTCAAAACATGAAGGAAAATATGTAAAACAATAAAATTAGAGATATTTTAATCAGATACAATCTTACAAAATTTTAGTCTTATCATAATATTTTTCTGACACACTCAGGCTATTTATTGCTAGTAGTGGTTTTATGAGTTTCCATCTTGGTCGCAAGTCGTTGAAATTCCAACTGATATGTTGTCAAGACTGTACGAATTAGCTCCGTCAGGTGTTGATTTGTAAGGATTGCACAATGCTTCGACTTCACAAACTTCATTGCACAGTACAGTGGTTCACAGAAGCATGTTGTACTGAAATTTGAGATGAGTCGTACACTGGTTTTCTTCAGTTCAGGATATCTTATTTCCGGAACTTGCTTCCAGATCTCAATTGTAGAATGGGATTTATGGATCATGTTTAGACCCAGGTCTGCATGGAGTTATATTAGTTCCATTTCCACAGCAGATGATTCTGGAACCAGAGGTTCGAGAATTGGACAACCATCATTGATCACGTCAACCATGCATGGATTTACAAGAAAGGCGAAGCAGGTTCTTCAATAAAATTTTTAAAATGTCAATGGGTCTTCCTATTTAAACGTATGAAATTTAAAATTTCAATAAAAAATTTCATAACATCTTCATACTTGGCTGTCAGGCGTTCGTGACGAATAATGCAATGAACAGGGAGAAACTTTGAAAAGCTGGGATCACTTTTCATATGTGCAATTAATCCTGCATTTTCCCCCACCATTACAGGTGCTGTTGCATCTGTTGCAACACTGAGTTCATCCATTGGATTATCAGCATTTGTTAAGGCTCTGTCAAGCGCATTTTAATGCCAACACCACTTAGTGCCACTAAGTCCAACATCTTTTCTTTCACAGTTACATCAGAGGAATCATAACAAACAAATACCGCCAGTTGTGGGTTGTTTTGTATGTCTCTAGATTCGTCAAGCGCTGAGCTGAATGCAAGGGAATTCTTTAAATCATTTTGCATATTACATGCAACATCAGCACTGACCTGGGAGATACATCTCTCTTTAGTGTGGCGTAAAGCTGGTGTTTGTGCTATTAGTCGCTGAAGTTTTGTGTTATTTGGATCTATCACTACAACAACTTCAGCTATATTCTTCTTAACAAATTCACCATCAGAATATGGGTGTTTAGCACGAGCAATATTCCATGATATAACAAAACTAGCTTCAATCGTTGTATCGAATTCCTTTCTGAACGTTGTCAACAGTGTCTGCTGGCTATTTAGTAACGATTTTAACACATTTAACTTCTTTTTCTCGTAATTCTGATTCAGGTGGATGATTATCCACACGCAACGGAACCAAACTATACAGCGCCCAGTATCACACTAATACTCCGCTAATTTCACTGCCCGCAACACAGCCACACACGCCACAATCACGCGATCGCAAGTTAAGTCCACTAAAGCTGACATTGTGAGCATTGCCTTGTACGATTTATGATTCTCCAGCACAATTCCTCTGTAATCCTTGTTGATCCGAAATTTCTTTAATCCCTGACTCAAATCTAACATTAAAATTATGATTTAAATTCTTAAATATCATACAAAACGTTTTTGTGATTTGTTTCAAGTTACTGACTTTGTAATGACTGAGTAACATATTACAGATAAGACACAAAGGTTTACCTTCTTTAATGGTGAATGCAAAGTCTTCCTCCCAGTCTGGCTTAAAATTTCTGTTTTCATCTTCATGATTTCGCTTCTTGCAATTTGATGATGCCAACTTTCTTCACAGAATTTTCACAGACGCTTCTAAAATATTAGTGAAAAGAAACAACAAGCTCCAACACACGCAACGTAACCAAACTATACAGCGCCCAGTATCACACTAATACTCCGCTAGTTTCACTGCCCGCAACACAGCCACACACGCCACAGTTACGCAATTGAAAGTCACGTCCACTAAAGCTAACATTGTCAGCATTGCCTTGTACGATTTATGATTCTCCAGCACAATTCCTCTGTAATTCTTGCTGATACGAAATTTCTTTAATCCCTGACTTAAATGTAACATTAAAATTATGATTTAAATTCTTAAATATATTTACTCGCCATGAACATTAAACTTACGTTTTAATCCAGTGAACTTTCAGTTTATACCCTGTAAATAATTATAAAGGTTGAATTTTTTTTTTTTTATTTACCTTTTATATTAATTGTGATACAAAAAGGAGTTCAGCCAACATATTTCCGCAAGCCGCACATTATATGTCAGAGAGCCGTGGTTTAGTTCCCCGGTTTATATTGCTGGCCTACTACGGTCAGTATACTATAAGCCTCTGAAGCTATAATTGTGACAAACGCTTATTAATAGAAAAACTACAGATATTTGATAGGAAGGTTTATAGATTGCGAACATTACAAACTTCAGTGAATTAGCTTCGGACGTTAGTGTTTTTACGAGGGCATTAGATATTTTCTTCGGGAAAAACTCACGTGTCAAAAAACTAGCTTCCACCCTGTCAAGTGAAATTTACCTGTGTGTTGATATAGAATTAATTCGCTCCTCATGAACAGTTGATAAAATATTAAGCTCCAGACTAGAAAGAATAACTATTGTTTGTAAATTTGTAAAACTTTTGTATATAAATAATTGTATGTAATAAATATTTGAAATAACCGTTATTATAAATTGTATTGTTGTTTGTATATTAAAATATCACAGCAGTTGGTGTCTAAGACGTGAGTTTCCTATGTGAGGACGAAACTTTAAAAAGCATACAAATTAGGGATGGGTGGAACGATGGCCACACCCACTTAGAAGTTGCACCGTTTCAATAACCACTAAGTATTGTAATGTTAACCCTCCTACCTTGTTTCCTTACTTTGTGGTGCTACAGTTCCAGCTTCCCAATTTTAATTAAAAGTTTTATACTTGTATTTGTATATTTACGTACTATATAAAATACATAAAAATTATCTAAATAATTTTACTCGTAGTTTATTAAATAAATTTCAATGAAGTGACAAAAACGTTGAGTCCTAATCAGCTTCACTACGTTTCTCAAACCTCATAAACCCCACAATGGCGTGTCAGCGGAATTGTAACTGGTTTCGAAACCCGTGGTAGGTAGAGCACAGATAGCCCATTTTGTAGATATGTTCTTAACTAGAAACAAACCTTATTGATATACTTTCATTTTGTCTTATTTGACAGTTGTTGAAAAATGGAAGAGGTAAAATACTTTTGTTTTCCATAGCCAATTACTATATTTATTTATATATCTGTCGTTGTTGTATTTAATTATTAATGTTTCTTTAATTAACGTATGTTTAGAAATAGAAAATATAATAATTTAAACAGGGTGTTTCCACATTTAGCTATACGTCTGTTTAATCTCCAAGCTGAAGTGACCAGATTCTTTGTTTAACTATTCGTACCAGTTATCGAAGTGTACTTTATTGTCATCTGGTTGGCTTACTGGTTTTCTAGTTCCTGTAGTATTTTCGGGCGTACAAATTTCTCATAGAACAATCTGTTAGAGCCAATTTATTGAAGACTCGAAGAATATCGCGTCCAAGGATACGGGACTGTCTCTCTTTGAACTCTGACCGAGTTTGTCAACAAATATCGATATAACGTACAGGATATAGAACATGGCAATATTTATTTACAAAATAATCAATGAATGAGCACAGTCACAAAACAAGAGGAAATGTTTGCCATGGATGTGTTTAAATGAAAAGTGTGTAAACTCCTTGAATAGATTTCTCTAACCAGGCCAGTGTGACCCCCACCGTAAGCTGAAAGAATATGAGGTGAAAATGTTAAAATAAAGAGCCATTATTTTAAAATAAAAGAAAATCAGCAAATTTAGATAATCAGCTTGATAAATAACCGAATAACCTAATTTTAGTTTCGAAAAGAGAAGAACCTGACATTCAACACAAAAATAATATCATTAACCACAAAGCCGGATTGCACACGCCACACTCTTTGCGCACGCGACCTTCGTTCCACTGCCATTCACGTGAAAGGGTGGAGAATCATCCCATCCGGTCATTATATACCAACAGAAGAGACAGCCAGCTGTTTATCTTGGAACATCACAAACTATTTTTCTGGCAGAAGAATGCAGTTAATGGCCAATTAATGAATTAGGTCCCAGACAGAGCTTGGGTAATGCTGGATAGATATATTTACTTGAGTAACCTTCTGTGTTCAAACGTAGCCGAAAGAAAAACAAAAGTTTCTACATATTTAAATATAAGCTAAGGAAATAGTAACACGTGGTACCATCCTTTATCACATTCATCTTGAGCTAATAAAGGATCCACCGGAGTTAGACTACGTAATGTAACATCATTGGCTGGAAGGATAAATGACTAGAGGATATGGATTAAATATTTATTTACTCCTACGCTCGAATAGAACATACCATCAAACAAACTAACACTTAATTGAACTAGCATTATGTTTAAGCCTTTGGCATTCTTCAACATACAAGTTACAGAACAAAGATCTTAAAATCTGGGATAAAACCATTCAATAAGCTACATTAAACACAATTATGACATTACCAGTAAAATTTCATGATAAACCTTTTTTTACTTATTACTGTAAATAAAACGTATTTTTAACATTTATATTTTTGTCAATAGATGTTTTCCTTCAATTTTATAGTTTATGCAGTTAAATATATTATTATTTATGTTACGTCTTTGACAAAGATTATCACCATTAAATTTTCATATAATCGATAGAATTTATAACAATTAATTTTATTTTTGTAAAGCGGTTATTTATGTGTGTTTAGCACTATTTAACTAACATATCAGAAGTTCGACTATATTGAACTTACTTGTACGATTCTAGAGTTAAGTTATATTGCTATTTAATCTTCAAAGTTTTAAATGAGAAAATATTAATATATGTATATATATTATCCCTAAATTTTCACCGCTTGTGGATTATTGATACCAATATTTATCTTCTGTTTTGCCTGTTTTAGGTTAAACAGAGGTCGAGTATGATATGTTAAAACGAGTTTGAATCCTCACCATCTTATCATAGTCTACTTGCCATATACAACCATGCTTTATCTGACGACTAAGCCGTTTGACGACAAAACTGAGACGTTAGTTTCATCAGAGTTCTCCAGAGAAAGCCTGTCATGTCTAAAGCACATTACCGCTACCTGCTTACTTACTGCTGTATGAGTATGAAGGTTTTTCCAATGCCCATTTCAATAATTTGATCCTACAAAGGTCCATAGATATTGCATCCAGAACAATTTAGCCAATATATCATCGTATAAAATAGCACATGAATATCTGTTTCGTGTACCACGTACTTGAGGTATGTGACCAGACATGTCTAGAAGCAAGTTGTGTACATGCGACTTATGAACGTTTCCAAGCGGAGATCCCTCTTCATTACATTGTGTACCATTTCCTTTTGCCACGGACCTTCTTGTTCACAGATATTAATTTGTTACAAAATGACGCACTGTACTTGCCATGGCTTCAGGACTTGTTACAGTTTTGTTTTTGGATGGGTTTAGTGCGTCAAGTTTATTCATATTCTTTTATTTTCGAATGTCGTTAAGTACAAGACATATTCCCATCTTGGAAATATTAACTCTTCTATCTGAGCACATCCGTATGATCCGAGTGCAAGAGTATGTTGTGTCGGACAAGTCTGCTACACACCTTTCCCAAAAATTATAAATTCTTTGTGGCATTACACAGTTTACGAAAACGCAAAACAATGTCAAAATGTAGTTACGACTTTATATAGGTTGTGGTCGTCACAAAGCTTGCTGTTTTATATATTCAAAATCGCTTTAATGTAATGTACTCAACCCTAATGTATTACCATATGAACAGCCCGGCATGGCTGGGTAATTAAGGCGCTCGCCTTGTAATTTGGGGGTCGCGGGTTCGAATCCCAGTCCCACCAAACATGTTCGCCCTTTGACCTTTCTATACGTTATAATGTTACAATCAATCCCACTATTCGTTAGTAAAAGCGTAGCCTAAGAGTTGGCGATAAGTGATGATAACTAGCTGCCTTCCCTCTGGTCTTACATTGATAAATTAGGAACGGCGAGCGCAGATAGCCTTTGTGTAGTTTTGCGCGAAACTAAAAAAAATCCAAAAAACTTTATGGGATTCATTACTATAAGTATTTAACCTGTATTTGTCAATATATTTAATATAAATAGTATTGTGAAACAGTCGATACATATTATTTCTGCCAGTAAATGACTATTTAATTTGAAGGTCATCGTTAATAAATAAATAGTTTTTACTCATATATATTTAGAAATAGTTATTTAACCGCAATACACTCAGCCATTCCTGCTAATATCCATGTACTGAGAAACAAACTATACGTCTATTCAGTATCCATGTGTATAGAAATAAGTGATAGATTACTTAACTACTTGTCGTTAGGTATAAATATGTCTCTCTGTTCAACCTTATGTCTTTATAGACACAGCCATATTCGAAATTTCTGTTAAACCTAAGTGCGTCCATCCAAAGGAAGCAAACAAGGTTTAATATTCTACCCCTATCATGAATTCTTTGCCGTAACAAGCCAAGAGTTCATCACGTGATATGAAACATTTTAAATATAGCCTTGGTCAACAAATCGCAGTTGTCAAGGGCTTTGTTACCCATGCGTGACGTTACAGCATAATTTTGCAAAAAAAAACAATTTTTTTCCAACATGGTGTAAAATAAATTATTCATTTGAGTCTAATTACAAAAACATTTGCTCAATTCTAAACTATCATAACAACGCGGATAAGTATTATTGATGTATGCGTGAGGGTAGGGTACAAGACAGATTATTCGATAACTGTCCTGTGAAAGTGGTTTTCTCGGGGAACTCTCGTTTTCTCCAACATCAAAATGTAGGATTTATAGATTCCCGCCACCCTTAAACAGGGTCATTCAAGCCTATATTTAGATTCATGCTTATATTTACTGTCCTTTAACTTTCACCAATATCAAAAATATTTGGTGACATTTATTCTCTTTTTGTGTGCAGAAAAGAATGTGTGTGTGTGTGTGTATTTATATACGTATACACATTTATACATATACTCGCACACGCCTAGATGTTTGGTACCGTTTCTTGACACCGACTGTTATCTTTCCGTCATCCACAACGCACAGTAACGAAACAGCTCAAGTCTTCAACGACAAGTTTAAACTGAACTACACGAGTAGGGCAAAAGAGAATGAAAATATTCTCGAACACCCTACAGGAACAGGATGATTGTAGACCCCCCCCCCCTTCCTCTAAACTGAACACCTGCCGCGGTTTCTGTCTGTCGCACATGTACAACTAGTTTTGCCAGCAGAACTTTGCGGAGGACAATTATTTTGCAGCACTTTGAAAAGATACTGATTTACTTAGTTCTCATTTACAAATAACTTCCAACATCTGGCTACCATTTCAGGCAATTTTTATGTTGATGTTACACAGGTGCATACTTTGAACGTTTATTGGTACGAGCACATGGTAATGGACTATAATATTTTAGGAATTAAATAATTTCGAAATTTTAATGATTTGTTATTTAATTCGTGAAATGATATCAAACTCTTCAGTGAAATGTTAAACCTAAAAATTTAAATGTCGGTTCAGGGAATAGGTTAAATATACTATATAACGGCACCAATTAATCATATTTTAGTGAAACTGAAAACAGAAGTTAGTAGAATTAAACGATTGTTGACTGGTAATTTTGGGCAACTGTTTATTGTTTTCATCGACTTTTAACTGTTCTTCACGCTTGTTTAAACGCTTAATACACCATGAAAACTGATCCTTACATTCATAGAGGCGATGAGTAAGTTAGTGCTGGCCCGGCATGGCCAGGCGTGCGACTCGTAATCTCAGGGTCGCGGGTTCGCATCCCCGTCGCGTCAAACATGCTCGTCCTTTCAGCCGTGGGGCGTTATAATGGTACGGTCAATCCCACCATTCGTTGGTAAAAGAGTAGCCCAAAAGTTGGCGGGGGGTGGTGATGATTAGCTGCCTTCCCTCTAGTCTTACACTACTAAATTAGGGACGGCTAACGCAGATAGCCCTCAAGTAGCTTTGCGTGAAATTCAAAAAGAAACAAACTAAGTTAGTGAAGTTCCCCAACATGGAACTCTGTTATTAAAATAATGGGTAATTACTTTATTGTCAGACGAGTAGTTTTGTTTCACAACATGTTTATGCAGACTTAGAAGTGTGAAATATTAACAGATATGTTACTTGACTACATTCCGTAATAGTACATTATCAATGTTACCAATGGTGAATTTAACAACTATTCATCTTCATAAGACCATGGTATTCGTCTTTAAAGTCAATAACTTCTGATCGTTAGCGCATTTATGTTGCAGTTTAGTATGGAACGAATTCATTACAATATCAACTGTAAATGATGGCGTTACGACAAAAGACAGAATGTTAAAATAAATGGAAGGCATTCAGACCGTGTGACAACTTAAACAGTGGACCTTAGAGGGTGTTCGTTCTCGATAACAAACATATATTATGGCAAAATGCAATTGCAGCTTTAGACTGTATTACTTATTAGTCCATCTTGGTTAATAACAGTAAATATTGTCAAAAGAAACATTATGTGAATTTACGTTTTAAAGAAGAGCTGAAGAAAACTGATCAATCACCAAACTGTTGTTTTCCGTTAGTCATGGTATGAGATTTGTTAATCGGTGTTTTAATTTGTTTATTTTAATATATAGC
The DNA here is from genome assembly GCF_004210375.1 of Tachypleus tridentatus. NCBI lineage: Eukaryota > Metazoa > Arthropoda > Merostomata > Xiphosura > Limulidae > Tachypleus > Tachypleus tridentatus. Next base: position 119,890,016 of record NC_134826.1, on the reverse strand, counting down.
AAAGCCACAATGGACAACTGATATGTCTACCACAAGGACTGATTAGTGTCAGAAAATAGACCAGAATTTTCACCCTGAATGTAACCGTACTTACTAAACAGCCAGGTGTGAAACCACAAGGTTCAGACATAACCGTCTCTAACTTATAGCTGCTGACCAGAGGAGGAAGAGGGATAGTCAGCAACCCCCTTGACCTACACACCGTCTCTTAACCAGACAGCGATACCTGCTGTCACTTTTATAGTACGACCACATCTAAAAGTTTGTTTGTTTTTAATTTCGCGCAAAGCTACACGAGGGCTATCTCGCGCTAGTCATACCTAATTTAACAGTGTAAGACGGAAGTCAGTCATTGCCACTCAACGCCAACTCTTGGGGCTACTCATTTACCGACAAATAGTGAGATTGAGCGTCGTGTTACAACGCACCTACGGTTGAAAGGGCGAGCATGTTTGGTGTGGCGAGGATTCAAACTTGCGACACTCAGATTGAGAGTCGATCGCCCTAACCACCTGGCCATGCCGGGCCTCGCATATAAAAGTGCAGAGTTCAGCGCCATATACGAGACCGATTTTCGATCCTTTGGTCCACAGTCCGGAATGATAACCATTAGATTACCCTAACCCACCTACAGACAGACACATAGGGTGTGAGATCTAAAAGGGCAGTTAGACACCCCTTTAAAAGCTGATTATTCTTCCAGTCTCTTCAGTCTCGTTACGGATTTTTATTTTACATGGAGGTAAGATGTGACCGATAAACCCTCAGACCCAACTTCCGACATGCTAATCATACAAATATGTAAGTTCGAATAACTTAAATATTTAGATTCACAATCAAACAAGGTACTTGCGAAAAATCTAAAGAGATAGAAATTACTCAGCCGCTAGTCCGGTGCCCTCACAGCAAACAGCATTTTCAGCCGTAAACCCAATAACACCTCTTAGCACAGCCTGTTTAGTAAATTTAATTTAAACCTAAATAACGAATCAAGCACTGTGGCGTTATACATAACGATGTATTTTAACATAAGTTTGGGCTCCTTTTCAGGAGGCGGATTTTGCTATGAGCGAAATAAGCCGCACTTTTGAACGGGAAGAGGCCGTCGAATACACTGATCCTCACATGCTGGACCCAGTCTTGTTCCTCACTCGCTCGCCGGGAGAGAAACCTCGAGCGTTTGTCATCTTACGGCCATTTACCGTTCAAGTACGTTTCAATTTATACCCTTAAGTCTTGCAATACGCCTACTTTTCAGAAATTCCACGTGCAAAACAATTGAATTGTTTGTGTAATTAATAAGCGGAAAAATTAAACTAACAATGTAAAATTATGTTTCTTAAATTAAATATAATGATCAGGTTAAAAAATTACACTGCATTAGTTAATAATTGTCACAATGCCTCACGAAAATGAGCTCCTAATTATCTGATTAAAATTATTACAATGGGAACTTCAACTCAGGCGAAATTAAAGTTTTGAAACATTATAAATATAATTGAAATAAATCGTGGGTATTGAATTTCGAACTGTAAAATACTGTTTGTTTGGAAAAGTTGCAAGTTTAACAAATCGATCGCCTTTTGATCTTGAATGCTGATTTAGTCAGAAAAATATCTCATTTTTTTCTCAAATCGAAAGGATGGAGAAAAATGAGTATTTACTTTTAATCGCGCTTGAATACTGTTATCAATAAATAAAGTGTTGTTTCTCTTGCAGATATGGCTGTTAATTGCTGCAGCTGTTCTTGTATGCACTACCTTTCTCTATGGTCTCAGTCAAGTTGCCATAACCATCAACAAAACTCGAGTCCAGATTGGACAACTAGGGTGGTACCTCTATGGAAGCTTGTTAATGCAAGGTGAAGTACCATGGATTTATTTCGAACAGTATTTATATCTGATTTTAACGTCATATTCGAAAAGTAACCAAGATATTGTTTACTAGTTTCTTAATAATGTTTGTTTATTTGTTTTCTGAATTTCGCGCAAATCTGCACGAGGGCTATCTGCGCTAGCCGTCCCTAATTTAGCAGTTTAAGACTAGAGGGAAGGCAGCTAGTCATAACCACCAACCGCCAAATCTTGGGCTACCTTTTTATCAACGAATAGTGAGATTGGCCGTAACATTTTAACACCCCCACGGCTGAAAGGGAAAGCATGTTTGGTGTAACGGGGATTCGAACCCGCGACCCTCAGATTTTGAATCAAGGACTCTAACCACCTGGCCATGCTGAGCCTTCTTCGTAAGGAGATATAAAAACAGTTGTCATGTACTTTATAATTGAAATAAAGCACGTTCTTTTCAGTTTGAGGTGATAAATGAAATACGTTCTTCCTTAATTTGAGCCGATAAATGAAGCACATTCTTTTTTAATTTAAGGATATATATATATATATATACACAAATTTATTCGTTACTGGGGATGAAACGAAACATTTTAAAATATTATTTACATTAAACCACTGAACTCTAGTGCTATTTATATTTCCGAATGTGAGCCGGACGAATCCCAGTCTTTAGCCGGTTTGACGACGTATCAAAGAGTATAGGGTCGTGACGTATCCCGTTCAACATGCTGCAGCTGTCAGTTCGTTCCACAAGTGAGAGTAAACTCCGTTATTCAGTTCGTATGGAAGGACAGGTTGGTTGGGTGTTTTATGGCGCAAAGCAACTAGGCTAACTGCGTCAAACATCCGGTTAAAAGTTAAAATTAGTAAAATTCATAAAAGGAAATTCAGGTAAAACAAGTCAAAGTTTAATTTTAAATTAAAAACATAAATAACATTAAAACCAATTCTTACATCTAGTTTACACCATTAAGAGAAAAACTACAGTAATACAAGTTGTAAAGGACATTCTGTATCATAATTGTAATTATCAAAACTCCCTAGGATGACTAACAGGTAAGATCAAAAACCACCATTAGGCACCTGACGTCTTGGTTTCCAGTTATTTGGCATTATGGCCGTTTTCAGAAAGTAAAGTAACACAAGTTTTAAAAGACTTACAGTAAAATTATAATTATAACTCACTAGAATGACTCACGGGTAGTTCAAACAGCAGCGTTAGTCCTGAAGTTAGCCTTTCCAGTCCTGGTTTTGAGTTATTTGACCTTATGGCCATTTTCTAATTTCAAATCGAACTAAATGTACTTTGATTCTTCAAATGGAATCACATTAAAAAAGGTCTAATGTATAAATTAAAAAAACGTAAATAGCATCAAAAAGATTAATGGCCTTTAAAGAACTAAAAAACATTTCTAAGGTGGACAGTGTCACCATCACCAATAAAACTGTCTGACGTTACGGATAAACCTTGGAACAAAACATGTTTAAAATGATGCCGTCGTTGAGAGTCATAACGACGGCAAGACAGTAAAATGTGGCTTATTGTGACCTGAGTGTTACACAGACAACACATGGGTGCATCAGTTCCAGATAAAAAAAAACGACGAGTTAAAAAACTGTGACCAGTTCGTAGTCTAGATAGAACAACTTGCTCTTTCCGATCCTTTCGGAACCAAGTTGGCCAAAGTCCAATATAGGGTTTTATTTGGTAAAGCTTGTTTCACTTTGCTCACTCCAAGTCGACTGCCTCCTGGCACGGAGCCGAACCTTGAATACAGGACCGTAGTCCATGTATGGAACTGGTACAGCGGTGCTATTCTCAGAGAAGACAGATTTAGCTGCAATGTCGGCGAGCTCGTTCCCGCGTATACCAACGTGAGCAGGTATCCAGAAAAGCTAGATAGAGGTATATGTTAGAGAAATGGGCCAGTCGGTTTTGAATATCGCTGAAAACATGGTATCAACTAACGTGAAGCGATTCCAGGGCCAGTAGAGAACTAAGCGAGTCAATATATATAGTGCAGTTTGAGTACTGTTTAGCTTATATGTGATCCAGGGCAAGAGAAATGGCGTAAAGTTCAGCAGTGAAAGGAGAAGCTGTAGAAGGGATTCCGCGCGCAACCACCGTACCACAACAAACCATGGTAGAGCCCACACAGTCACCTGATTTCGAACCATCTGCATAAATAGGAAAGAAAGGATGGTTCGAAAGATGTTCAGCAAATAACAGACAGTATTTCTAATCGAAAGTGTCTAATTTTCTCAGATGTCTTAAATGTAGGTCACATTTGGTGACTGTAATAAGCCATGGTGGGATGAGCTGGCCAGTGGATACAGCAATGTTATCCAACTGCACCTGGATACGAAGGCCAAAAGAAGCAATGGTAGATCATCTGTTCTGAAAAAACATGGCCCACCGAAAAAGGAAAACACAACCCCAGATGTGATGCTTTCGTAAAAAACGATGTTTTGAACCATATAGTAAAGACGGTTGCAAACGGCGGAGGTGCACAAAAGGTTCATGATACTTTGTGTATAAGCTCTGAACTGGAAAAGTGCAGAAAGCCCCAATGCAGAGCCGAAGTCCCTCATGATGAACAGGGTCCAGCATATTCAAAGCCAAATTCCTGGTAGAGCCATAGAACAGTGATCCACACTCTAGTTTCGATCGAATAAGAGCATGATATATTTTTAGCATAGAACATCTATCCTCTCACTAAGTAGTGGAAGAGAGGGCACGGAGGATATTCAGTGTTATTGTGCATTTGACCCGTAGCTGCTTTAAGTGTGGTATAAAGGTCAGTTTACGGTCAAAGATAAGCCCCAAGAACTTTGTCTTAGGGACCACAGGCAGCATAACTTCACTGCTACGGAGTTCAGGATCGGGATAAATACCCTGTCGGCGGCAAAAGTGCATGTAAATGGTTTTAGAGAGAAGTTAAAGTAATTTGCTGTAGTCCACTTCAGTAAACGATTGAGAGCAGTCTGTAGCTGACGCTCAATATACCTCATGTTCAACGACTGACATGAGATGTGAAAGTCGTCAACATAGAGCCCGGTTGCAGTGATGGCATTAATTTTTATACTGAAAAGTGTGACATTCAAAACACAGCCCTGAGGGACTCCAAGTTCCTGTAGAAAAGAACGGGAAAGTGTAAAACCCGCACAAACTTGGAATCTCCTGTCCATTAAAAACAACTTTAATAAAAATGGGCAAATGACCACATAACTCTAATAAGTGGGGGTCTTGCAAAATGCCATACCTCCATGCAGTATCATAAGCCTTCTCAAGGTCAAAGAAATTTGATACAAGATGTTGTCAATTAGAGTTAAGGATCGGGGTGAATACCCCATTGACAGCAAAAGTGCATGCAAATTGTTTTAGAAAGAGAAATACAAGTTTGCTGTGGTCCACTTTAGTAAACGATTGAGGGCAGTCTGTATCTGCTACTTTAATACAACTTTAAAAGAACTTTAATACAAGATGTTGTCATTTTAAAAAGGCTTCTCTAGTTGACGTTTCAAGTCGAATCAGGTGGTACATGGTGTAGCATTGTCGTCGGAACCTACACTGGGTGGGCGACAGGAGGTTTATGATTCAAGTAACCAAACAAGACGAGCATTAACCATCCTCTCTAAGGTCTTACAGAGACGGTTCGTCAAAGCAGCTGGATAGTAGTTTGAAGGAATCTTGTGATCCTTTCCAAGCTTAGAGAAAGGTAGGACAATAGCCTAGTGCCGGGCATAAAGAAAAACATTCTCCTGCAAGATCCACTTAAAACAATCAGAATAATAACAAGAGAAACAGGAGGTACATGGCGCAGCATCTCATAGTGTATATAATCTGGTCCGACCAATGTACAGCCAGATCGATGAAGGACCAGAGTTCCACTAGTGTAAAGGGACGATTATAGTCATAGATACAATCAGCTCGAAAGGAAAGAGGTGATCGATCTGCCCGAGTCTTGATGGCTAAGAAGGTGGAGGATGAAGCAGAAGTGATAGATACCCGGCAAAAGCTTTCACCTAAAACATCAGCGATGTTCCGGGTATCAGCTACTTCCTGACCATCAAAGATCAAAATCGAAGAAGGGGACAGAATTATATTGTTCACTGACATTTCGAATTTTGCCCCATATGACTGGTGGTAGAACTGGAACTGGTGGTAGAAGAGATATTGGTTGTAAACTTGATTCAAGTTCCTTCTGGCTTTGAAGTCTTACCCACCGAGCATGTGCATGGGCCCACTGGAAAGCAATGAGGTTCGAGAGTATGGGATACCTACAAAAAGTATCTCAGGCCAATTTTTGAGCCTTCTGTGCCACGTGGCAAGCAGGATTCCACAACAGACGAGGATATCGTGAAAAAACGTGTCGAGGTTTTAGGAATACATTGAGCAGCTGCTTGTATAATACAGTCAGTTACTGCTGCCACAGAGTCGTCTATTTATGGCTTACAGATGACGGCAGGATCAAGTTCTATGAGAGCAGTGAAAGAGGGCCAGTTTGCTTGATCCAGCTTCCACCAGGGCACGCGGGTCAGGTGACATCGACCATTGCCAGTCTTTCTCAAAATTATAGAAAAATGATCACTGCCTCGTGGATTATTGTCAACCTTTCATGAAATATGGGAGAATAGTGAAAGGGAAAAAACATGAAAGATCAATAGCTGTAAAGGACTGACTAGGTGCATAAAATAAGTAAAATAACCAGTATTGAAAAGAGAAAGGTTGTGATCAGAAAGCATATACTCTACAGAGCGACCCCTCCCATCAATATCAGCTCCTTCCCAGAGGGGATTATGTCTATTAAAGTCCCCCAGGATTAGAAATGGAGATGGCAACTGTTCAATGACAGCCTCAAGGGCTGATTGATCATGGGTCTCTTAAGCAGACAGGTAGAGAGAACAAACAGTGATGGTACGACCCAAGGAAACACGGGTGGTTATGGCCTCCAAGGGTGTGTCGAGTGGCAAAGACTGGGTAACCACATATTGGCCAACCAGCAGTGCCACCAACTCCATGCACTCGTCCATCCCACAGCCTGTCATTTCTGTACAAAGAAAACCGCCGATAGATGACTGTATCGACAGGTTTCAGAAATGTTTCCTGAAAGGAAAGACATACAGGATGGTAGGAAGCAATCAATGCTTTGATGTCATCTAAATTAGAACGTAAACCTCGACAGTTCCATAGTATCAAGGTGGCCATTTTTATTTATTTGTAGGCGAATTGGATGGACCACCCTTCTGTTTGTGACCACGTCTATTTTCTTTATTGTCTTTATTCAAGGGAGTTATGTTGACCTCCATAGATCCTGTCCCGAGTCGAATGGGCATGTTTTTGCTATTGGAAGACGAGTCCAGTGACTGAGAACGTGAACGAATGATCATTTTGCATCTGAGGAAGATGATGTACCTGAGGAAATGCCTGTGCCTACTACCAAAAAAAATGGATCTTGAAGTTTGCTGGAATGTATGCTAGGAATAGAGATGGGTGTTGAAGTTAATTCATCAACGCTTTTAACCATGGAGGTCAAAAGACTTTTCGTATGGGTTGAGAATGACTCTTTTGGAGATACACAGAGATCTGTTTGCACTCCCACTGTAGTAGTGGAGCATAGTGCAGCAGCATATGTTTGAGATGAAGTGGTGGACAGCAACTTTTGAGCCTCCGGGTAAGTAATGTTTCGAATCGTTTTCAAACGCTGCAATTCTTTTTCTTCCAACTATTTAGGGCAAGAACGAAAGTAAGACGGGTGAGAACCATTTCAACTGGCGCATTGAAGGTCCGTTTCACACCCATAGATATCATTGTCCTTGCTACCGCAACGAGCACACGTCAATAAACCACGACATGACGTCTTCGAGTGACCGAACCTCTGACACTGGAAACATCGGAGAGCATTTGGAATGTACGGCCATATCTACAATTTAGATAACCTGCCTTGATGGTGGCAGGTGGAAGTGGTGATGTAAATGTCAGAATAAGGATATTGATCGGCATTGTAATTCCATCTTTGCGAGTGGAGATATGCCTCACTGTAGAAACTCCTTGAGTGGAGTAACCGGCAAGAATCCGTGACTTGGGGATGTTCTTCAAATCCCTCTCAACAATAACTCCTTGTGACGAATTTAAAGTTGTATGAGGCGTAACCTTAATAGGTATATCCCGAATCGCCTTTAAATGCAAGAGGAGTTCACTGTGTTGAAATGTGAATGTTTCCACCAACATGTCACCAGAGCGAATCTTCTTTACTGACTTTGGAGAACTAGTAAGTCCCTCTAGTCCATTCTGAATGAATAAGGGAATCATTTGCCCTAAAAATTTGTCTGGAAGTGAATGCAATAAAAGAAAATTTAGTACAACATGTGTTACAGATGTTGAAGATTGCTGCTCAGAATTTTCAAGACGTGGTCGTTTACCTATGGACTGGTTTTTCACTATTTTATTTAAGTTTTTATTGCAAGGATTCATAATAAAAAAAATATTTCGGTGCCCACTGACGCCACCCACCATGGAACCCTATGAGGGGGCGCACTACAATGTCAAACAAGGACACTGCAGCCACTCCAGGGTTTCGTGAGCACTGTACCCAAACACCAGCATCAAATACAATGTCCACAACACCTCTTGAGAACATCCAACACTGGTACTTAGGATGGTGGATCAGGTGGATCAGCCGATTGACCCTAGGGGCCACTCCAAGTTTGCCCGTCTACAGGAATTCAAAGCCAATGGGTCACCACGCACAGCAAACACGTTGTTTGATGTTTAGATTCCAGATGAGGTAAACTAAAAGAACAAAACCTTCCCTGCGAGCAGGGGCATAGCCAGAAATGGCCATTGGGGGGGGGGGGTTAGTTTGAGTGCTTGATGCAAGCGCTGCAGACGCGAAGCCATGCTATGGGGGTCCGGATGCATGGCCCCCGGGAAAGTTTTTTAATAAAAACATAAAAGAAAAGCCTGAATTGTGCATTCTGAGACCACCTTTTTGTAAATTTCAAAATGGCACACTGAGGTGTTTGTCTTGTCTTTATTATCATAAATAAATATATAGGCCTATATATATAATATATAACTTGAAGTTATCAGGCCCAGCAAAGTATGCCTACAGTCCTGTCATCAACATATAAAACATAGAGTCACCACTCAGGAAAGTGCAAAATATATGTATAGTATCTATAATCTGTATTCAAATATCATGGACAGTGTATGTTCAGATTCCCTGGATTTCAAGAATTACTTCACAAATAAACAGTGGGTGGCACCGTGGCAGGCTGACAGCACCATGGCATTAACCTAGTACTATTGACGCCATCTATAGTGAATGAATCACTAAAGATGGCGCCAATGGTACTGTGAATGTGACGTTGACAAACAGAAGTTGCGATAAGCAATCATTCATTATCAAGCCTGAAAAAGCAAAAGGCACTGCATGGGTTCTTTAAACCCATTTATGAGGCTGGACCTGATCAATCTGTTGCAGCCAATCAGGTTGAATCCGAATTCTCAACTGAATTGTCAGAGTCATCACCTTGGCCTTCTACCAGTGCTGCCACTACCACCTCAGGTTCAGTCTGGGACATTGGAAATTACATTTCTGATGATGTCAGCATTGGTAAACAGGTAAGTCGACTCCTCATTATATTAATTTTGTATTAAAATCATGCAAACTCTCTGCATCGTTGGCTTTCACAGTAGAGATGGCTACTCTACAGTCAACATGCAAAGGGTGATTTTTGCAGGTATTACTGTCTTTTTGCTCTTGATGGTGCTGGTGTTGGAAGCCAGAAATTGGGACAACTAGTGAAATTTTCATACACAAACTGGAAGTAGGCTGTTGAAGACTTCAAGGCACATGAATTAAAACAGTACCACCAAGACAGCAAAGAAAAAGCTAACAACTTTCTACAGATCGTAAACACAAGTTCATCTGTGCACTTGCAGCTTGATGCAACTTACAAGCAAGAAATTGAACAGAACCGGCAATATGTAATGCCTATTATTTATACTGTATTGCTGTGTGGGAGACAGAGTTTAGCTTTGAGGGGAAAATATGATTCTGGTCCAATGTTTGTTGGTGAAACTAATGAGGAGCCCATCAATAATGATGGAAATTTTCGGGAAATTTTGCGCTACAGAGCAAAGGGTGATGTCAAGCTTTCAGTAAGCCTTAAGAGTACAAAGAGAAATGCTACGTATCTTAGTCCTCAAATTCAAAATGAAATCATCAATGCCTGTAATACTCGTGTTCTTGATGCTTTGGTCAACAAGGTTAATGCTGCAAAGTGTTTCTCAATATTAGCTGATGAAACAACAGATATTTCAGGCATTGAACAGTTTTCGCTGTGTCTTAGATATTTTCGTGCCAGTAACAATTCTGATGCAATGAGAGAAGATTTTTTTGCAATGTATACCTGTTTATGATGCGACAAGCAAAAACTTGGCTGATGTTATCATAACCAATCTGACAAAATATGGTATTGGCATGGCTTAACTGCGAGAACAAGGGTACGACGGTACTATCTCTATGAGTGGGAAACTCAGTGATGTCCAGAGACACTTAACTGATAAATTCCCACTTGCACCCTACGTACACTGCAGTGCCCATTTCCTAAACTTGGCAATTTCTGATGCTTGTAAAGAAGTTCCTGTGCGAAATTGCATGGGAGTAATTTCTAGCATTGAAAACTTTCTCAATACACCCAAACGAAAGCACGTTTTGACTCTTTCGGTGGAGAATGAAGCACCTAAATCGAAAAAAAAAGTTTGAAAGGTCTCTGCCCCACCCGGTGGGTTGAGAGGCATGACTCAGTCATTGTCTTTCTAGAATTAATCCATGCAGTTGCAGATGCCCTTGAGACCATATCAGGTTGGTAAGACAGAGATTCTGCTACGCAAGCCAATCAACTGTTGTGTTCTATAACACAGCCAGAATTCATCATCACTTTACTTACCATTGCTAAACTGTTTTCCTTTAGTTTACCTCTGTGCAACTTACTGCAGAACGTTGATTTAGGTGCTGCGATGCATCACGCAGAAATAGTGGAAGATTTAATCCGTTCACTCAGAAATAATACGGTGAATGAATTTAACAACATTTTCTGTGAGGCTCAAACTCTGTGTAGTAAGCTTCAAATTGACATCATAATGCCAAGGCAGGCTAAAAGACAGATGTACCGTGCTAACTCACAAACCAAAAGCCCTGAGGAGTACTTTCGTATTGTTGTATTTGTACCATTTGTTGATCACTTTCTTTCACAAATATGTAACCGTCTGTCCAGTCACAAAACTCTCCTTACAAACTTCATGTGTCCACTACCATCAGGATCTACCACAGAATGGTCAGAACCTACAGCACAACAATGTGACCAAATTAAAGAGTTGGTTAATATATACAAGGCTGACATTGACAGCACTTCACTAGCTACAGTAGGTGAACTTAGGGTTTGGTACAAATCACTTGCGAACAACAGAACAAAAAATGCCATAGTTGCACATGCAATGTGCAATGCAGAAATGTTCCCAGTCATTTCTAGACTGTTGAAAGTATTTGCCACGCTGCCTGTGTCAACGAGCTCAGAGGAGCGATCGTTTCCAACCCTCAGAAGACTCAAAACGTATTTGAGAAATACCACCACTGAAGATCGATTGAATGGCCTGGCCTCATTATACATACACCGTGATATTAAAGTTGAACCAAACTATATTGTAGATGTCCTGGAAAGAACGAACAGGCGTTTGAGCCTTTCATAGATATTCGATCGTATTTCTCTAGTTCTGACTTGTTGTGTGTGAAATTATCTGCCATGCAATCACAAATCTTTATGAGACTTCACAGGTGGCAACTGAACTTGTCTAAAAAAGTTTGAGTCCATGGGGTGGAGGGTTTAACACCCCCCCCCCCATTGACTACGCTCGTACCTGCGAGGTCCCCTTACCACGAACAGAAATCCACACCGAAGGAAAAGTAGGACAGAAACCTACCTGTCGTGGCGGTTGGTGCTGACTGGCATCATCCTCTAGTCAGTAGTTCAAAATTAGGAACAGGTATGTCATACCTAAATTCTAGATCTCTGACGCGACCGTTTAGACAATCAAATGGCGTTCAGTATTAAAATTTCAATTCTCTTTCCGGACAATGTCATGTAACACAATGCCCCCCTTAATAACAATTTAATCAATCTCTGTATAATTGTGAGAGCTCACAAATTCTGTTAATAAACGTTGTGCTGAAATATTCCCGAATGTCGCAGAATGCACGTGCATCAATATAAAGTTCGCTGTTCTTTATATTCACCAAATTCACAATTTCTAAGAATTTATTTCTAAAAATTCGCGAAAAGCTTCAAAAGGGGCTATCTGCGCATAACCGTCTCAACTTTAAATTTATAGATTAAAGGGGTAAAAAGACAGAAGACCACACACACGTTAAACCCTTAGGATACTCATGCATGAAAATAGTGGAATTTCACCATAACTCGTATAGAGCACCCACAGCCCAATAAAAGGCGAGCATGTTTGTGAAGCAACGGACTGCGAACCACGAACCTTCAGATTGACAGTCCGAACACGATCGCTGGGACAAGCCATTTCTAAGAAATATTTTATTCGGCAACTACATTTTTAATGAAAAAATAAAATGTTTAAACCTTTCAGAAATAACGTTTCGAAATATAATACGAGGGCTCATAAGTTTCGTAACGTATTGTTAACAACATCATTACTTCCATTCAAAACTGAGCCTTGTCTTCTATTGAGAAATACGGTGTTACATCAGTCGTTTGTGTCTCAAGTTCTGAATATCAAGTAATATTTTCAGTCCGTTATAAAGTTTCACATTTATTCTCCAGGAAATGAGAAGGAAAAAGCATCAAGTTAATTTTAAGTTCCTTATCGTACGGCAAAATAAAACCTGTCAGTTTCTATATGGGAGTATCGGCTTCGATCTACATAAATTCGAATTTTTCTTTTTTTTCTTATAGTCAGACGTAGCCACGGTACATGTAACGGAACGTTTATTTTCCTTAACTGTGCATTACGATGTATTTACGCCGTTTGAGTGACTAACCATTATGTGTGCTAAAAATTTATTGTATCTCACTATTTTATAATTATAATAAAATGCATCTTCAATAAAACAAATTAGTCTAAAGCAACAAGAACGGCTCTACAAAATAAAGAATCGCCAATTTGTTTAGCAATTTTATAACTCATGCAAAATTAGTTAATCAATACCTTAATACCAAAAGCAATTTTTTTACACAGCGAATGAAAACAAATCAGTTGCTACGAGTCCTAGGCATTATAGTTATGTAGGGGCTAAGTGCTGGTGTACAGTTTAGAGGTATTTATAATACGTTATGGTATCTACTTAATTACCAGAGAAAACTCTGGTAAAAATTAATCATTTTTGGACTTCTGAAATTTGCTATCACATTAGCAGGTGTTTTGGTTTCCCTGTGTGTTTGCTAGCAGTATTTCTCAAAAAAGAACGAATGGATTTGGTTTGTTTGTTTTGAATTTCGCACAAAGCTAGTCGAGGGTTATCTGTGCTAGCCGTCCCTAATTTAGCAGTGTAAGACTAGAGGGAAGGCAGCTAGTCATCATCACCCACCGCTAACTCTTGTTGGGCCACTCCTTTACCAACGAATAGTGGGATTGACCATCACATTCTAACGCCCCCACAGCTGAAAGGGCGAGCATGTTTGGTGCGACGGGGATGCGAACCCGCGACCCTCAGATTACGAGTCGCACGCCTTAACACGCTTGGCCATGCCGGGTCTGAATGGATTTGGAAAAGAAAAAAAATTGATACGCATTTAGACTTCGGACTTCGAACCAACTTAGAAGTGGTCAGTTTTTAAAGAGTCAAGATACGAAAGTTTAAAAGAAATGCATATCCATATCGATTTTGCACACTATTTTTGCTCTATAACTCAGTCAGAAATGAATGGATCAACATAGATTGATGGACATATGTAAAATATTATACTTGATCGTCCTCAAGGAGAAACGTCCATGTCTGTTGATTACGACAAACGTACCGACTCATTTTTGCTTGTTTTTTTTTAAAGACGAATATTATCAACACTACGTGGTGACTGTATGCGCTCTAGTGAATGTAACAGACTGTACCGTGACGAGTCCACGTTTACCAGTTTGAATAAATAAGAATAAAGGGGTTATCGTTTGCAGCAAGATGCGCAGAATTCATAAAAACTAAGTTATTAACATACTTTCTTTATCTAAATAGCAAAATAAAGAACGAAATAGGTTGAACTTTAATTTCTTTTATTAAATTTTTAATGATGTAAAATATTTAACACAATATAAACCCAATTTACAGAGAAATTTTTAATGATTTCATTTGAACTTGCCAATTACCCTCAATAGTTTCAAGTTTATTAATTTTTGTTTACTTAATTTTGAAACGTTACAGCACAGAAAACTTTAAAAAGGTCGAAATACTGTTATGTGTTTTAAAATTCTACAATGCGATAATGCATTTTAAACGATTGTAGCATTTTTACTTGTTTTAAAGTTCCATAATGCTTCTTCGCAATTTAAAAGCTCGTAATACTCTTAAGTATTTCAAAATTTTTCATAATGCTGTTAGGCATTTTAAAATTTCGCAATACTGCTGTGCGTTCTGAGAGTCCCTAGTGCTGATACGAAGCTTAAAATACTGTATTGTATTTTTTGAAAGCCATACTGTTCTGCGTAAAATTGTTACATATTTTACAAGATGGTTATACTGCTACTTGAGCTTCGTCTAGACATGAAGATTTATGTACTTGTATTACAAACAACTTTTTATAGGCCAGTTTCATTTCCTTCTACCTTTGGAAGTGGAATAATGTTCTTGAAAAAGTATAGGTTGTCTCCTAATTTACATGAAAACGTGGTCTAGCCATGAACTCATTTTACAAAAGTTCAACTTTTATAAATCGCGATGCTTTTTATTTAACAATGCATAAAGTATAATCAAAATGTACATACTCAAATGTCTCATATTGTCGAATTAATTATTTAACAGCTGAAATTTAGCTTTAGGGAAACGTAATTCAGAACCTTCTTTCCGTTAGGATGGGCACGTGATCCCCTTTTGGAATGGCTGATTTTTAAGGATAATATTAACTTAACACGTCCCTAAACAATCACATCATCATTATTTTCACTTATAATTATCAAAACTTTTCATAAAGTTCAGCTACTTAAAGTAGTTATAATATAAACAAAAAGTTAATAAACATGTTTATTGAAATGTTATATCCTTCTTACCACGACATTTTCATTTAATAAACTTTTATTATTCCTTTCTCATTTGTCCTAGCCCCGAACGTGTATATTCTTAAACGAGACAGCTTTCGACTGATGGTCGCCTTCTGGTGGATGTTTGCTCTAATCGTGATCTCTGCTTACAGTGGCACATTGACGTCGTTCATGAATGTCCCCGGCATGAATGAAGCTGTAGACACAGTAGAGAAGCTAGAGGCCTCTGTTGTCAGAGAAAATATGAAAGCTGGTACTGTTATAGGCACATCATTTCTGACAAATTTCTTGGTAAGCATCTATTTCACTAAAATACAAGTTGCGCCTGAATAGCCACTTACAAACGTAAATAATCACGTATAACGAACTAAAAAGGTTTAAATCAATGACCGTGAATTAAAATATAAAGATGTAACAAAAGAACTCTTTACTTTAGAAAATGTGTACATTTATACTTTACAGCACAGGTAGCCAATTATGGAGATCCTATTTTTATTATGAAGGTTTTGAAAAACCAAAGCAAAATAACAAGTTATAATTTTGAATAATTTTTTAAAATTTTGCTCAAAGATACACGAGGGCTATCTGCGCTAGCCGTCCCTAATTTTGCAGTGTAAGACTAGAAGGAAAGCAGCTAATCATCACAAAATAAATAAAAAAAATAATTTTACGTTACAGTTATCTTCTTTTAATGGATGAAAATTAGTTTATTATTGTTGTTAGCTTTTTTGTTGTTCTTGTTTCTGCTGTTATTACTATTCACAACAACACCTAGGTACATTCCAACCTTAGAAATTAAAACATGTTTAGAAGATCTAGCCAGGAGACTTGTGATCCTTTCCACAGAAAACAAAAACAACAAGAAAACAACCGAAAACAGCCAACAGAAAGAAGACAGCTTCGACAATTCTATTGACATCCAACAACCAAACTTCCTAGAAAAAATTAAAAATCCCACTATTCGTTGGTAAAAGAGTAGCCCAAGAGTTGGCGGCGGTGGTGATGACTCGCTGCCTTCCCTCTAGTCTTACACTGCTAAATTAGGGACGGCTAGCACAGATAGTCCTCGAGTAGCTTTGTGCGATATTCAAAACAAAGAAACCAAGAAATAAAGAACATCCTATCAAACACTAACAAATATAAACCAACACACACAAATCCAACAAAGACACACGAAACGCAACCAAAAAAAATACTCCTAAAAATTAAAAAGCCAACAATTTCAAAAACACTGTATTCCTACCTACACCAGACCGACTCACGTACACTACAGATATGCGACATCCCCAAAATTCATAAGGTTTGACTAATTGTCCACTACAACCAATAATGTCCACATATGAATCGTTTAATTACAATCTTGGTAAATATATAGCATGGGCATTCCAACATCTAAGCACGCCCTCTACATTCTTACACTCAATTACACAACCGCTTTCAAACATGTGGTCAGCTATCGGTCAGTTACCTCATTCTTTCTTTGTGAAACACTAGTGATAATGAGGCCCGGCATGGCTAGGTGGGTAAGGCACTCGACTCTCAGTCAGAGAGGCGCGGGTTCGAATCTCTATCTCACCAAAAATACTCGCCCTTTCAGCCGTGAGGGCATTATAATGTTACAGTCAATCCCACTATTCGTTGGTAAAGGAGTAGCCGGAGAGTTGGCAGTGGGTGGTGATGACTAGCTGCCTTCCCTCAATTCTTACACTGCTAAATTAGGGACGGCTACCGCAGATAGCCCTCATGTAGCTTTGCGCGAAATTCAAAACAAGCCAAATTACTGATAACGTTATCAAAATCAAAGCTAAATAAATATTTGGGAACCTCCGTTATCTATAAATAGAGAAAAATTAATATTAAATGGAAGGTAGGGATCGTTGGTTATTCGTATAATTGCTATAAGAATTATTTGAAAAATGCTGCTATAAAAGGTACAAAAACAATCGGATATGTAACTGCTAAATGTATTGTGTAAAAAATATACGCATTATTAATTGCAGTAAATCATTTTTACATTAATTATATGTTCCTAATCTTCTCACAGGGCTGGTTTAAATTTTGCGCATAGTTACACAAGGGCTATCTTCGCCAGCTGTCCCTAATTTTGCAATGAAAGACTAGAGGGAAGGCAACTGTTCATTATCCCTCACCACCAAATATAGGGCTATTTTTTTACCAACGAGTAGGGGTATTTGATGTAACATTATAACGCCTCCACAGCTGAAAGGGCGAGCATGTGACAAGTGTTCTAACCCACGACCCGTAGATTACGAGTCAAGCACCCTAACCATTTTGCCATGCCGGGCCATCAACTCACGGGCCAACACAACACATTCCACCACTTCCCCTGAGGTTATCCAGTTTGAGAGACACTGGGGTGAGTAAAATCAGATTTGTTGATGTCACGCATACTATATCCCGGACGAGCTCCCAGTTTCTTATGTTACGAGGTATAATTTATTTCAGATTAATATCCGACTTATTGTGTCACGTACGTTACGTATTATTATTTCTGATAACCGGAATTTGGCTTAGTAGATAATTAAATGTTAATATGTATTAAATTTGTTATTTGCCAACAAGATTAATACACACAATTTCCTTTTTTAACACAAATATATTTTAATATAGATTTTTTTTAAAAATACAGTTTATAATTACGGTTATTACTAATAATTAACAAATGATGATTTATATACAAGAGTTTTACAAAGTTACAAACAATACTGATTCTTATATCTGGTATAGAACTGAATATTTTATCGACGATCCAGGTCCACGACGAATAAATTAATTCTGAGTAAATATAGCTTAAACTAGCTAGCTGTCATTTTTTGATTGTCCTCATATCATTTACAAGTTCACTTCTTGCCAACGAAGATATTTAATGTCTTCGTAGAAATAATAACATCCAAAGTAATTTACTGAAGTTGAACGGTTTATAATGTTCGAAATCCATAAACGTTCGTGGTCCAGTTCTGTAGTTTTCCGATTAATAGGCCTTAATTGCAATTATGGTTTCCTAGGCCTATAGCACACTGATTTTAGCTAACCAGTAACAACAATCCACTTCTCTTTTGGCACGTAGCGTTTATACAAATCACGCAAGGTTTTCGATGTTTCAACAATAATCTAATACATTTTCGAAAAACAAGTATTGTTGATTTTTACTTTCAAGAATTTTCTTTAAATTTCGAGAACAGGCCGAACTTGCGCAATATACACACAAGAATATAGGTCATGTGCAAAAAACAAGGAGACTATACAGAAACAAGCGTAGGCACTAAAATAAACGTACTACAGTAAATCTGTTACACATGAAAATACCCTAATGGATTTATGGGAGCCCATAAAAAGGAGTATTTGCCCCCTTTACATTACGCGAATCGTGATGTAAACTTAACATCGTTGTTAAACCAAATACTATTAATAATTTTTTATTAAAACTGTAAATTTGAGTTTACGTTTAAGCACACATAATACAAATTATTTTAATTTTTTTTATTTACACTGTAAAATTTTATATACATGTTTTGCCCCCATTGAAAGTATTTCTGTGGGCGCTCATGAATGGCTTATAAAACAATTTACCATGAAAACTCTATAAATAAACAAAAAACAAAAACACAAAATATCTCATTAATATTACTTAATATTAAGAGTTGTCGACCAAGCATTTCGATAACATATATGTACTGACAGTATATCGGCACAATGGTATATCTGCGATCTTCTACTGCTAGAAAGCAGGTTTCAATACCCGTGATCGGCAAAGCACAGATAGCCCCTTGCGTAGCTTTGTGCTTAATAATAAATAAATAACCGTTTAATTTTTCTTAACATTTCGTTTGGAGTTTAAAATAACAAGCGTCAAATTTTATTTACATTTAAACTTTAATTACATGGAATAATTTTGTAACTCCAGGTGGCAACAGAAGGAACGTTTTTAGAGCTTGGAAAAAGAATGAAAGAAAACCCGAAAGAAACAACGGCAGAAAATCTAAACCAAGGAATGCGCTGGACTCTGGAGAGAAATTTTGCTTTTATTTTCGCCCTGGCGCCGTTAGAGGCAAAAGCAGCTGGACTGGGTTGGGAACGGTTTATTATTGCCAAAGATCAGTTTTTCACTACAGTGTACGCCATACCAATACAGCAAGGATGTCCGTACAAGAATACGTTTAACAAAATGTGAGAAGGAATTATTTAATCGCCATATAGAAGCACTAATACTTTTCTATGATATATATGTATATATATATCCAATAAGACCACTTAACAAAAACACTTGTAATTACTTTCTCCTAAACATTTTTAAAACTATTATTTCGAACACGAAATAGTTTATAAAGATGCACCATTAGCTGCATTATCATTACGTCATTATTTTCATTATAATTTACAGTTTAAGGAAGATTCAAGAAGCTGGTTTGATCTTGAAATGGAAACAAGATTTACTGGTTAAACTACGAGTACAAGCTGCTAAATCAGATGAGGTGGAGTCAGGTGGCCCGAGATCCTTAGGTCTAGAAGATCTTCAAGGAGCGTTTTACCTATTGTCGTTGGGACTCGTGTTTAGTATTTTAGTGTTAGCAGGTGAAAATTGTTATATCAGAAAACGTGGAATCATGATGAATTGACTGTAAAACGCAGATTCTCTTTCACTTTGACTCCTTAATTTTTCCTACTGTTCCTGGAACGCTCATGTTCACCATTCTAGTATTAGTAAGCGGAAAATGCATAACTAAGAAAAGCTTTAAATTATGAATTTGTCAACAATCCGCTGTAGAAAGTAGTCTATTTCACTTTGCATTTGTTGGTAGAGTTACATCGCTGGTCCAATCACCCATGCGATAAATTCATTTTCACGTTCCAAATAAAGTGTATTTGGGTAGCTACTTCAACAATGTGGTTAGAGAGAAAGAAGGCCCGGTATGGTTAGTTGGTTAAGGCACTCGATTCGTAATCCGGGTTCGAATCCCGTCATATCAAACATGCTCTCCATTTCAACCGTGGAGGCGTTATAATGTGACGGTCAATCCCACTATTTGTTGGTAAAAGAGTAGCCCAAGAGTTGGCGGTGGGTGGTGATGACTAGCTGCCTTCCCTCTAGTCTCACACTGCTAAAGTAGGGACGGCTAGCGCAGATAGCCCTCGTTTAGCTTTGCGCAAAATTCAAAACAAACCAAATAAAGAAAGAAAAAGAAACATATTACAAGTCACTAAACACCTTGTAGACAATATATGAGAGCGGTTTTGTTTCTTTGTTTAGAATTAAGCACAAAGCTACACAATGGGATATCTGTGCTCTGCCCACCACGAGTATCTAAACCCGGTTTTTAGTGTGCAAGTCCACAGACATGCCACTGGGGGGCATATAAGAGAGCGGAATTTCCTCTAAGAGTAAGAAGATAGGGTTACAAAATATCCGAAAATTCGCCAAGATAAGAGAAAAATAAAGAAAGACTGAACACAATTGTACAATCGCTACAAATAATACAGTGAAAATGTTCTTTATTTGCCACATCAGCCTCTACCGAAAAGTTAGTTGTGGGTAATTTCTCTCTCTTTGTACCGTACTTAATAAATCTCACGTTAATTACGTAACTCAGTAAGATCATACTCATCGCCCACGTGAATGGCAATTCCTGAGGAAGGTCATAACCCAAGAGTTCACCTGGTAACTGTCAAAATAAACACGCCGCTATGATTGGAGTCAACAGAAAAATAACAAGATATGATTCAACTATAACACTTACTTGAACGTGTGCCTGGTCATGGCTTGCGCTAATATTAATGAACAATAAAAATACAATAAAACTTACATCCACTATTGTGGAAACACGAAGGTTGTATGCAAACAAGTTTCGACACTTTCGCTTGTCCTCTTCAGTGCAACATTTTTTCGTGAGAGAAACACATAATGAACAATTTATTATATTAATATTACTTCAAATAATAGAATCAGAAAGGAAAAACCTAATCACAGAAAAATACACCAACATAAATATACTTTTCAATATTAAAACAATATGTAACGATAAACAACAATAATTCATTAACTGTATCATTTACTAACTATCTCATGACTCTCTCTCTTAGTGAAGCTTCTGGCAGAGTATTTCATGAGAGTACACCTCATGTGATCATAAATTTACATAACCTCCTGCTACATTAATAGTATAAATACTTCACTACTAGGAAGCTGGTGTCAGTTTCATCATACGTACATAGTTGCTCAAAATACAAATGTTTAACTAAAATTTGTGTTTGTGTTTTAATGCAACTCAAAAATTCATAGATAAACTAAAAGCTAGGTTACTTGGAATTAAGCACAAATCTACACAAAGAGCGATCTGTGCTCTGCCCACCACAGGTACCAAAACTCCACTTTTTAGCGGTGTGAGTTTGCAGACATGCCACTGTGCCACTTGGGAGCTAAACTAAAAGATAGATGAAAATAATAAATCAAAAATAAATACTCGCATAACCATAAAAACTAAAATTTGCTCCATCATAACCTGACTGACATTGAAAAGGACAACTGTTTAACTTTACATACCACGGGTGATCTTACAGTTACCTTTAACATTGGAAGACAAAAGTGCTACTCTAGATGAATGAAACAGAACAACGGATAGCTACACCAAAAGGAACTTAACGACCTTGTTTCAGTTTTTGATTTGTTTGTTTTAGCAGACAACTATACAATGATTAATCTAGGTTATGTTCATCATGGGCAAATGTACCACAGATTTTAACTGTTGACCCATTGAGAGCTCTTAAAAACCTACTAGAATAAGATGGAAACTGCATAAATAACAAATTTTAAAAATTCCTTTCTTATAATAGAAGGTAAAAAAACAATGGTATGCTTTTTTATATAACACAATATCATAAGAAAATAAAGTTATTCTTTCGTACAAATTTTAGATTGTATTACATTAAATATATAAAAATCATGTTATACGCATTAATTAGTAATCACCATTAATAGATGGTTCACTAGAAAAAAATTATTTGCATACACGATGGAATAAAATGATGGGGTTTCAGGAATACTGGAAAATTTTAACGTGCCCAAAGTGAATTTTATTACTTAAAATATGTTGAAATGAAATTAATATTTTAACTTTAATGTAATCCTAAGTTGTTTAAGAAAATACAAAAAGGTGAAGACAAAAGAGGCAGAACCTTTTCTTAATCAGAGGCGTCGAAACCAGGGGGTTCTGTAGCACCCCACTTTTAGATATTTGAATTGTATAGTTTTGTTATTATATTAAGTTACTGGAGAGCATGCTGTTATACCTCTCTAGATTGAACTGCCTTTGGTAACACGGAAGCTAACAGTTCCTTATAATTTAAATCGCTACGCATGTCTAGTCAGTCAAGCACCTACACTTCGCAACCTCTTCCTACGTCAATATTAATTTAAACAACAAAAATTTCACTCTTCCTTAAAACTGTTAAAAACGAATTTAAACTCGTTTCAGTTTTACACGTCATAGATTATGAATTATTTATTCTATTGTCACGAATGTAGAGTTGTAAAAATTATTTCATGATAAAATATTTTTCATATAACAACTTCTATGGGAGCAATACAATAATGACAGTCAAATCCTACTATTTGATCAGACAAGAGTAGTCCAGAGTTGATGGTTGAAGTCATTGAGTAGTCGTTGAGTCACTGAGGGGACGGGTATTTAAAGTCAGAATCCCCGTCAAAGTTCAACAATGTGAAAGCGAATATAGAAATTTAATTCAACCACACTCAAGACAGGATCAAATATCACTATATTAATGATCATGAGACAGAGTTTCGTTAAAGGGCTATATCTAAAGATATATAATACAACTCTTAACACGGACTCTATCAAGATAAGTCTAATTATTCAAGCCTCATAGCATTACTCTTTACGTAGCAAGGAATCTCACACGAAGAAAGTGAATTCACTCGATTCTCAAAACAAGAATCATTCTAACACTATAGACACACTTAGATGTACAGCAAGAAACGTAACTAAACGTGCAGTTTGTTTGTTTTTTTCAGGTTAAAGTGTTTTCCTCATAGAGCATTATGTAGGCCTACTCTATAACGGGAGATTTGGCAGGATAAATTACAAAATGATACCGAATTTAGCTACAACTAAGTTTAAGCGAACGAATAAATAGATTAGACATGATGTGTAACATAAAATGAAAACAATCTTTACTTATTACTAAAACAAAAACACGGGGAATACACTTGCTTTATGGACATCAGAGAAGGGGAGGTATCTTTTGCTAGATTTACGAATTGATTAACTAGCTCTCTTCCCTTAATATATCTTCTCGTCAATCAAATCACTAAATCCGGTGCATGAATATTTAAATATAGTATTTCTTGCTTCACAGGAAATTTCGGATTTACCCACAGCGACTGATGCTAATTTAAGCACAAGGGAAGTTGTAATATCCAGACATCACCTAAACTACTAGTGGAGATCACTAGATGTTAACCTTTATTCACATCGTGCAGAATTAGTTATTCCACCCATGAGCAGAACACATGTGATGCCATCAGAACGACAAGGAACACAGACTTCTAGAATAACATTAACTTTACGACTTTGTTAATCACATGTTATGCTAAGACTTTATAGACTCAAAATAAAAGCAAACGTTTTACAATGGTTATAATAAAACGGATAAAAGAAAACGCAAAGATGTTGAATTAATCAATAAACGATCCTATAAAAGAAAGTTTCAATTCGAATAAATATTACTATTACGGACAAAAGAAATCGTAATGGAACCTCAGTCTCAAAGAGGTGGCACATAAAACATATTCGGATTTTCCTCAAAGTACTTAAGTTGGAAATACTTCTTACAACTCATACACTCCATCCACGTTTGTTCACGAGTGGTCGAGCCGAGTTTCTGAAAACCAAACGTTCGCAAAGAGGCCTTTAAGGTTCAAAGTTTTGTTTTTAGTCTTTCTGTATTTTGTAATCTGCCTCAGAAGAAACAAACACTTGCAGTGAAACGTTTTCCTAGGCAGGTTTTTTTCTGACAATAACCGTTGCTTTTCAGGTTAGTTAGTTTGTTTTTGAATTCCACGCAAAGTTACACGTGGACTATCTACATTATCCGTCCCTGATTTAGCAGTGAAAGGCTAGTCATTACCATCCACCACCAGCTCTTAGACTACTCTTTTACCAACGAATAGTGGGCTTGACCGTCACATTATAACACTCCTACGGCTGAAAGTACGAGCATGTTTGGTGTGACGGGAATTCGAACCCGCGACTCTCAGATTACGAGTTGAGCACC
Organism: Tachypleus tridentatus; assembly: GCF_004210375.1. Classification (NCBI taxonomy): domain Eukaryota; kingdom Metazoa; phylum Arthropoda; class Merostomata; order Xiphosura; family Limulidae; genus Tachypleus; species Tachypleus tridentatus. The sequence continues at coordinate 119,865,578 of NC_134826.1, read as the reverse complement.
CTAACCACCTAGCCATGCTGGCCCTTACTGGTTAGTATAGCAGTATAAAGTGTTTTTTTTTTTATATTAGCTCGGAATTTGTTTTTATTTCTTAGGGCTAACTTTTATTAACTGCTTCAGCAGGTCTGGCAGCTTTACTAATTATATAATCTCGCAATATGTAACAACTAAAGCCACAACTTGTCAACCATGTTTATCACGATTGCTACATTTCTCATAATAAATATCACGTATACGTACTCTCCGTGGTCTCGTATGTGCTACAAGTAGCCTTTATTATTAAAATGCATTTCAACACTTTCTGTGTGTGTGTGTGTGTGTATATATATATATATATATTAACAAAAGTTCAGAAAATAAAAGCATTCGATTTTTTCATACCTTGTAAAAGTACTGGGGACTCAAGTCTATACTTCCTGATCAATAATACAGGATTTCTGAAACTAAAAAAAGTGTAACAACTTACCCTTGAAACAACTAACTGTAGTACAAATGGGATGTTCCATGAAATAAACTCACATTTTTCCAAAAAATAAATCACAAATAGCGTATGATATTTCACAATTTACATGTTATATAGATAGCCTCCCCATAATATCATACTCTAACAGAACTCTTGCTTACATGATACTGGAAAAACATTTTCATTACTTGATGTGCAAGTCCAATATCACTAAATTTTTATCCGGTGTGCGTGTAGATTTGCAATAGGGGTCATGATTTCCCCGTTTTGCCTCCGTTTCTTACCACAGAGAACTTTATTTTTCTCCATTCTCAGGGTGCAGATACGATGTCATAAATACGTCACACGCGGGATCTGGTGCACTAGCGCCATGTATATAAATATAATAGTACCGTCTATTGTATGTCCATGTAAATACTTCGCAGGGTGTAGATGAATCTTCACCAAAATTAATATAAAGGTTCATTAGGTTCCTAAGAAAATACGCTCAAATTTTCAATTTATATTTTTTTGCGGTTTTTATGAGTGATTTTGCGGGTTTTGTTTAACCACTACTTCGCCCCTGTTGATAGATCTTCACCAAATTTGGAATGAGGGTTTGTTGAGTTCATGAGGAGACATGTGCAAATTAACGTATCACATTTTGTGTTTTGCTGTTTTTATGGGCGTTTCGGTTTTGCTTTTTTTATTATACATAAAGGAAACAACTTTATATAGTCTTTCATTAATCATGAATTTATATGACTTCTATCCAGAGTACGAGTACCCCATTAGTTTGAATAAAAGCACTTTTTATAACCTGCAAAGTTATAAATTTGTAACGTTCAAACCGATAAATCTTTTATCTCTATTCACAGCACTAAAAATTCACGTTGTTGACCTATAGAAGGATCATCTGATCACTGCTCCTCTGAAAGAACCAGAAACGTCTTTGAAGACTTGACGAAATTATTATTTTTTTATACGAATTATTTTTCCATAAAGGATCGTAGAAAATATTTAGGATTGGTTTATAGTTGATTTAAATAAATGAAATACCTCTGATAACATCTTCGAAATGTTACGTTAAAACGTTCTCTGAAAGTAAACTTACACATCTGAATAGGCTGATCTTACAAATACCATTTCCTGCAGGTAAGATGGATGGGTAATAAAATCTTACCTCTTAGGCGCAATGCCCATCTGGTTTATTGTTAATAACATTTATTTACCTCCTACGTATATTTTTACTCACTTAACCTGATTGCACAAAAAAAATAAAGACAAGACTGGAAATGACCTACTATCATTCTGCCATTTCATTGACATTAGCCATAAGTTACAATATACACTACTACGTAAGTGTATATGAACAAATGGATAGTTGTATGCATTTGTTTGTGTTAATGTTGACTTTTTGTGCTTTAGGGCAACTCATATTTACCTATAGAGATAACGCCCAAAAATAGGCCTTAAGAGCTAACTCCCTATTCAAGTGGGCCCTTCAAATATTTTCTGGTGACGTCAAAGAACATCAGTGAGTAGGAAGCTTATTTTTTAATGACAATCACTTGGTGCAGAAAAAAAGTAAATTTATTCTTTTTTCTTCAATTTCATGTATTGCTAGATTTTTAAAATATATCGGTTGCCACATTATATATATAAAAACTGTTTCATTTGATTTTAAAATGGTTTTAAGTTGTGCACCTCCACATGTAAGAAAGATACTGGTTCAGCAAGTGGATGAAGGATTAACATTCGTGACACGTGGTTTTCCTTTTTTTTTTTAATCTGAACAAATAACTAAAGTTTTTGCAAGGAAAGAAAGTTAGGTCAGTAAACAATTTACACAAACTACATTAGTGCTAAACCAGGAACTGATCTCATACGACGTGAGGATTTGGGGCACATTGAGTATTTAATGTTGATTTGTTAGTTACTACAGTACATTTATTGAATATTAGTCAGAACAACTTAAGAATTTTGTAATAACGTACCATGTGTGCGAGACACCCACGTGACTCGTGACATCACTTAACAAACTGGAAATTCAGCTACGTCAGACAAAAAACAAAAGAACCCCACCTACGTCGGGGTTTGTGGTAGCTGTCATTGGAAGCGTTTATATGATTTACAATCTCGGGTTGTCGCAACAGGTTTGTCAGTTTTCTAAGCAGCAACGTTCTTCTATTATTCGCCACTGATAATCAAACATTACAATGGACGAAACAAGAGTGAGAAGACATATCAATAAATTATTCGCGGATCAAAGACCTGTAACATCGCACGTGACAGAAGTTCACGTGCACCATCCCAGTGGTCATCGTTTACATGACCCATACACCTGTCCATTGCCAGAGCCAGAGGTATGTTTTATCATTATATTTAATGTTGGTATCAAAATATTTGTAATGACGAACGTATAACCCTAGTAAAAAAAAATCCAAAGAAGTGTGTGTGTTTGTGCGGTTGTGATTATATACGCTATGTAATAATATTATTTCTGATATGTGTGTAAGAATATTATAGTTATGTTCGTTAATACTTATATTGTTATGAAGTGTAGAGAAGATCATAGTTACATGTTCATTAATATTTAGGCCCGACAAGGTCAAGTGGTTAAGGTACTTGATTCTTAATCTGTTAGTCACGGGTTCGAATCTCCGTCACACCAAACATGCTCACCCTTTCAGCTGTGGGAACGTTATAATGTGACGGACAATCCCACTATTTGTTGGTAAAAGAGTATCCCAAGAGTTAGTGGTGGGCGGTGATGACTAGCTTCCCTCCCTCTTATCTTACATCATTAAATTATAGACGGCTAGCACAGGTAACTCTCACGAGAAATTCAAAAACAAACAAATCATTAATATTTGTAATGACTTCAAATGTAGAAAATATTGCAGCTATATGTATTAATGCTTATATTGACATGAAGCATATGGGATATCATGGTTATGTTCGTTAATACCTATATTAATACAAGTACGTGTATATGTAGCAAAACCACAGCGGGCTATCTGCTGTGTCAACCGAGGGAAATCGAACCCCTGGTTTTAGCGTTGTAAACCCGAAGACTTACTACTCTCCCGCCTAGAGGCATTAAAACCGAGTGTGGGGACGGTTATGAATATTTTCGTTAATAGTTATATTAATATAAAGCTTGAAAACAATTATAGTGCTATAGTTTACGCCAAAATCTTTGCATACTGTTCCATATTGATATTATTGTCTATACGCGTGGAGTAGTTATTGAGTAGTAACAGAGAGTGTAGCGTATGATCAGACATAAATGTTCTAGTTGTTGTTATCGTCCGTATAAGGTGTTTTAAGCATTTGCTAGTCAAACATGCATATATACCTGTTTTGTATAGAAGGGTGTGCTTTTGGTATAATCTTTATCAAAACAGGTCAACGCTTTGTTCAGACAGTTTCCTTGTACTTTTGGCAGAGTCATGCCTCGTCACGTGCAAATTGTTCGATTCTCTAAAAATGGTATGAAGCAAACAGGCACTGCCAGTATAGTAGGTTACCACAAGTGTAATGTATCCAGAATTCTGAAATGTCATTGAAAAGTCTCCTGGTAGTCGCCGAAAAACTACAGCCCTTGATGACTTGGTTTTGATCAAGTTGACAAGGATAAAAGAAGTCTTGCTACACTGTATAACAAGAATGGTATGAGCATATTAATTCCAGAGTGTCCAGAAGAACAATCTACAGGAGACTGGCTGACCGAAATTAATTGCAAGAAGAGTCATCTGCAAACCGATATCAACCAAAATTCAATGTTGCTTGAACATTAAAGTTTACAGTCAAGACATTGATGACATTTCATCTCTTCAGATAAGTTGTGTTTCCTGTTGGTAAAGATTATGATAGGAGAACAGGTGAGGAAACGATTATCTTTTTTAAGGTGGTGCTGTGCATGTTTGGACTGCTAGTTCTATTCATCAAGGTAGAAAAGCAGCTCTTTATATTATCCAGGGAAATGTCAGTGGCACCTCCTTAAAGCATCACATGGAAACTATATTTCTGCTATATGTTAGGGCAAGGTATGCCGATAGCTTTGTGTTTCAGGATGGCAGTTCCACTGCCTACAGCACTGTACAGGATTATTTCGACCAGGAGGACGTTACAAGATTGCCATGGTCAGCAAAGTCTCCTTATTGTAATCCCAATAAGAAATATTTAGCAGAACTGAGCCGGAAAATTGCTATTCATGACCCTAAAAAATTACTGTAGCTGAGCTACATTGCCTTCAAGTGACAAGTTGAAATGAAACCACGGTGGATTACATCAATAACCTTATCGACAACATGCCACATCACCTTGTGGAGGTTATTAGAGTACTAAGAGGGCCAACCAAGTACTGAATGTTTAATATTAAAAGTTATAACGTTTCAAGTTGATGTTATATTTTATTATTATATATGTTTTGGTAAGGTTTTGTTGCAATAGGTGAAATGCCGAATTGCGTATCTTTCTAGAGGTGTCTCATAAAATTGTTTTCTGTTCTAATAAATCATTCATGATGTCCATAGAACCTACCACATTATACAAAATACATACGTAGGTGTTTAATATAACATTATAACATCAATTTCTCAGTTTAACAGCAGTAAGTGTATTCGTATTCCATTTTATGTAAACATTTCGACCAAGACTGCACCAATTCGTAATACTTAAATTGTTTGGTATAAATAATGGCTTGTAGTTACACTGATTTATTAATACTTACTTTGAAATAAAGTAAGGGAACGATAAAAGTTATACCTGCTCATAATACCGGTCTCCCAGTGGTATAGCAACATGTCTGTGGACTAACAACGCTAGACACCTGCTCATAATACCGGTCTCGCAGTGGTATAGCAACATGTCTGTGGACTAACAACACTAGACACCTGCTCATAATACCGGTCTCGCAGTGGTATAGCAACATGTCTGTGGATTAACAACGCTAGACACCTGCTCATAATACCGGTCTCACAGTGGTATAGCAGCATGTCTGTGGACTAACAACGCTAGACACCTGCTCATAATACCGGTCTCGCAGTGGTATAGGAGCATGTCTGTGGACTAACAATGCTAGACACCTGCTCATAATACCGGTCTCGCAGTGGTATAGCAGCATGTCTGTGTGCTAACAACGCTAGACACCTGCTCATAATACTGGTCTCGCAGTGGTATAACAGCATGTCTGTGGACTAACAACACTAGACACCTGCTCACAATACCGCCTCGCAGTGGTATAGCAGCATGTCTGTGTGCTAACAACGCTAGACACCTGCTCATAATACTGGTCTCGCAGTGGTATAGCAGCATGTCTGTGGACTAACAATGCTAGACACCTGCTCATAATACCGGTCTCGCAGTGGTATAGCAGCATGTCTGTGTGCTAACAACGCTAGACACCTGCTCATAATACTGGTCTCGCAGTGGTATAGCAGCATGTCTGTGGACTAACAACGCTAGACACCTGCTCATAATACCGGTCTCGCAGTGGTATAGCAACATGTCTGTGGACTAACAACGCTAGACACCTGCTCATAATACCGGTCTCACAGTGGTATAGCAGCATGTCTGTGGACTAACAACGCTAGACACCTGCTCATAATACCGGTCTCGCAGTGGTATAGGAGCATGTCTGTGGACTAACAATGCTAGACACCTGCTCATAATACCGGTCTCGCAGTGGTATAGCAGCATGTCTGTGTGCTAACAACGCTAGACACCTGCTCATAATACTGGTCTCGCAGTGGTATAACAGCATGTCTGTGGACTAACAACACTACACACCTGCTCACAATACCACCTTGCAGTGGTATAGCAGCATGTCTGTGTGCTAACAACGCTAGACACCTGCTCATAATACTGGTCTCGCAGTGGTATAGCAGCATGTCTGTGGACTAACAACGCTAGACACCTGCTCATAATACCGGTCTCGCAGTGGTATAGCAGCATGTCTGTGGCTAACAACGCTAGACACCTGCTCATAATACTGGTCTCGCAGTGGTATAGCAGCATGTCTGTGGACTAACAACGCTAGACACCTGCTCATAATACCGCCTCGCAGTGGTATAGCAGCATGTCTGTGTGCTAACAACGCTAGACACCTGCTCATAATACCGGTCTCGCAGTGGTATAGCAGCATGTCTGTGTGCTAACAACGCTAGACACCTGCTCATAATACTGGTCTCGCAGTGGTATAGCAGCATGTCTGTGGACTAACAACGCTATACACCTGCTCATAATACCGGTCTCGCAGTGGTATAGGAGCATGTCTGTGGACCAACAACGCTAGACACCTGCTCATAATACCGGTCTCGCAGTGGTATAGCAGCATGTCTGTGGACTAACAACGCTAGACACCTGCTCATAATACCGGTCTTGCAGTGGTATAGCACCATGTCTGTGGACTAACAACGCTAGACACCTGCTCATAATACCGGTCTCGCAGTGGTATAGCAGCATGTCTGTGTGCTAACAACGCTAGACACCTGCTCATAATACTGGTCTCGCAGTGGTATAGCAGCATGTCTGTGGACTAACAACGCTAGATACCTGCTCATAATACCGGTCTCGCAGTGGTATAGCAGCATGTCTGTGTGCTAACAACGCTAGACACCTGCTCATAATACTGGTCTCGCAGTGGTATAGCAGCATGTCTGTGGACTAACAACGCTAGACACCTGCTCATAATACCGCCTCACAGTGGTATAGCAGCATGTCTGTGTGCTAACAATGCTATACACCTGCTCATAATACTGGTCTCGCAGTGGTATAGCAGCATGTCTGTGGACTAACAACGCTAGACACCTGCTCATAATACCGGTCTCGCAGTGGTATAGCAGCATGTCTGTGTGCTAACAACGCTAGACACCTGCTCATAATACCGCCTCACAGTGGTATAGCAGCATGTCTGTGTGCTAACAACGCTAGACACCTGCTCATAATACCGGTCTCGCAGTGGTATAGCAGCATGTCTGTGGACTAACAACGCTAGACACCTGCTCATAATACCGGTCTCGCAGTGGTATAGCAGCATGTCTGTGTGCTAACAACGCTAGACACCTGCTCATAATACTGGTCTCGCAGTGGTATAGCAGCATGTCTGTGGACTAACAACGCTATACACCTGCTCATAATACCGGTCTCGCAGTGGTATAGCAGCATGTCTGTGGACCAACAACGCTAGACACCTGCTCATAATACCGGTCTCGCAGTGGTATAGCAGCATGTCTGTGGACTAACAACGCTAGACACCTGCTCATAATACCGGTCTTGCAGTGGTATAGCACCATGTCTGTGGACTAACAACGCTAGACACCTGCTCATAATACCGGTCTCGCAGTGGTATAGCACCATGTCTGTGGACTAACAACGCTAGACACCTGCTCATAATACCGGTCTCGCAGTGGCATAGCACCATGTCTGTGGACTAACAACGCTAGACACCTGCTCATAATACCGGTCTCGCAGTGGCATAGCACCATGTCTGTGGACTAACAACGCTAGACACCTGCTCATAATACCGGTCTCGCAGTGGTATAGCACCATGTCTGTGGACTAACAACGCTAGACACCTGCTCATAATACCGGTCTCGCAGTGGTATAGCACCATGTCTGTGGACTAACAACGCTAGACACCTGCTCATAATACCGGTCTCGCAGTGGTATAGCAGCATGTCTGTGGACTAACAACGCTAGACACCTGCTCATAATTCCGGTCTCGCAGTGGTATAGCACCATGTATGTGGACTAACAACGCTAGACACCTGCTCATAATACCGGTCTCGCAGTGGTATAGCAACATGTCTTTGGACTAACAACGCTAGACACCTGCTCATAATACCGATCTCGCAGTGGTATAGCACCATGTCTGTGGACTAACAACGCTAGACACCTGCTCATAATACTGGTCTCGCAGTGGTATAGCACCATGTCTGTGGACTAACAATGCTAGACACCTGCTCATAATACCGGTCTCGCAGTGGTATAGCACCATGTCTGTGGACTAACAACGCTAGACACCTGCTCATAATACCGGTCTCGCAGTGGTATAGCACCATGTCTGTGGACTAACAACGCTAGACACCTGCTCATAATTCCGGTCTCGCAGTGGTATAGCACCATGTCTGTGGACTAACAACGCTAGACACCTGCTCATAATACTGGTCTCGCAGTGGTATAGCACCATGTCTGTGGACTAACAACGCTAGACACCTGTTCATAATACCGGTCTCGCAGTGGTATAGCACCATGTCTGTGGACTAACAACGCTAGACACCTGCTCATAATACCGGTCTCGCAGTGGTATAGCAGCATGTCTGTGGACTAACAACGCAAGACACCAGGTTTCGATACTCGTGGTGGGCATAACACAGATAGACTATTGTGCAGCTTTGTGCGTAATTATATAGTAAATAGCGCAATCATTGTGCTAATATTTCTCAATATAAAAGGTGGAACAAGTATAGAGGAATTTTATTAACTTTACAATGAGCAGAGCTCCCCCCTCCCAGTTTCTATACTTGTTTATAAAATATATTACAAATTGTTTTAACTCTAGTTTTGTGAATTATAAAAGGGAGTCTCTCACATATTCTTTATCAATTAGTTTATCAAATCTTATGAATAAACGACAGCAAAATTCGTGTTTAGTTATAAAACAAATATGAGTATTTTAAAAGCACCCAGCTAGTACAGCAGGATGTCTACGGATTTACACCATTACAATGAGGGGTTCGATTCCCCTCAGTGTGCTCCGTAGATAGTCTACTGTGGCTTTGCTATAGAAAAACAAACACGCATATTTTAAATATGAAGTAATATGGAAAAAAATTTATAGTAGTAAAATTTATTTAACAGAATTTTGTGTTTAATATAATTACAAATTAAATAAAAAAGGAACGTTAAATACAGTCTTTCCAAAGTTGAATTCAATACTTCTTTAAAACTAATAAAAATGTTAATATGCCTTCAAAATGAACACCTGAAATATTTAGCCTTTCAACGAGTTTAACTAAGATGTTGATCAATGAGTGAAAACGTTTATTTTTCTTCCATATAAAGTTTCAAACTTTATTTTATTCTATACTATCATAACAACTCAGCAGAATAGATATTCCAACGATCAAATATGTTTGTTTGGTTTGTTTTGAATTTCGCGCAAAGCCACACCAGGGCTATTAACGATAGTCGTCCCTAATTTAGCAGTATTAGACTAGAGGGAAAGCAGCTAGTCATCATCACCCACCACTAATTCTTGTTGGACCACTCCTTTACCAACGAATAGTGGGATTGACCGTAACATTATAACGCTCCCACGGCTGAAAGGGCGAGCATGTTTGGTGCACCGGGATTCGAACCCGCGACCCTCGGATTACGAGTCAAACGCCTTAACCTACCTAGCGATACCGGTCCGCCCTGTAGAAATTTCCAATATAAAGATGTACAAACACTTAGCCTATTTAAGTAATCACTATATTGTTAAAACATCAAATGTGCTTGATGTATTATAAACAGGTGACACAGTATTACGACTATATTTTCTTAATATATATTCGGAGTAAAACTTATAAAATTAATGTACAAGGTTGTAAATGTGTTTTTGTGATACAATTTACGTTGGAAGAGACCATTATTGTCACCTAATAGTTCTTCACAGTAGATGCCACGCTGCTAAATAAAGTGGGAACCTTGAAAACAGCTATTAAACATGATAAATGTGACAGTAGTATACATATGATAATAAAGAAGTTTAAACTGTTTCGGTTAATTTTGTAATCATTTTCTCTCATAGAAACACAATATAGCTTGGTAAACGATGGCTTTAATATGGAACCCATAGCAACACCGTTGATCTAATCATAAATATTTCCATTAAGAAAAAATGAATTTCTTTAATTGCGTAGTCAATTAATTTGAGAACAACTAAAATAGTCACACTGTTGAAAGCAGTCAGATCATTTTGAGTGTAGTTGTATAGAAGAACTTACTTTAGTTACTGTTAGAGTATAAAGTAGCTTTAGACACTATTTGTATAGAAGTAACTTCAGCTACTATGTATAGTAATAAAACGGCCTGCCTGCGGGTCTCTGTGTGTGTGTGACTGTCATAACTCAAAGAATCTAGAAAACCTGAAATTTTGCAGCCATATTAAGTGGACCCTGAGGGTTTGCATCTGATTATTCCAACTTGCCACATTAAAAAGATGCGCATCCGCACATAGGTAAGTAATAATAAAGAAATGGATCCTCATATTACAAACAGAAATCACAGACAAACAGACAAACACGCACGTGCTTGCTCGCATGCGTCTCTTTTTTATGATACAAGCTAGCGAAAAACCTACATCGAAATGTGACTGCAATAGCTCCAAGAGAAAAGAACCTAGAAACCTGAAAGTGTTTACCCATAATAAGTTTACTCCGAGGGTCTGCACATGGGGGCTATCACCCATCTTATCCACGTGCATGTGTGCATACGCATGCGCATCCTTTTAATGAGGCAAGCTAGCGAAAAACCGCATAGTAAAGAAATATTTTTTTATTATAATACCTTCTAATATATATAAAAAAGACGGTTCGTTTTGATAACAATACGCCAAAAAACTAACTTTTACGTCATATTACTTAGCAAATAAACTATAACTTTATAATGTTATTGAAAGACTGTGCTGAAAGTATAAAATGAAATGTGTAAACTAAGAAATTGTAAAAAATTGTTTTCTAATTTAGATGCTTATTTGTTAATAATTTCAGTTTAAAATCGGAGGTCATGCCACATGGAAGGTCATTTTTATAAACAGACTACGTCCCGTAAAAGATAAACAAAAGCATATAGGTTATACTTTAATGCTAAAATGGACTCATAAAACACACACTGGCATAGTCACTTAGAATAAATGAAAAGTATATAGGCCTAGCATCGCCAGTTGATTAGGGGCACGCAACTCACTATTTGAGGGTCGCGGGTTTGAATCCCTGACACGCCAAATATGCTCGCCCTTTCAGCCGTGGGGGTGTTAGAATGTTGCGGTCAATGCCACTATTCGTTGGAAAAAAGAGTAGCCCAAGAGCTGGCGGTGGGTGGTGATGACTAGCTGCCTTCCCTCTAGTCTTATACTGCTAAATGAGGGACGGCTAGCGCAGATAGTCCTCGTGTAGCTTTGCGCGAAGTTCAAAACAAACACACAAACAATTATATAACTGAGTCGGTTTTATTACTCATCGGAATCTGTACCATCCTACCCTCAACTTCAAAATTCTTTTAGGCAAGATTAGTTAGTTAATCTGTGATATCTTGGGTATAATCAAACACATGAATCGAAAGAGTTTGACCTCCTAAATCCAAAACTGTAATTGTAGCTCAAAATGTTCAAGAGAAGACGAAGCTGTAAGATAAAAGTTTGCACTTGAAAAACAAAAATTCTGTGAGCAGCTTAGCCGCGGCTCATAAATCTCCGAGTAAGCATGAGTCTCAAACGCCTCTTAATACTATAGGTACAAGCCTATATAAATGATATAAACTAGTTAGAACTTATTCAGTAACCCTCATTTTCTGGTATTTAACAATCACTAACTTCGCAAATTGCGCTAAACTGCGGGGATCATTTCAGAATACATCTCATAATGGTCTCATAAAAGTAGACTTCATATGCATTTTTATCAGTTGATAAACCGTTGAAATTCACGTGTTACTCCTGAAGTAAAAAAAAAATCTTTAAATTACAAATCATTATTATATGAAATTATTTTCCAGTTTCTGTTGTTCGGCTCTCATTTATGTTTATTCACTTGAAACAGGTGCACAATTCCAAGTTAAGAATGAAACCAAATTTAGTTGTATTTAAAGTATGGTGTTTAATCCTCTTTAATTTAGTAGAAGTACAAAAAAATCAGTTGATAAATGTTATTTGCCTTTTTATTATCACGACAGGCCGAGTTTGTAACTAGAGTTAATTTGCTTGACTTTCACGAGATGGCACTACTAAACACTTACAAGTTTCTGAGAAGGTTAATGTTGATTTTTCGCATCAAAATAGAACGTAAATATTGAATTTTTTGAAGTAATTTGTTCATTTTTTAAAGAAAGTAAGACCAGTCATTCGTGACCGTTCTTGGTGAGACTAATTCATATTTCTTAGGAGAAAAAGTGGACGATTGTAACAAAAGATCGAGTCCACCATGTCAAAAACTTGATTTATCACAATCCCAATTCTTTGAAATGCTGTTAAAACAAAACCTTTAGCTGTGGATTATTTATTAAAAACAAGTACAAAATGAAAGACTTTTATGCCAATGTTGTACGAAAATACAACAGTGAAATAATAAATGTAAATTTATCTAATACAACATCTAAAATAAAAGGAATAATTTTTGTGGTGTTACTAATTATTATGTAATAACCTGATTTGCAAATGGAATTTATAATAGTTATAATTTCCTTGTTTAACATTATTTACAGCCATGGAGTTGTGGTATATGAAAACTGATAATATACATAGCGCCTAGACCACTTTTATTTCTTGTATCCGAAAAGGCCCAAGGAGCCCTGCTATCCAACAAAAAGCATTGTTGGCACTGGGTATGAAGCGGGATTAACATTGTTGTTTGAATTCATGAATTCTTAGAATTAGAACCTACCGAGTAAGGGATTTGCTGATAATAAGCAAGTGTCCAATCACCTCAGTGAAGTTGTATTCAGTAACAAACAGGTGGCAGCACTATCTATGTAGGGATGGATTGGATTATTCTTCGAAATGGTACTTTGAATATCTCCTCAATAGGTTAAAGAATTAGCACGGAAGCTTAATTTAACCCATTCAACAATTCGGCGTCATCTGCAGCAGATTGGCAAATGGGTCCCTCATTATTTAACAGAAGCCATCCTTAGAGCAAGAGTGGACATTTGCACTTCACTGCACTCTCATGAACGTAACTCACCTGTTTTGGGCAGGTTAGAGACTGGAAATGAAAAATAGATATTTTATAAAAAATGTTAAGCACCGCAGACAATGGCTAAAACACAGCCCAAAATGGACATCCACCCTAGTAAAGTCTTATTAAGTGTTTGATGGGATATTGTTGGTGTGATTCACTTTGAGTTACTGTCTCTCAATGTAACGATTACATCAGACTTCTATTGTCATCAGTTATAGCGCTTGAATATTGCACTGAAAGAAAAAAGGCCTGCCTTGATCAATCGTAAAGGTGTTGTGCACGATTCCATATAGCAAGGAACACATCTGTAAAGATTGATGACCTAGACTGGAAAAACTTGCACACCCTCCTTATTCTCCAGACTTTGCCCCATCTGATTATCATATATTCCGAAGTTTGCAGAACCATCTTGATGGAAAAGAGCTTGGAACACATGAAAATGTCAAAACTACCCTCTTTAAATTCTTTTCCTCTAAATCCCAAGAATTTTATAAAAGTGGCATTTAGAATCCTGTGAATCGTTGGCAGGAAGTAATTAATAATAATGGAACATACATTATTGATTAAATAACATTAAAAACGTTTGAAATCCTTTCTCTTTTCCTCAACCTAAAATCGGACATTACTTAAGGAATGACCTGATAGATATACGATGAATATTATAGTTGTAACCTCGTTGTATTCAGAAGTCGATTATATAAATGCAACCTTTCTACATCCATTTAAACACCGCATGAATAAAAACAAGGACATAACTAAAGAAGTAAATGTATGGATGCCAAATAACAAATCTTCAAAGAGAATGTAAACATGATAATAGGGATGTTACTTGCATTATCTCACATAATAACACATTCACACAGTGTTATAGAATGTTTACAAATTCAGTTTAGTTTAGATTGAAGAGTTATATCTGTTACTATATGTTAATTATTGCATATACTATTGTATAGAGATGATGCAAATGTCATCTCTAATACCTTGTTTGTCTCCTTATTGAAGGACTCATTTCAACCATCCCTGTATTTAGTTGTTCTTTTGATAAGTTTTTACTTTACTTGCTTATATGTTTGCGATAACATTTCTCTGGCTTAACTGCTTCCAATTTTTTTTCGACTGCGTTTCTTTTTTGATCATATTGTGATCTAGTTCAGTTCTCAACAACCAGAAAGTGTGCTTGTTGTTAAGCATGAGGCTACACTACGAACTATCTGTGCTCTAACCATTGTGGTTATGGAAACATGATTTTTAGTGTTCTAAGCCATTAAACTTATTGTATACACACCACAAAGCATCAGAGAACTCCAAAAAATACACTCCACAGGGATTGGCAATAAACCTTAACTTCATCTCACAACTTTGTAGTTTAAAACACTTGACCAGTAGTGCCTTCCATGTTATATAATTTAATATTCTAGGAAATCGCTCGTTTGTTGCATGGTGATAGGGTACAATACCCTCATAGTGAATATTTATTTCAGAATTCTTTACAAAACTGAGCTATTGCATTTTATTTCTCATAGCATTCCATTAAAATATCTCAAGCATAATTATACGCGTAATTTAAAGGGCAAGAGATTTATTTTTTAGTTAACGAAGTAGTCACGCTAAGTTTCAACTGTTTCAATAAGCCTTGCCGAGGTATTTTTATCATAGTATAACGGCTGAACTAACGTGGAATAATACAGTCATATCCAAACATTTTCCAACTTACCATCAAAACCCATACCCGTCTATCTAAAGTAAACGATGACTAGCAGGGTTCAGTTTGTTTGTTTGTTTCTGAATTTCGCACAAAGCTACTCGAGGGCTATCTGTGCTAGCCGTCCCTAATTTAGCAGTGTAAGACTAGAGGGAAGGCAGCTAGTCATCACCACCTACCGCCAACTCTTGGGCTACTCTTTTACCAACGAATAGTGGAATTCACCGTAACATTATAACGCCCCCACGGCTGGGAAGGCGAGCATGTTTGGTGGGACAGGGATGCGAACCCGTGACCCTCAGATTACGAGTCGCACGCCTTAACACGCTTGGTCATGGCGGGCCAAAAGGGTTCAGAGATAAACAGCTACTAACTGATATCTGATTGTTATGTAATAATAAATATATGGTCACCTGTTTCAACATGTTCACAAATTAAGAATAAGACATTTTGGGCAGTGTGGCTGATAAGAGTGCCTCGAGACAGCGCCTTTGAAAATTTCTAAATGTAAAAATTTAAGGATTTATCGATAGAACAAGAGAAATTAATTATGAATACCGTCTCTGGCAGTTCCTGTGAAACGTTTACAATTACAACCTGTCGTAGAATCCCCCCACCCAGCTAAATAGGAGACCACAAAAGTCAGTTTTCTTTTGCACCCAACATAATCCTTTTTCAAGATGACGCTCCTGCTGGATCTCTAATCTGTCAGACTAGATATTGAGCCACGTTACTCCTTTTGTTTCTTTCTAACTTCAAAACCTTTTTATCTAATACCAAGACACATGAAAAAGTTTATTTATTTATCGTTCTTCGGAAGCGCTCATCCGATAATTAATATAATCTGTTAGGCTTCACGCTCTAATTCAGTTTCGCTATACACAAATTACAAAATGCCTTGTATGTTTCCCAAAAATTACTGTTTGTAAAGAGTTTAATGTATGAAACTACATGTAAACTACTAATCGAAGCAAGCTTTGTTTTTCTTTGCTGTTAAAAGCAAAGCTACAGTTTCGTTTGGTTTGTTTTTAATTTCGCGCAAAGATACACAAGAGCTATCTGCGCTAGCCGTTCCTAATTTTGCAGTGTAAGACCAGAGGGAAGACAACTAGGCACCACCACCCGCCCCCAACTCTTGGGCTACTCCTTTACCACAGAATAGTGCAATTGACTGTCACATTATAACGCCCCCACGGCTGAAAAAGCGAGCTTGTTTGGTGTGACAGAGATCAGAACCCGCGATCCACAGGTTACGACAAAGCTACAAAATGGGCTATCTGTATTTTTCCTACTGCAAGTAACAAAACCCGATTTTTAATAAAATAAGCTCCCAGACTTGTTCTTGAGCCACCGAAAACGTGAAACTTAATACAGTAAAACCTTTACAAGCCTTTACATCATTATCTTAATATTTCTCTTATAAAAGGCCCTCTATATGGTGGAACCTGCATAATGCAGATGGAAAACTATCTTTCACCTACTTCATCTACAAACAAGTAGGATTAGAACCTGAGTAAAGCGTAAAAAATATTTTTGATAAAATATTAATTTCCTTAAATATTAATAAACTCTTGTTTAATTAACAATTTGTTTAAATATTAATAAATTCTCTGTCATTTTGTTACAATAAGTATTGGTTAAATATAGTCTGTTCTTTTTTCTGCCTTTATTATTCCGGAGGTCGCTATTTGAAAGAACGACTGATTGCACGTTTGGTCGCATTTGCTGTTGGAAAACTAGAGAAACCATGGGTAATAGGTAAAAGTGAAAATCCGCATTATTTCAAAAATTTAAGGAAGAATCAACTTCCTGTGTAATGGAAAGCGAATAATAAAGTGTGGATGACAAGTGCTATATTCGAGGAATTTTTGAACAAATTGAACAAAAGAATGGAACAAGAAA
The DNA here is from genome assembly GCF_004210375.1 of Tachypleus tridentatus. Taxonomy (NCBI): domain Eukaryota; kingdom Metazoa; phylum Arthropoda; class Merostomata; order Xiphosura; family Limulidae; genus Tachypleus; species Tachypleus tridentatus. The sequence goes on along the minus strand of NC_134826.1, from coordinate 119,848,588 downwards.
ATAGGAATATTCTACTTTTCCTAGATAATGCAACTTGTCACCCAAAAGTTCAACTTTCAAATGTTCGTTTAGTCTTTCTACCTCCATGTACAACATCGGTTCTACAACCACTACATTATGGATTATACAGTGTATAAAACTGAAATACAGGAAACTTATGGTTCAGCATATTATTGCAAACATAAACGATTGTAAGAGAGCATTTGAAATGACCATGAAAATTGACATGTTAGATCCAATTGCATTTTTAAGTCATTCAATCAAATGCGTAAAAGATGAATGCATAATAAAGTGCTTTCGAAACTGTAGATTTATTATTGATAATAGCAGAGATTGTGAATAAGTTGTTTGTTATGACGATTCTAGTGAAATCCAGACTCTGATTGAGAAGATTGATGCAGATGATTCTGTACACGCGGAAAGTTTTGTGAACGTTGACAAGTATGTTTTAACAGAAACTGATGAAACTGTTTTAAAATCTATTATAGAATCGCAAGATGGTAACAGTGTGAGAGATTCAAATAGAAAAGATAGTGAGGAAATAGAAATTCCTACGTCATCGCAAGTGTTAAGTTATATTAACACTATCAAATTGTATGCAAAAATGAAGGGGTAAAATGAACTTAATGAAAAGGCCGCAGAACTGGCGTTCTCTTTTAACCCGCATGAGAAAACCCATTAAAAAACGAAAAAGTTGAAATTGGATACTTTCTTCAAATAAATTTAATTAAGATTGTGTGTACTTATGTATATTTTGAACGTCTATTTTTGTTATTATTCTAATAAATATAGCATAAACAGAATAATAACTTTATTCATAAACGTCTTACTTTCCTTGAGTCAAGCAAGTATAAATTTCCACTCAAAAATTATATATATTTAAGGAAATGCATGTTCACTGTCTAAGCCGGAAACCCTGTTTAAGCCAGAAATTTCACTCGGTCCCGTACGATTCCGTCTTAGACAGGTCTCATTGTATAAGCAACTTACATAGCTACACAATTGAACTTGCTTAGAAAACACATAAAACTATTGTCTGCTTTAAACACTATCACTGATTCCTTGTCCTTTGAAAAACATAGCGCAAATATTTTATAAATAAGTATAATCTCTAAAAGCATCTATATAAATATACAACCCCCTAACAACGTCTACATAAATATATAGTTCCATAACAAAGTCTATATAAATATATACCCTATTCTTTCCAACAATCTCTAGTGACTAATAAAAATCCAAGAAATTGTTCCGACAACATGATTTTACACTGGCATATAAGCCTGATAAGTTACAATGACAAAGAAGACTGGCCTCGCTTTGATCCCCCATCTCAGCTGGGGCTCTATGCTATGGTATGATATATATGCATGTGTTAATCTGGCAAGACCAGAAGTGTCACACAGAAACTGCCATTTGGAGCATCTTCAGAGCTTGAAGGGGTAGACGCCCCTCTCAAATGACATCACTCCTGAAAGCAACAAAAGGGCATAGAATAATTAAGGAGGTTAACAGTACTTTCTAAAAATGACTTGTATATACTAATACAGAGGCATCTTGCTACAAGTGCAAGGTGGGGTTCCAAAGGCAAAAGTTTTAGCACCTGTAATTTTACTTAGGACAAATTCCCGACCATTTGACCATTGCAATGCTGCAATGGTAGAATTATAACGGATATGGAATTTCAAAACTTCTTCGTAAAGTAAAACTGCTGTACAATATAAAATGAGATGAAAAACATTTCAAAGACAGAACCCTTAAATGTCCTCCATGAAAGCAGAAAGCTTTGCACAGTAGAATACTTACCAGAACAATGAGTTACAAAACCACACTAAGACTAATCAGGAGTGAAGTCATCTATGGAGTAAAAGTTATGTTTAAAAAGTATTCTAAAGTCTTGAATTACAAAAACCGCTGCGATCAAACTGGCCACATCTTTATATGACATTGATGATGTAATAAACGCAAATTTGAATTCATACATTGAAATCAACTGTTGAATATGGATATAGCAACTAAATAACGACAATGTCATTCAACCGGTCAACACTTTTCCAAATACAACCATCAAAGCTCTTTTGTATCTTTTTCTCACTGCAACATACACATTTTTCAGTTGGAGTCAATCTCTCGCTCCCTCTATCATTTTTCTGTTTAGTTTTCATACAGAGCGCAGTACCAAGTTATAAACGGAACTCTAATAGAACCTGAAATTGTGGTTTTGGTTTTGTATTTAAGTACAAAGCTACACAGAAGGTTGTGTGTGCTCTGCCCACCACAGATATCGAAACCCGATTTCCAGCAGTATAAATCCGCAGAGATTCCGCTGTACCACTGGCGGACTCCTGAAATTCTATTTTCTTATATTTACATAAGAGTTTATTTCGTATACAGTGTTCGGATTTTCCCCATAATCAATTTATTTCCCGCATACATACAAATATAAAGTATCTTACTGTATTTATTTTGTTTCTGTAATCACTCTGTAAAATATTTTGATTACACTATCGTTTTGTCTGTAGTATGCGATGTTAATCCAACACGGGGCGTTGCAAAGTAAGCCATCATGACCACGTCACTGTAGTGTAAGCTCTTTACGAAGCAGTTAGTAAAAGCTTGTACATTACTAAACCTCTGACCTCCGGCACCTGGTGGACGGGAGAGAGCATGCGTGTATATCCTGTTTTTTGTTTGTCGTTGTTATGTGTGCGCGTGTGTGTAGAAAGTAGTGAAACTGGCTAAAATTTCGTGCCTTGTTGTGCGCGGAAGATTTTTTTTTTTTTATCAACGTTAGGAAACATCATGCACAATGAGGCTTTAGTAGATTACATAGCGGAATATCGCCACTCGTGTGTTTTTAATGTGTTGCTAGAAGACTGACTTTTGTTTTCGAAAGTTCCAGAAATAATCGTGAAAACCTCACCTAATGTTGGTACCAGCTTTCCAACTCCGGATAGTTCCACGATTACTTCAACCTAGCTTCGTATTTCTTCCGTGTAACTGCGGTAATTAAACATTCCGTGAATTGTAGTGACCCAAGATTTGTATGAGATCTTCTCCAACCTGTTTCGTCACACATCGTGAAACGTTAAAGCAGTGTATATGTGGATCTTATTTCAATCGTGCGTGCATCTTTCAAAATTGCTTGTTAATGTGGATGTGTCATGAGTTATCAGTGGATCGTGGATCATTTCTCCCTTATTTTACACAGTGCATTTTAACAACTAATGCTTGAAATAATACATCGGACAAGAACACTTACGTGATATTCCACATTGTTGTGTGTTATTTACTGAGACTTACAAGGTAAAATGCATGTTTTTTTTTAACTTTTAAATGATGTCTATATCAAATAACTAAATGCGATTATTTTCGCAATTATAACTGGAACCTAAAGAGGAAACTAAACCAATTTTACATAAGAAGCAGTAGTTTTTCTGGTGTATTTATAACCGTAGAAATATGGTAAAAACTTGTTTTAACTTACGACTCACGTGTGAACCATGTAAGGTATATTTACAACAAATTACTCCGAAGTATTAACAGAGATGTGCAGAAGAAGCTATTAGAAACTTCTTTAGTCGCGTGTTCTTCGATTTGATTTATTTTTAGAACTTTCCTCTTCGCAGCACGTATTCGAAACGTGCATATTTAATTGTAATTGGTTTCGGTTGAACCATGAACAAAAGCGAAATTTCAACAGATAACAACATCTTACGGAAATACGTACTTCCCATCCATCGTGAATGTTTAAAATATAATTAATCATAGTACGAAAACACACTTATTCAAACTTATAGTGGTACTTTTCAATGTGTAAAATATGGCGTGTGTGAAATAACATGTGGATAAAATTATTTACATTGGTCTTTCGTGAAAGTGCAAACTAATTAGCTCACCCTAAATAAACATCTGGTTAAGTTGAATAAATTCATCCTACTGCTTCTGATTATATTGTGTTTGTTGCTTAACCTATCGCCGCGTCTTCTTTCGACTCAGAAATCATATCAACAGCACGTGCTCATCGATCCCCTAAACCTTAAAGATTATATTTGTGTTTTGATTAAGAAACACTTTTGATCTAATAGCGAAATAAACTTTACTTAGATCTTCCTTTGTCTGAAAAGTAAGTTTATCCGATCTATAAAGATTTGTAATGAAACGTTTTGTGTTCAAAAATTCAGTATAACAAGGAAGGTACGTTTTTTTTGTGTGTGTTTTTTCGAGCTTTGGGCGTTTCCATGCAATGTAAACAAACATACTACATCTACAGTGATAGCAGAGTGGATAGAGCTTACGTGTTAATCTACTGAAAACGATGCCAAAACTGTTTCCTCTTCTCAGTAAGATACGTCAAATGAAAACAGCTTTAGAGAGAATAAGTTTGTTTTACAACTAAACTAATGCGACTGTTGACGCAGTCCATCAGCTTCCATGTTGTGTCATAAGACTTGAACATGATGTCTCGATTTTTCTGTCCTTCCCATGGAAATATCGTCCATTTTCGTCTCTGTAGCAAGCGGGAAGCTTTGAGAACAAAACCTTTGACTTTGGAAGACCTGGCGCTCCAAGTAAGTAGAAGTGCTCGATATTATTTTCAGCGTATTCGAATTACCAAAGTAAAAGTCAGTAATAGCTGTTCACTTGATCGAATGACATAAATATCATAATAGCTACTGTTTAGAATTAGAAACAGAACTAGTCGGTGTGTTTTGTTTTTAACTTCTGATACCCACATTTATTGTCACGTCAAACCTTTTCTTTCTTGCTCTTTCAGTGTGTCCAGAAACACCAGCAAAATTTTGACTTATTTAATCAAACTCCGGCGATTTCATTAGTCAGTAGTTATCTAAAAGACCACTCTAGTTCGTTACCTGGCCTTGTAGTACGATGACCTAAAAGATAATTTACTTACAATAATTGGTATATTTCAACATCCATCGATCATATACAGATGTTAAATGTATCTCTCTCTGTTGGTGCCATGTCTATCTAGAGAGTTGGTGAGCATGGTCTTCCAATAGCTCCTGTATCTAGAGAGTTGGTGAGCATGGTCTTCCAATAGCTCCTGTATCTAGAGAGTTGGTGAGCGTGGTCTTCCAATAGCTCCTGTATCTAGCGAGTTGGTGAGCGTGGTCTTCCAATAGCTCCTGTATCTAGAGAGTTGGTGAGCGTGGTCTTGCAATAGCTCCTGTATCTAGAGAGTTGGTGAGCGTGGTCTTCCAATAGCTCCTGTCTTCTGTTGTTCTTATCATTTCTATAGTAGTAATTCCTAGTTCCTTAGCAATTACTGATAGCAACATTTGCCTGTGTCTCTCTTTACTTTTCTTTTCTGGGATTATTCATCTCATAAATGTAAAAAAATATACAATAGCAAAGTACTAAATTTAACATTATAACAAATATATTAAAACTTTATAATATTTTCAATTATTTCATTTACTATATCATGACCTATCAATTCTTCGCTCACGTTACTCAATATTAGTAGCATAATTTTGATTAACCAAAGCTGAATGTTAGCCTCAAAGGCTTATCACAGATGAGCTTTTGTTCAGCTTTATGTTTATCTTCCAGTAAACAAATTCTTTAAGAACAGATTTATTTTCTCCTTAGATTAAACAAAATATCAAACTATTGTTTATACATGCTGTGTCTTACACAACAATACAAGTATTAGTCTTTGTGAATTGGATGTACATTTCAAAGTAACTCACTTATTACTTTACTAGTTAACCCATATTAAAAACATCTAAACATACACTCCCTTAAGTGATGGTGCTTATTGTTTGAAAACGATATTTTTAATATGTAAAGAAACATGGATTTCATAAGAGCGTCAGAGCTTTCTTCTGACATACGTGAGCTATGGTCACTACTTCATTTGAAACATATGATGCATTTATATTTGCGGGATTGAATATGTTACAGTGTACATAACGCAGCATTTCTATGGTGCCATCTGGTTTTACAATCACAATTTAGATACATACTGTTATGCTATTTTGCCATGTCTCATAAAAACAATGGTCTTCTCTTGACAGCGTTCATATGTACCATTGTGGTACTAATGCTTCTCTAGGTGTTTTACAAATGCAGAAAGCCAGACGGACGACATTTTTTTTAATCTGAAGTAAAAGATGTGTTATACGTGTCACTAACTTGTTTCTACATTTAAATATCAGGGTTAACATAATGTTAGAGTTATTTATTCCGAGTTTATAAATATTTGTATTGAAAATAACATTAGACATTAGGACATTTTGCAATTCATATGAACTTAAAAAAAATACAGAGAATGTACAGTTGACTTCTTTGTGCTTAAGCAGAAAACTATACATTGGGTCATCTGTGCTCTGCCTACCACTGGTAACAAAACACGATTTTTTAGTGTTATAAGCCCTTACATCAACCGTTCAACCATCAGGGCTAGGGTAGTACAAAGAGATGTACATAAATTACGTATTAACACATAAATAATGATTGAAATAGCAGAAAGGAGAATACGAAATAATTTTCAAAAGGGTCGGAATTATGCCATGAAGTATAGCTAATTACATTTCATTTATTATTTGTTATATATCTTAATTTAAATAATTTAATATTACTAAAACTCGAATCTTTTTTAATATCTTTTTTCAAACATGCTTTACTTGTTGCTTTTTTTTAATAGTACAAATCTGTATACTAAGGACTATTTGTAGGATACCAAATTCCTGATATTAATATTGTATGTCTACTCTAAAAATTCTTTGTATACTAATACTTGAACTATTTTTTTTAATTATTGTGGGGAGTATAAAATTATTCAACAGCTATTTGTGATTAGCTTGACAAATATAAAATGCTACAACAGTGGTTCGTAATTGGCGTTACGAGTATAAAATACTTCAAAAGTGATTGTTTGTAAGTATATATGCATATACCTATATGTGGAGTGAGGTTTAAAATTAATTAATCAGAGAAAATAACCATAAAACTGAATTAATATTATAGAGTAGCAAGATCACAATCACACACTTATATTATTATTCAATAGTAGACAAAATGGCTACTTGCATAGCATAGGAAGTATTAAAGATATCATTTAAATATGCATTTCACCTGCTGGACTGTACCAGTCTGTTCATCTACTGCTATGTAACTGTACCAGTCTGTTCATCTACTGCTATGTAACTGTATTACTATGTTCATCCAAATGTGTATATTTATATACCGGTCTGTTAATTCAGATTTGCGTAATTGTTCACTCTGTGAATCCAAATGTGTGTATCTATTTGCTGGTCTAGTTAATTAGATATCTGTATACACACTGGCTAGTCGTTTTATCCATGTATTCACTACCAGGTTCTTAACCTACCCTTCAATGTTTCTTCTACATTTTTTCGTTGATAAATAATTAGATATTCAATCATGCTACTAGCTACATAGTAATGAGTAACAAAGTAATATTCATGATATAAGAAAATCTGAATACGACAAAAACAAGTATGAAGAGAGAAATCGCTGTTTTTCTCCATTCATATATTAATGTAAGTCTCGTAATTCTCTGACGTACCTAGACATTTCCTATAACTGAAATGACCTGATATAAAATATTGATGATATACTCTTGTTTACATTTGCTAATGTTGAAGAAAGACATAGCATATATGAATCTTGGTTTCAGGGATAACATATGTGGTTTTCTTCTGATTTCAAACCATCCAACAGAGCACTGCAACCAGAACAGACTCGTATATTATTATAGTCTCAGTCCTTTCTGGGAAAAAAAAATATTTGTATCCTGATATTTTTAAACAATGTAGAGCCACAGGCCAACAATTTAAGGGGAGCATTCACTGTTCTCAATGAAAGCAGAAAGTTCGCATGGTATAGAGTCTGAGATAGCAATGGATTCCAAAACCACACTTATACTCTTCCAGAGTATAACGGACGTTCATCCGCAAAATAAAGGCTGTGATTACGAAAGAGAGCTCTTGAACCCATGATTACATTGAAGCTGGACATATTCTTGGTACTGTTACAAGAAAATAATTTAAACTCGACGAAAGCCCTCAAAAGTCCACGAGATCTTAGCCGTTCCTCATGAGCATTCACTGTTTTCAGGAGAAATATGATAAAAGAAATTGGAATCATATAAATCCATTTCGGACTCAGATGCAGCTGGAAGAACTTATGTGTCTGTGGTCTTATTGCATATGATATGAAAAGTCGGTGTCCACATTTGATATCGAACGTTTTCCAGGATGCGTAGTCTAAAACTGACCTTCATTCCTTCGCACAAACACGTTTAAATAGAATTTGTTGTCCAGGCAGTGGTGTGTAATCATGGCCATCAAGTTGAAGATGGCTAACATTGGGTGAAGCAGTTCCTGAGGCAGCACGAGATCTGCGGCATTCTTTTTGTGATGCGCGATTAGCCCTTATTTCTAATATTTAAAATCATAGCAAGTGATTTATTTTCCAATTATCTGAAATATCAAAGTTAAATAACAGCTCCGTCGCAAAAGCTTCCTGCAGAATCATTTTCATTCACATACACTTCCTCCTTTGTTCCACCTGTCATTGTGTTTCGTAGAAGTGTTTGCAAATGCAATCCATCACAGAATAACTCGTACTGTAACTGCAGTTTATTTCGTGATATGCATGTTTAATACCGGTCTAGTCACTTGGCCTTTTTGTGTTTCCAACTCCCGGCATGTGATGTTGCCAAGTAATTAGGTGACGTCATCTATGTAAGTGCCATAATATTGCACTCAATTGTTAAACTGTTATTATGCTATTTCTGAAGCATTTAACAGTATGAGATTGTGTTATTATTGTATAAAGTCTGGAGATGATTTTATTACGAGATATTTAACGAACGTTTTTGCTCTTCTTATGATGATTCTTACCCACACCCCACTTCGTGCAGCAGGTGATAAGCTTGCGTGTATTAAAGTTTACAGACAATCGTGTATAGATTGCCTATAGCCTTTAGTAATGTTCAGATTTCCTCATAAAGAACTTTTTTTTTTTTTTTTACACTAGTTAGTTACAAAGATATTCTAAGTGCATTAGAAATCATTACAATGAAGACCTTTATTATGTAAAACTAACTAAACCGGCATAATTAAGATAAAAATAGATACCTTTCTGAAAGATTAAGATGGCCTTTGACCTTGAAACACTAAATTTAAAACTTTAATCAGTCGTATACAAACCGTTATAGCCCCCCAGTGGCTCAGCTGTATGTCTGTGGACTTACAACGCTAAAAACCGGGTTTCGATACCCGGGGTGGGCAGAGTACAGATAGTCCATTGTGTAGCTTAATTCAAACAACAACAATTCAAAATAAATATGCACCGTATTGTTCTTCTGTTTTTCAAGCACCCCCGCTAGTACAGCGGTATGTCTCCGGATTTACAACTCTAAAATCAGGCGTTCGATTCCCCTCGGTGGGCTGAGCAGATAGCCCGATGTGGCTTTGCTATAAGAAAAACACACACACTCAAACCGTTATAGCATAATATTTATCCTCCAACAATAGATAAGAGTCGGGCGTGGTCTAATGGTTAGTGAATCCTAGAATTATTCGCAACCGCAAAAGTGTGATACGCATTTTTGGTTAGCCCAAAGAGTTAGTGGTGACTCCTGTTGACTATCTACCTTTTTTATACTCTATAAATTCAAAATAATGGATTATTTCCACAGATGACCCTTTTTGTAGCCTTGCGCGAAAACGGTAAAGGAAGAACAAAGTACAATCATTTTATCAGTACTCATTGTAATACAATAACAATGCCCTCAGTAAGATATAATGGGCTTTCAGTCATCTGTTTAGTTCTTATTGTAAAACTATACCAATTTTATTGTTGACACAGGTATGATTCTTCCAGTGAGGAATAAATGCTGAATACGTTTTTTCTTATAATACTATAGTAGTGTTGTTATTCAGACGTAATATAGTCATTGTGTCAGTATTTATTGCAAAACAATATTATTGTAATTGTTAACACCAGTAGAGTCGTTGTTACAGTATTTTTTGTAACACAACAACATTGTAATTGCTGTAAAAGAATATTATTGCAATTGTTAACACCGGTATAGTCGTTGTTACAGTATTTATTGTAACACAACAACATTGTAATTGTTAACATCCAAGGTATAATTATTGTTTCTGCATTCATTAAACGTTATTCAATTGTTGAAACGCAAGATACAATCATCATTTCAATATTTACTTTAACATCAATGTGATAGTTAGCATACTGAGTGCAATAACTGATTCAGTACGTATCGTAACATCAATGTGATTATTAATACGTTCGATATAATCATTGTTTCAGTAGTTATTGTAACAATGAGTTGATTGTTAACTTGTTGAGTAGTTTTGTTTCAATGTTTTTGTAACACAACAGTATTGTGGTAATTAACACACAACGTACAAGGATTATTTCAGTATCAAATGTAACTCAACTTTAGTGTAACAAATGCGCCAGTACAGTCACTGTTTCGGTTTGTTGTTTGTTTGTTTTTTAAATTCGCGCAAAGCTACTCGAGGGCTATCTGCGCTAGCCGTCCCTAATTTATCAGTGTAAGACTAGAGGGAAGACAGCTAGTCATCATCACCCACCGCCAACTCTTGGGCTACTCTTTTAACAAAGAATAGGGGATTGACTGTCACATTATAATGCCCCCACGGCTGAAAGGACGAGCATGTTTGATGCGACGGGGATGCGAATCCGCGACCCTCAGATTACGAGTCGCACGTCTTAACCCACCTAGCTATGCCGGGCCGTCACTGTTTCGGTAACATGATTGTTAAGTACACATTTGGTGTAAAAAAAAAAAAAATGTCTATAATATATAAGTTGCTTCAAACGAGTAGCAACATTTGTTTTCGAATAAATCTAGGCAAGATTCCCCGCCACAAAAATATTTAGTTCAAACTTACCTGAATCTTTCATTACATGTACCTCTCTCTCTCTCACACACACACACACACATGTTTTCGCGTAAAAGCTTCGAGTAATTTTTATTCTGAAAGTGACTTATGATATTTTATGAAAGTTGCACTGATCTTTGTAACTTCAGTGAATGACGTCACCGCCCATCTTAGCGTGCGTAAACACCTAAGCCAAGTTTCGATGAAAATGAAGCTATTGTCCACATGTGTTACATAACAACCGTAAGTAACTGGTCGCCTGTACGTTATATAATCTATCATTTCGTAGCGATTTCTTATATACTTAACCTGTAGTCAAAATTGGAAAAATTTGATTCAGAAATGTTTGATTTAATTTTAAAGGTGTCAAATATCGAACACTTCACTTAAATCTTTGACACAGAGTATGTCATTCGTTATGAGTGTGTGTGTTTATAGCAAAGCCACATCGAGCTACCTGCTGAGTCCACCTAGGGGAATCGAACCCCTGATTTTTATCGCTGTAAATCCTTAAACTTACCACTGTATTAGCGGGAGACTATTTGTCATGTGAAGCTAAGACTAACAAACTGGCATAATTCGGAGAAGTATAAAAATTTTGTATAAGATTAACGTGACACTTGACTTTCACAAAAGTTTAACTTAATATGTACACTTTGCTATACTCGTCATAGAATTAAATATAGTTAAAGTTTTGGATTAAGGAAAAGGACTTTTAAAAAATATGACCTATTTTCAAAAGTACGTATGTAATACCAACACCATTTAATCACTGACACACTTCTATCTATTTTCATTCGCGGTGTCTGTTTGAAACCTGTTCCGTAATCTTAAATAATAACCACAAGTATAAGTAAATAGAAAAAGTCCAAATATACTTTCCAACATCCATATTCAAGGAGAATCAATTACGATTAACTCATTTGAAATATGTATATATTTGTATATTTTTATTTCTATTAATTATAGACAGCGACACCCAAATACACATTTGTGTATGTGTATATATCCTTAGATTTTTTTTTCTTACAAGTTATTACATTCCAATTAGAATATTATTATACACACCAACTCATCAACCACATTATATCATTGTCACTTGGCCCACCGGTCACATACACGTGCCTTGCATAACACTATAATTCCTGGTTTTCATGAAGACGAAGGTAGGAAAAAGGATACGTTAAACGTCACGTGTATTTGTTTAGAAAGTAGGTCACCCATACAAATACCGCAAGAAGAGAAGACAGATTTGTATTTACCTTTGTATTTTCTACATATAGTTATATAGATAGATATACAAATACGTGACTGTGTGAATACGATGCTAATTTAACTTCCTGCAGTGTTTTACACTTTTTTACAAGACGGTCATCCTCATCCAGTTCGCGCATTTAACAGCGGAATATGGCAATATTTTGAAACGTCCTTCAACACTCGAAAGGAACCCGATTGAGTCGCCACCTGTCGAGAGGTCCTTCTGTGAACTATATAATGCATCCTTTACATGCCGCGTTATTGGTAATTACCTCATCAAAATCAGCGATGCAAAATATACGTAAGTTCTGGAATGCGTGTGACCCTATTAGATTACTGGGATAAATACGCATGCATACTGAAATAAGAAGACCGTCATTAATTGCTTCCTTCCCATAATTCTTTGCAGTAATTTAAAGCCTTTGTCCTTTTAAAACTGGTACTTTTGCTGTGCATGAGGAGTTTTGTACATGTTTGTGAATAAGTTTCATTCATACCAGTCCTTTATAGAAGCAACTCGGCGAGAATCCACATCTCAGTGGTTTCTGGTGGAAACAGAAGCATTCTTCGAGTAACTAATGTGACATGTTGCTTTTTAAGTGTATGTTTTATGTGTTTCATAGTTTACATCGCTTACCAGCTATAGGGCTTAAGACTGTATACTGATTAGATGTGTTATAGTCATACCATTACGACGAGGTTTGTTTCTTCTAACGTTATCTCTTGTTTATGATTGTACAAGCAGTTATTTCTCCACAAAGTTAACCTGTTTGGAACAATAATAATTGGTACGAATATATCTTTCTTCAATCTGTTTAACAGTGTGGTTATTACAATAGTACCAATTGCATGTCGCCGATTTAACTATAACTTAACAATAAGATGGATAAAGCTCGGTTATTGAACAACAAGTGCGCATTCGATCTTATGGACTTACTGGTTAGTCAAAAAAATGGAGCTTTTTAAATAATTTATTACGTTAATACCACTGTGACAACTTATATACTCAGTATTATTTAGATTTTTTTCTGTAGACAAAATTAAAAAGGCTTTCGAGATTTTAGTTCAGTTATTTTGGTTGAATAAATCTACATTAAGAACAGAATTCTGAGTCACTGTGAAATAAGATGGCGGATATCTATCGCTATCAGCACCATTTCTACTACACTGGATCCGGTCGATCTCTTCCACATAACTGTCATTGCCGCAAGAAACGCCATCATTCTCCGCCTACCACTCACCCTTCTCGGCCTTGTCCCCTCCATCCCTGTCGGAGGAGTCATAGCTGTGAGTGGATCACTGACAGGAATAGGAGTTATAGCCTTAAACAACATGTAAGTTACGTACTCTTTCGTAAACGTCAAGATTAGGCCTAAAACTCACTGTGTATAAGATCATCAAGCGTCTGGTTTAAATTCACAAAAAAATTTAAGTTATTTCAAAGATGTTTAAATTGTTTTAAAATATTCTTGTAGATAAATAGCTGAAGAAATGAAATGTGAACTCGAACCTCATTATAGTAAACCTGTAGATGATGCTGATTGGACAGAAAAATTGCCCATTCAAATCATAGTTTTTGTTTGTAATTTGATATTTGCTTCATTGAAAATTTCTATTAAATATTCGGCTTATTTTTACAATATTATAAACTTTAAATAAAATGAATTAGCATATTGTGCAATGCTTTAGCAAAGTCGATAATGAATGATACGATAAATGAGTATGACAGCGAATGATAAAAGCGCCATTAAAGGGTTAATGTTGCATTTTAAAATTAATTCTTCTCGCTTTGATAGGTCAAACAAAATGTAAATAGGCAACGAAGATTTATATACTTTAAAATATACTTCTGGAAATATTTTACCAAAAGTTTTGTTGTTGTTTTTCTTGACGGGGGGTAGCATATTTCAAACTGTAACCCGTTGAAAGTGTTATTGGTCTCAAATATCGTATTTATGTTTTATTCGGATTTGCAAAACTAGTAGTCCTTTAAGTGACTCTTTCATACTCGTGTTTCCCCACAACATGTGCAATTGTGCACTGTAGTTTATGTAACATGAATCTTTATACCGTTTAAAATTTCACCCATATTCTAGTGGTTAGCATGTCGGAACTGTGGATCCGAGTGTTCGTGGTTCTCATCCTGTTGCTGGTAAGCTGCATTCTGCTCTTTAGGCCTGTGGGTAAGCTATAAGTTTGATGATTAAACCCCACTGTTAGGTCAGACAATAACAGCCTAAGCAGTGGCTGTGGGAAACCAAACCAAAACTAAAGACCATTAAACGATATTTTTTTAACGAAAATTTTAAAACAAGTAAATAATAATAAATATTCAACCTCGGATAGTGAATAGATGACAACAGATCTGATTCATAAACGATAAGGTTACATTTCAGACAAACTTGCAGAATTCATCTCGAATTAAGGATAGAATAAAAAAAATGTTTTAACATGCAAAAAAAAATTCGAGAAATTATTGTAATCTACAATCACATTAACTTGTTGAAGTCTTTATAATAAACCGTAAACGATGATATGTTTCGTGAACCCATAGTTGGTCTACGGATTTACAACGCTAAAAATCAGCGGTTCGATTTCCCTCGGTGAGCTCAGCAGATAGCTCAATGTGGGTTTAAAATAAGAAAACGCATACACTTGTTTAGTTAGGAGCAACATATCTCTTTGTACGTTTCTTTTTTATCTGTAGATACCAATTATTTCTCTTGTTTGTTTGTTTGTTTTAATTTCGCGCAAAGCTACTTATGGGCTATCTGAGCTAGCCGTCCCCAATTTAGAGGTGTAAGACTAGAGGGAAGGCATCTAGTCATCACCACCAACCACCAACTCTTGGGCTACTCTTTTACCAACGAATAGTGGGACTGATCGTAACATTATAACGCCCCCACGGCTGAAAGGGTAAGCATGTTTGGTGCGACGGGGATTCGAACCATCGACTTGCAGATTACGATTCGAACGTCTTAACCCACCTGGCTATGCCACTTCTTTCTTTTACTTAAGTATTTATACAAATATCATATGGCAGATTGACATTCCCTGCAAACAGTTTTCATGTTGAATCACCTTACTTGTGTAGTAAAATACTAGGAACAACAACTGTTGCTTACGTAGTGTTTTGTCCCTACTAAACCCTGTTTTCTGTAGTGTTTTGTCCCTACTAAACCCTGTTTTCTGTAGTGTTTTGTCCCTACTAAACCCTATTTTCTGTAGTGTTTTGTTCCTACTAAACCCTATTTTCCGTAGTGTTTTGTCCCTACTAAACCCTATTTTCTGTAGTGTATTGTTCCTACTAAACCCTATTTTCCGTAGTGTTTCGTTTCTACTAAATCCTATTTTTTGTAGTGTATTGTTCCTACTAAACCCTATTTTCCGTAGTGTTTTGTCCCTACTAAACCCTATTTTCTGTAGTGTTTTGTCCCTACTAAACCTTATTTTATGTAATATTTTGTCCCTACTAAACCCTATTTTCCGTAGTGTTTTGTCCCTACTAAACCCTATTTTCTGTTGTGTATTGTTCCTACTAAACCCTATTTTCTGTAGTGTTTTGTCCCTACTAAACCCTATTTTCTGTAGTGTTTTGTCCATACTAAACCCTATTTTCTGTAGTGTATTGTCCCTACTAAACCCTATTTTCTGTAGTGTTTTGTCCCTACTAAATCCTATTTTCTGTAGTGTTTTGTCCATACTAAACCCTATTTTCTGTAGTGTATTGTCCCTACTAAACCCTATTTTACGTAGTGTCTTAATCTAATACTTCTTTTTTTTCACTATGTTTTTGTTCAAGCTAAACTCTCATTTTAGCAGTATCTTGGTCATCCTTTTTATCCCATTTCCTTATTAATAATTCCTAATTTCCACAGTGTCTTTACTTTCATCAAGTCGTCATTCTTGGTCTTTCTTTTCTCTTTAATTTTATCAAATCCTCTTTTTTGCGACACTTATCAAATTGTATTTCCTGTAGTGTCTTTACTAATACTAAATGTTTTGGTGTTATTTTATTTATATTCTTTTCTCATACTAAGCCATCATAATGGTTAAATATGTCTTTACTCAAACTTATTTGGGAAGAGCGTAGTCCAATAGTTAGCATATCAGACTATAAATCGGTTTGTCAAGTATCAAGGGCATTTCGTTACTGCCAGAAATTGCACTTCGCATCCTGGGAGCGTTGAAAGGCGACAGTCAGATCCGACTATTCAGCCAGACAAGATTAGCCTAGGAGTTGGCGGTGGGTGGTATTAATTTGTAGCTTACTCTCTTGTCAATCGGTTCAAAGTTAGGGACGAATAGTGGAGATAGCCCTTGGATATCCATGTTTGAATAACCTGAAACAAGGTAAACTATATATTCTGCAGCCTTTTTACTCTTACTGAAACGTAAGCGTGCTCGTGTATGCCACTATTGACTTTAACACGTGCTTACTGAGAGCTTATGACACTTTATAAGAACGTTGTTACTTGTCGTATACTGCCTTTGGAACTGTTGATTTCCACGTTGCCTGTTCTGCTGACAGACACATTTACATTGTTACTATATTAAGATTGTATTTCAACTAATTCTAATAGATGAGTTTTAAACTGTTTTCTTAAACATTTTATTTTATTATCTTATATAAATATATGGCCGAGTTAGAGGACATAAAATGCTGCATATATCATGGTGAGATACAAAAATAAAAAGATGTTATAATTGTAAAATGAACAAAATCTTCTAAATATGACAGTTTGAGTTATTTAAAGAGCGATAGTTGAGCGGCAAGATTATGAATGACGAGTAATCTAACTGGTTGATGTGAAAAAACAAACAAACCTGTTTATAGATGTCCAAATCCATACACAACGATAATAACATCAAACCTGTTTATAGATGTCCAAATCCATACACAACGATAATAACATCAAACCTGTTTATAGATGTCCAAATCCATACACAACGATAATAACATCAAACCTGTTTATAAATGTCCAAATCCATACACAACGATAATAACATCAAACCTGTTTATAGATGTCCAAATCCATACACAACGATAATAACATCAAACCTGTTTATAGATGTCCAAATCCATACACAACGATAATAAGATCAAACCTGTTTATAAATGTCCAAATCCATACACAACGATAATAAGATCAAACCTGTTTATAGATGTCCAAATCCATACACAACGATAATAAGATCAAACCTGTTTATAGATGTCCAAATCCATACACAACGATAATAAGATAGGGCCACCTATTGTCTCTCCATACACAACGTTTTAGCATGAACCAAGCCATGCCAACAAGCATAACGGAACCAACACCTCTAACCAGAAACCTAAGTTTATACCAGTAACAAGACTTGAAGATGACCAGGTCATCAGAGCTGCAGAGTTTCACCCAAATGGCTTGTTTTACGCGACAGGGGCTAATTCGAAGGCACTACAAATATGCGCTTTTCCAAAGATACATGACCTCAGGTTTGTTTTTGGTAACGCTCATATAAGATTTAAAAAAAAACGCTTACGTAGAACCCGTTCATTTTCACATAAAAAATATTTCACTGATTTTTTTGTATTATTATAATGAATTAAATTTTGTTTTAAAAGCATGTATAAATAAGAATTAAGAAAAACCGTTTTGATACTCCTCAATATCCAACAATAACACAGAAATGTGACATTTTTACAGCGACATCTACTAAAAATAAGTTGTTAAATCTGAGCGATATCCAAACATATTCACTTTTATAATTATATTTAATTTTAAATTGTGATATCATTAGTAAATAAGTTCTTATCTTAAATACTAAATTTTTAGAATTAAATTATATAAATTATTTTCAAAAATATGCTTTTAAAACACTAGTTTAATATTAAAATTTGTCACGCAGAGAAAACTACGAGACTCGCGAACCAGCGGTCTTGATGAAGAGGCTGAAACACCATAGAGGCTCCATCTATTGCGTGGCTTGGAATGGAACTGGAGACCTGCTAGCAACAGGTTCCAATGATAAGACTATCAAACTGATGAGGTTTAATCAGGAAATATGCAACGTTGAAGGTGAGCAAATGAACTGGATGTTTATCTGTTGTAAGTTCAAAATCATCTATCAAATTTGAATACTTTAATTTTGCGCGTTTTCGAGTAAGGTTTCGCGTTGCTAGATAATGATAATATAGAAGGTTGTTTAACAATATCTTACAAAGTTGAAACTTATTTTATCAAATTCTACACCTTATTTTATTGTTTCCAGCATCATTACTGAAAATTTTGTTGGTGACCTACAGGTAGCGCAGCAGAGCTGACGATGCACAAAGGAACTGTACGAGACTTGTGTTTCATGGAAGACCTCAGCAATCGTTCCAGCTTGCTCATCAGTGGTGGAGCCACGGACAATAAGATTTTTATCACGGATTGTGAGACAGGAATGACGTTTCACACCTTTACTGGACATTCTGGTGTGTTTTGGGGTTTTTTGGTTTTTTTTTCGGATAACCATAAGTGTAACAGGATGTAGTAACTCAACCAGTGATGACAAGTAATTCAAATGTTGTTTTATTTCTTTCTATTAGTTGAAACATACAAGAACTGGCACATATTTGAAAGTTATTTATTTCTCCACATATCACTAAGACGTTGTACTGCTTTTGTGCGCTACGCTAGCGTTGTTGTTTAAAGCATTGTTTGAACTAACAAACTTCAATACATATTATCAGGCTTATCAAAATATTTCAAATGTGGCACAAGTGACAGTTATACAGTTATGGTAACAGCAAGATTTGGTTTGAAATTTCTTGCAAAAAACTACACGAAGACTATCTTCGCTAGCCGTCCCTAATTAAGCAGTATAAGACAAGCGGGAAGGCAGCTAGTCATCAACACCAACCGCCAACTCTTGGGCTACTTTTTTACTAACGAACACTAGGATTGACCGTCACATTATAATACCCCCACGGCCGAAAGGGCAAGCATGTTTGATGTGACGGGGATTCGAACCTGTGACCCTCAGGTTACTAGTCGAGTGCCTTAACCACCTGGCCATACTGGACCAGCTAACAGCAAGGAAGAATCCGAGTCAATATTGCTGTGTTGATACTCCTGGAATATGGTGCACTTTTGTAAAACTGTTTAATGTGGTGGCACACTTCTTATTTCCATGTGGAACAGCACTAAATCTCTTGGATTTACAATGTTTAATTCAGGGGTTCGATTCCCCTTGGTGAACACAGCAGATAGCCCGATGTGACTTTGCTATAAAAAACACGTACACTTCTTTTATTACATTTAATTATAAATCAGGATGTCTGATTATATGAGAATTAAGATATGGATTATTTCTTTGTTTTGTTATGCACAAAGGTACACAAAGGACTATCTGTGCTCTGCTCACCGTGGGTATTGAAACCCAGTTTCTAGCCAGGTAATTCTGCAGGCATATCGCTGTGCCACTGGAAGGGGGGGTATTAAGATATGGTATGTTTTTGTTTTTTATAACTGAAATTCTCAGACCTCAGCCAACGTACCCATAAAAAATCAAGTACACCCCAGCCAGCTATAAAGTACTTGTATGTTTAAAGGGATGTTACAGGCTTTTTAGTTGTAAAATATTAATAATTTGCTCGGTAATTATAGATGTCCGGGTACTGGACATCAGTTGAGGATTTAAGTGCTGTCGTTGGCGTAAACAGTATATTTAGGGAAAGAAACTATAACCAATCAGTGTCTCGGTATACATTTCTCTGTGCACATTAACCAGAAGATTTAAATCATCAGATCGCAAGACATTAGAAGACGAATTTTCTAATTTTCGTATAAGACGAATGTAAGCACTTGACCTCTAGATGACAGAGTAAACAGATAAATAATTAAGTTTGACGTAAGTACAAGACCACTATAATGCTATCTCAATGAGTCGTTCATTTCACACTCAAAAGACAAACAAGTTCATTTAATTCATGCAGTAACGTATGTGTTGTGTTTCTAACTTGTCGTTAACTATTCTAAGTTGTTTCTTAACATGAACATTATTAAAGGCTATTATTTGTTATTGTTTTCTAAAACACTGTATGAATGTTTAAAGGTACAATCCTATCTCTTTATACGTGGGGAGGTGCCATGTTTGTCAGTGGATCTCATGATAAGACAATCCGTCTATGGGACTTACGATCCAGAGGCTGCGTTAACGTTATATCCGCTCCATCCGCTTCCGGTTCTGGGCCAGGTAAATTCTTTTAGACGTTGTATAAAAACTAGTGAGATGACCCTTACGTTTGCTTATTTCAAACTTTAAAGGCTTAGTTCTCGTTACTTTTGTTATTTTAAGAACCGAAAATCGTAATTTTTGTCTATGTAAATCAGCTGAACAACATTTAGATTTTATTTATTCCTGTTATCATTATTGTGAAAGACACGTGACAAAGCGTTTCCACTATAATTTGTTTTATTGTAATGTTGGTGCTAAAAAGGGGACGGCCTTGTTAATTGGAATTATTTATTGAGTTATTTAAAGCAGTATATTCAGACGGATAAGTGTCAAACCTCAGTAAGGAGCGTTACACTTAGCTCCTTTAGGCCTAAATTTGTAACCTATGCAAATACATTACATATCTTTTAGCATCTTTTAGTTTTTTACTGTAAACAGCTTACTCTATAATGGTATTTACTAGTTTTTATCTGTAACTAAGTTGACTACAGGATTACATATTCTAATTTATATATATTTTTAATACATAAACCGCCATTTTCCAGAAAGGCCCTAAAACTGGTTTTATTGTAGTCCCTAAACATAGCTACTTGTGTAAGCCTAAAAACCTGACTTATTATGTTTCTATTTAGTATTTATTCAAAATATGTCTGCTGCTGTCCCTAATTTTAAATGACTTATAAGAGGAGAGGCAGTCAGTCAACGTTACCCTACAGCCAGCCATCTATGTTAAGAGGTTGACTGCTATCCTTATAATACACCAACTGAAAATGTATATCTGATTTATTTGCACTCATGCATTTTCACGTATAGTTTAACAGATGATTACATTGTGAACAATATTTACCATATGTTTAGTAAACTGTTATATGAGTTCAGTAATGATCCAAAAACCAATTGTAGTTTCTCGTTTGTTTTTACTTCAACAGCAGACGACAGCACGAAGAAGTCTTTTATATCTTTAAAATAACTTTCCATATCAGGAACTGCCCTCTACAGCTAGATACGTAAACCTGACTGTCATAGTTTCTCTATCACCAGTGTATATGCCGCTTTTCAGCTATCCAGAGCGTCTCAAAGTCTAAAATCGGCAAATAACTAAAACAAAAACCAAGATTTCTTATTTTCGTTCAACATTATCTTTCTTCAAAAGGCCTAACATCAGCCGGATAAAGCGTTATATCAACTTCCAACCTCATCTTCTTTGGGTTTTTGTTGTTGTTTTTCCCAAGTTCAGTAGCCAGTCCTATATAGTTTCATTTAGCAATAGTTTTCTTCCATAATACTTGTTATATTTTTCTTGCTCTTTTTCAGATATACATGTTTATAAGTCTGTTCTTCATAGAAATTTAAAGCTCAAATTCAGTTTAGTCATTGATTTGTTTTGATACATACGAGTGGCACTGCATAATAAACTTAACAAACTTCGGACTAAGTGACAGACAATACAATTCTACGTTTTACATCTTAAAGCTTATGTGAACATTTTTGGTATCTTTCACCATTAATGTTCCATTCTATTGTGCTTCAGTAATTTAGTTAGAATGGGAAAGTTTGAGTGGTCTCAAAGACGCTCATAGGAAATAACGTGCAATACAATTTCTAATAAAATCTATTTAAAAAATGAAGTAGTTTCGTCGCAAGTCTAATAATATACATTGTTGTGAATTAATAATTTTTCATTATTATGATTGTTTGTCTTTTGTTATATCTTACTTGTTTACTGTTGTAGACCCTGCTTGTTATTCTTGCCACCCAGTGGCACAGCGGAATGTCTGCAGACTTAAACTGCTAGAAACGTGGTGGGCAGAGCACAGATAGCCCTTTGTGTAGCTGTGCTTAATAAATAAATTATTATTGGTTTGTGGTATTTTGAAACTTAATTTTTTCAGACTAATAAGTTGATATTAATGTATTTGTCGAATCTATTATAGTCAAAAGAACTTGATTATTACTATTGAAATTTAATTCAGTTGATATTCATGTATCCCATTCGTAACTGGCCTGTAAAGTTTAATTTAAACAATAACTTTATTTTATAAACTTATCCTTATTTTCATGTTGTCACTAGATGGCAGCAGCTATGTCAACTTTTGCCCACCTATTGGACCCTTTGAGAGAGAGTCACAAATTTTACTACTGACACAGAAATTTCCCTTTAGATGAGAATCAAAGAATAAATCAATGGTAGTTTATTACGTTAAGTCAGTTTATGTTTGCTACACTTACTAATTAATTTATATATTTGTTATTTTGATATTTTATAGCTTATAATATAAGACACATTGTTCTCAAAATTGGATCTTTATTAATGAAATACGTTAAAGTAACAAAAACGTAAAATTTTAGAAGTTTCAAATTTACAGTATATATATATATATACACACATATATACTGGGTAATTTCAGGAAGTCCAGTGGCCGCAGTGTGTGTTGATCCATCAGGACGACTCCTCGTCTCGGGTCATGATGATTCCACGTGTATGTTGTATGATGTCACTGGCGGGAAAATAATTCAGTGTTTTCAGCCTCATACTGCAGAAATTCGAACGATTCGATTCTCCCCAAAAGCCTACTATCTACTCACTGGATCTTACGACCACAAGGTTGCTCTGTCAGATTTACAGGGTAAGAGACAAGTAATTTGTAATCGTTTACAAACCAAACGAGATTTTGATAACAAACTAGTTATACAACCTCCAAATGACGTAGTAAACTCTTGCAATTAAATATGTTGTTTTTTTAATATCGCGCAAAGCTAAACGAGGGCCAACTGCAATAGCCGTCTTTAATTTAGCAGTATATAAGACTAGAGGAAAGGCAGCTAGTTCTCACCTCCCACCGCAATCTCTTGAGCTACTCTTTTACCAACAAATAGTGGGATTGACCGTCACATTTATAATGCACCCACGGCTGAAAGGGCGAACATCTTTGGTACGACGGGGATTCGAATCCGCGATCCTCAAATTACAAGTCAAATGACCTAACTACCTGAGCATGCTGGGCCGCAGTTAAATTTAACCTCTCTTTTAAAATCTATTTTAATGGAAGATGTGACCTTTTCTTACTATTTTTTTTACTATGTCGTCATCTTCATCTTCATCGTGATTTCTTCTTTCTTGATATTTCTTTAGCGTACCAGGTGCTTTAAAATGATGTATACTAAAATAAATAATTATGTGACTGTTTTTGTAAATGCGATCCTCATTTTTTGGAAGAGAATACTTTGGAAAAAGTTTAAATTAAAGTAAATCTTTACAGATAAAACTGTAAACAAGCATATCACTCACGGTTACTAAAACTGTTGCTGAGTTTAGCATTTGAAGGGAGGTTGGTTTCGTAAAATGTAACCGACAGATGTCCCTGGGCCACGCTACTTGGAACTATCGGTCAACAATCTGAACGAAGCCACATATGTTACGTCCTATCCAAATGTTTATGTAGAAGCCAGCTGTGCCTGTCAAGTGTAAAAATTAGTTAGTCTTAAATACAGCTCTGCGAAATGCAAACACTAGTGACAGCACAGACAACAAAAATACACAATCCAGAGTAGTAGCTTCCCTCACTGTGAAAAACCCAATTTCTACTTCTGTGTAGCTGTAAACAGACTGTCTGATAGAAAACTTCTGTCAATTTCACAAGTTTTTCTCAGTTATTACAGAGTAAATAAAACTGTATTTACAAAATAGAAAACATTAGACTCCCAAACAGTCCTCAACAATACATTGACTTGAATACTAAGTAAACAGATTCAAGTTAATAACCCTGGTTTATGTACGTACGTACACTCGTTTATTAGTCTTGGGGTATTTCATAACGCGTAATCCACATGGGGTAACCATTACGAAAAAGGCATCATATTAGAACAAATAATGCAGTCAGTTCCCACAAAATATAATGTATATGTTTGTTTGTTGTTAAGCACAAAAGTACACAAATGAGCTATTTATGCTCTGTCCATCACGGATATCGAAACCCAATTTCTGGAATTTGAAGTGGGGGGGGCGAATACAATGTAATCAACCCGAACATTAAGCTGGGGAGTAGAAGGTAATTACTGAGAGGTTTCATGTGAATTGATTTATAGGTCCCTTCATTCTATTTTATATTCTTTGCTTTCTAACACATTACCAACATTCTTCTGGTTTATTTGTTGTATAAACGACTTTAATACTGTTTGCTGCATTAATATACATCCTCGATGATTCAGCAGTAAGTTTAAGGTATTATAACACTCGTTAGTATTCACGGTTCGATCCTTGAAGTAGACGCAGCGCAGATTGTACAGCTTTACAAAAAACGTACAATATTTATGTATGTATCTGTAAACACAAGCTCTCCATTGGGTAAAACCAATTAGTAAAAAGGTTACACTACAGTTTCACTGTAGCTTCTAAGACGATAAAAGTCATACCAATACTGAATATAGCTAATTATAAATATATACTGTTCTTACGTATAAATATTATAACGTATTATTTCGCCATTTAGGTGTTCTCGCTGTTTACGATGTTTCGAACATAAATCTATTAAAACCTCAATAGGCTCGGCAAGCTTAAGAGACTTAGGCTAGTCCTATGTTCATATGTTTAGCTAACAGTGCAAAATACAGTACTGGCCAAAATGTTTGCACACTGTTTTATACTGATGTTCTTGTCTAAATACATGGAGTAATTAATGAGTAAATGCTGGAGTAATAATAGGGAAAAGCAGCGTATCATCAGACATCAGACAAAAATGTACGAATTCTTATTCTGGTCTATCAGTTGTTTTGAGCATTTGTTGTTCAAAACACACAAACACAGTTATTTTGTTTAGAAGGGTGTGTTTTTGGTATAATCTTTATCGAAACAGACCATCACTTTATTCAGACAGTTTATCTGTACTTAGTCATGTCTCGTCACTTACCAGAAGTGAAAGGACGTCAAATTTTTCGACCGTCTATAAATGGCATGAAGTAAAGAGACATTGCCAGAACACTAGAGTACCCCCACTGTTCTGTAGTATGAAGTAAAGAGACATTGTCAGAACACTAGAGTACCCCACTGTTCTGTAGTATGAAGTAAAGAGACATTGTCAGAACTCTAGAGTACCCCACTGTTCTGTAGTATGAAGTAAAGAGACATTGTCAGAACACTAGAGTACCCCCACTGTTCTGTAGTATGAAGTAAAGAGACATTGTCAGAACACTAGAGTACCCCCACTGTTCTGTAGTATGAAGTAAAGAGACATTGTCAGAACACTAGAGAACCCCCACTGTTCTGTAGTATGAAGTAAACAGACATTGTCAGAACACTAGAGTACCCCCACTGTTCTGTATCCAGAATCCTGAATGTCATCAGACTACAGTAAACTCATTCCAGAAAAGTCTACTGGTACACACCGAAAAAATACAGCCCATTATGACCGGATTTTGACCAGGTTAACTAGTCATGGTCGAAAGAAGTCTTATAACACAGTACAACAAGAATGACAGGGTATCCAGAAGAACAATGAATAGAAAGTTGATCAAACAAGGTTATTTTGCAAGAAGGGCTATCTACAAACCGATATTAACTAGAATACATCGCTGTCACCATGTTAGTTGGGCAAGACAACATTCCAGCTTACAGTTAAGACAATGGTGATATGTAATCTTTTCATATGAGTCGCGTTTCTAGCTTGTTAGTGCTAATGGTACGTTTTAATTTCGTCATTTGCGGACGAACAGGTAAGGAAATATTGTCTCTCCCATAGAAATCGCGTGAGGGATGGTGCAGTATATGTTTGAGCAGCTATTCATCATGGTGGAAAACTGCTCTTCATATTCTCCAATGAAACGTCAATGGCGCTGCCTACAGGCATCATATGGAAACGGTATTTCTGGCATGTGCTTGAGCAAGGTATGACAATAAGTTTTGCAGGTTGGCAATGCAACTGCCCACAGTACATGTATTGTACACTATTATCTCGACCAGGAGAACGTTACAAAATTGCCATAGCCAGCAAAGTTTCCAGATTATAATTCCATTGAGAACTGTTTGGGAGAACTGAGCTGGAGCATTGCTAAATAAGACCCTAAATGTAATCCTACAGAGTCAAAAGTACGTGCTCTTCAGCTATTTTAAAAACTCAAAATACAGTTAAAAGTGTGAGTTTTCTGACTGCCTGAGATTTGTGAAGGTATATTGTTAGAAACATAAATGTGTGAGTGTTTTAGTTAACTACGGTTTGTGAAGATATATTGTTAAGAAAACACAATATCGTAATCATTCTGGTTCAACGCTCTTTTGTAGAGATGTACTGTTCAAAACATTAAAGTGTGAGTGTTCTAGTTGCCTACGGTTTGTGAAGATATATTGTTCAAAAAATGCAAAAGCTTAATTATTCTGGTTTTACGCTGTTTGTAGACATGTATTGTTAAAAATACAAAAGTGTGAGCATTCTGGTTGCCTGCTGTTTGTGAGGAAGAAGGCATAACTGTATAACGTAATATTACTCTCATGTTTGCTCACAAAGATTACCACTTTTCAACTCCCACAAAATCTTAAATTATTCGAGTACTGTATTGTTTTTTCTCATTTGCTTTCAAGCAAGAATTTTATGAATAATCCACTGACAGTGTGGATTTGTTGTGCTCAAAACACTCAATGAATTTTATTAGATCCACAGTTACTTGAGAGGATAACAATTTTGAATTATGTATAACTTTTCTCACAATTTTATGTGACAACGTGATCAGAATAAGGTCTTCCTTTGTTATTCTCTAATTGATTTTTTTCCTGTGAGTTTTTACTAAAGTAATTGCGTCAAATTTAGAGTTTGGGAAACTGTTGCAAAGGTTTGGAACCACTCAGTATATGGTTTGGATTTGTTTTGAATTTCGCGTAAAGCTACACTATGGCTATCTGAGCTAGCCGTCTCTAATTTAGCAGTGTAAGACTAGAGGAAAGGCAGCTAGCCATCACCAACTACCGCCAACTCTTGAGCTACTCTTTTACCAATGAATAGTGAGATTGACTGTTACACGAAATCCAGTATATGTATTCCTTAAATTGTGTCTGTGTGTATATACACAGCTGGCAAAAATCTTAAGGCCAATGAACATAAAGAACAAATGTGAATTTTGCATTGTTACACTCAACCACTTATTTGAGTAAAGCTTCGAAAGATGAAAATAAGAAAAGGAAAAATAAAAATAAAGAACTTTTTTAGCAGGGAACATTTTTAATAGGGAAAATGTGAACACTATGAAATTAGCCTAAATACTAGCTGGTCAAAAGTTTAAGACCATACTGAGACGAAGCGTTAATCGGTAAACACGAAACGAAATTTAATCATTTGTGTTCAAGCATTAGCGTTGTCAACATCTCCCACTGACATATTTTGTGTTACACTGTGTAAAAACATGCCAAAGGCTAAAAAGTTGACAGAAATGCAAAAGCAAAGTCTCTCTCAACGTGCCATTGCTGCTGAGATTGGGCGTAATAAATCTGCTGTTGCAAATTTCTTAAGAGACCATGAAGGATACGGAACGAGAATTTCAAGTGGTCGACCCAAGAAAATTTCGCCGGCGTTGAGCAAGAGGATTTGACGGGTTGTTTGGCAAGACACCAGTCGATCGTCGAACCAGATTAAGGCCCTTACGGACGCAGAATGCAGCTCAAGAACAATGAGACAGGTGGCCAGGTGGCTAAAGTTCTCGACTCATAATTGAGAGTTGCGGGTTCGTATCCAGATCACACCAAACATGCTCGCCCTTTCAGCCGTGGGGGCGTTATAATGTGTCAGTCAATCACACTATTCTTTGGTAAAAGAGTATAACGAGAGTTGGCGGTGTGTGGTGGTGACTAGCTGCCTTCCTTCTAGTCTTATACTGCTAAATTATGGACGGCTAGCGCAGATAGCCCTCGTACAGCTTTGCGCGATATTCAAAACACACCGAACCAAACTTGGAATAATTCAGCTATGAATATATTCAAAAATATATATACTTCACTGGATTTTCTGCAATTTAACAACCTCCCTTAAAATAAAAAGACTTGAGTTATTAAAATTTTACGCCTACATTATAGCAACTGGTAAAAGATGAATAAATTTGGATCTTTGATATGAATGTTTTAAACTGAGCAGCACTTAATGTGACACACAAGGTCAAGAACTCCCCAGGGTTCAGGTATTACCACCAGTTATTTAGAATTAATGACCAGACGAAGAGCAACCTATTACGAAGATTCGGACTCACAAACTCTTCCGAACAAAGAGATTTACTGTCACTTTGTAACACACCCGGAGTAGAAAGTGCAGAGCATGTTCAGAGGTATCACAGTTCGATATTTGCATTTGCACGTGCTAGTCACTAGACCACACACTGCTATTTCCCAGATGCAACAGACAAAAATTTATTATTATTTTGTTGTTGTTGTTGCATCATCTTTTTAAATATATTTAAGTGAATATATGTACAATAGTGTTCGTCAAACTTGGTACGTGTTGTTTGGATTAAAATCATATACCATTGGTGTAAAACAAATATAAATAAAACCGCATAGTCTATATTGTGGTATCAAATACACCATTAATTAAAGTAAGCTGAGATCAACACTTCATTAATCTAAAACCAATCATCGCCACAGACGTTTCCTTATTCAGCACAATAATCACAGTATAAAACTGATATATTCACGATATATAAATTATCTGCGGTTTTAATACTCCAGTAGCGTAGAATAAATATAATTTAAAACAAGAAAACTTTTCATTGGGAATTCTAAAAATATTTTATGGATAAAAACTTACCTTTTTTAAGCCCAGGAAGTTGATCTTGGTTATGAACTTATCACTTGATAGGTTTATAGTACCATGTTTGGAAAATGACGTCAAACTCTGGTCTTAAAATTTCAAATTCACCGAAAAGGGGAAAACACTGAAAACTGTAGTTTGTAGTATAGATTGTACTTTACTTGGAACAACCACCAGCGAGTAGCGAGAAATAATTGGTGAATACACCTTTACATTGTAACCGCCTATCGTTTGTATGACGAATGAGAGCGTTGTACACAAGACGTGGTTAATCGACAGGAAATATAAAAAAAAAAAAGGTTTAGGGTGTATTTAATCACAGTTTATACTGGGAAGCGATTTGACATAGGAAGAAATGTTATAGAACTGGACTAAGTACATTATCTTATACAAACAAAAGGGGGGGAGTCTTAGTTCCTATTTTAAGTTAAACAGAAAGCCTTAACGTATAGTAAGAACTTGTTTTATTGGGTAACTTTTAAAAACAAACAAACCTCACAACAGTCCAATTTAAAACAAGTGGATCTCACTGTTATGCAGAATAGTAAAGATTATGTTTTTGTAACGAAGCAATTCAGACTAGGAGGTCAACAGTACACTTGTATAATGGTATATTAAAAACATACTGCAGATGATTTATTTTCATGTCAGGATAAAATTAACAGATATACAGCGACCTCATTATACGGCACCGGTGAGAGGCGCATTGTGTTTTTTGGGGGGTTTTTTTCCTACTTCAAACTAAGCGAGCTTAAGTTTACATAACTGATAAAAGAACGCTTAGACATTTTCAACTTTTACTGTTGAGAACATTTTCTGGTCATTCCTGAAAAAAAAAAAAAGGGAGGGAGATAGTTTACAAAATTACTGAGGCTAATGAACCAATTTATAATTATAGGCCTATCTCTCGCTACTGGCGCTGTTTGAAGTAGGTCATTATTTGTACTGTGGACTTCTGACGTATTACAAATTAAAGTCACTGTTGTGCATCTAGTGGTTTAAGTTGAAATTTAAAAAAATCCTTTTTGAGATTATTTTACGCTGTTTTACTTTATATCAAAAATTTAGAAGCTACATCTATCTTAAGCGATAACTCCAAAATTTGTTATTAAACAGAGTCAGAGGACATAATGTTTAAATATATATTTATAACCATAAACAGTAGTTTTAATTATAGTTTTAGTTACATTTTTTAAAAACTATGAAATAATGTTGTTGTTTTTTAGATTTAGCTTATATTTTGTAATTATTATAAATGAATCTAATAACTGCTATTTTGATTTTTTTTATAATTTTGCGGTATATTGGCCGTATAAAAGAAGAATAAATTATCGGTAGTTATAATATGATTTATCAGCATTAGTTATTTTATAAGATTTTGTACTTTCTGGGCTGAATAAAGTTTGTTTGTTTTTTAAAGTATTTTATATTCTTCAATATAGGTGACCTATCTCAGCCAATTCCAAATGTCGTAATAGCAGAACATGGAGACAAAGTGCTTCAGGCACGTTGGCATCCTCGTGACTTTTCCATCCTTACTACTAGTGCTGACAAGAGCGTCACCTTGTGGGGATTATCTGCAAATTGAATAATACAGAATTGAGTGCTTAAAAAAACAAAGAGTACTTGAAACAGGCATAGGTGGCATATTTTTATTATGACAGTTGTGAAATAGTTACTGACTAATTCCTCAGATTTCCATTTAGATAACAAATAAATTATCTTTATCACAGTGTATCGAAAACAACGTTTCTTAAAGCTTTTCAATGTTTGTGTGTTAAATGTATGAATATACGCTGTCTGTTCGGGTAAGAATACAGTATAGTATCATACAGAACTAAACCAGATACATAAAATGTTTAATATTATAAAGGTGATGCCACTCATGCATTGAACTTTACCAGTTACTGCTGTGTAAAGCGAACACTAACAAAAAGTAATATACATCACTAAAGATACTAGAGAGTAAAATTATCATACCATTTAAACCTGTATGTTTAGAGTGTAAACAGGATGATTTGCAACTTTCTGGCGAACTTGTATCCTGTTTGTTGTTGTAATATTACTTTTTCATTTACAGGTACAAGATGGCTCTAAAAACATTGTTTTCAAACTTTTTATTTTAAATAAAACTTGATTCGATGTATTTACATTTCACTAGGATCACATCGAAACTCATAGTCTGTATTCAAGACAGGTTAGCCATTGTTTGAATTGGTAAAAATATTACATAATATATTCACTATTCTCTTCGTCATTCATAGTCATCATAACCCAAGATTTAGCAGTGAGTTAGTAATGTTGACTTCCCTCACTTTATCACTTCAAGATCAGAAGCGGCTATCGTAGACAGCTAATGATTAGCTTTGCCTGAAATCTAACAAACAAAAACTCTATGAACATACCAAACAATCCTTACATAAAGCTGTCACAAACACTTTTGCCCTCAATGGCACAACGGTGTATGTATGCGGACTTACAACGCTAGAAACTTGGTTTTGATACCCGTGGTGGGCAAAGCATAAAAAGCCTATTGTGTCACCTTGTGCTTAACTTAAAACAAACATTTTTTTTTGGATATTAATCATTTATTTTCGCAATATCCTGCATACTGAAACACATTTCAACCAAATCACTCAGTTTGTGCTAATGAAAGAAAAGACAAGAAGAACGCTAGCTTACGAAAAAAGTATATATATACTCTTCAAAAAAAGAAACGCCAAAGGCAAAATTTGAGACAAATTGTTAACAAGTTTATTCCGGGTAGGTCTGTATGACATGTGTGAAACATTGCACATTCACTGCTGAACATCCAAAGTCTGCAAAGCCGAAGTTCACGCTCACTAGTTGAAATTTAACGTCACTCAACGTCAATAACGAGTATGCCCCCCGTGAGCATCAATAACTGCTTGGCATCTCCTGCCCATGGAAGCGATGATATGACGAATTATAGCCTGTGGAATGACTGTCCACTTAGCCTGCAAAGCTGCTGCAAGCTGAGATAGAGTCTGCGGTTGAGGTTGTCGCCGTCCCAGACGTCGGTCCAACTCGTCCCAAAGATGTTCGATGGGGTTTAAATCTGGTGATCTGGAGGGCCAGGGAAGAATGTTGATGTTGTGGTGTCTCAAGAAGACAGTGGTGAGTCGGGCTGTGTGAGGACGGGCGTTGTCATGTTGAAAAACGTCGTTGACGTTCACCATGATGGGTTGCACATAGGGCCTAAGAATCTCGTCGACGGTTGCGTACGGTCTGATCGGAAATCCTACGCAGCCCTGGTATGGTTGAGGCAGTAGACGTCGCAGTGGTGGTCCTATCCCAAAGGTGACGTAACCGGATGTAGCGATCTTGTGCGGGCGTGGTCACACGAGGTCTGCCAGATCGTGGACGGTCACTAGTTGATCCATGTTATTGGTGACGATTCCATAGCCTTGTGATGTTGCTTGGGTGGACATTCACAGCTCTGGCAACATCTGATCGAGATTCGCCTGCTTTCATGCGACCAATGGCGTTGTTGCGTTGTGCTTCAGTCAGTCTTGGCGTAACTGTATTGCGTGTCGGTGGCTTAACACTGACCTATGGAAACCGAGAACCCGTCACTTTTATAGGGGATTTTGCACATGTTGCACTTGCAGAACATGCAGATTTCTCAAACAAATTTATTGGACACGCATGCATTTTGGCGAAAAATCCAATGTTTTCCTCCGTTTTCAAAGTGCACAACTTTTATTGTCATTTTGGTCTGACAATCAGTGCCTTAACACGTGTAACATCACATACTCTGAGCTTATAACGTTATTACATATATTTCTCTTTAAAATAAAATAAAATATCCCTTTTGCGTTTCTTTTTTTGAAGATTATGCATTCAGGTTTTATTATACGACTTTGAAACTTCCTGTATCTCGTCTTTCCTGTATAAAAACTTACGGTTTTCTTTAGTGAAATGTTTTTCCCCTCGGATAAGTAATTAGCTTTTAAGATATAATCACTTTGAATATAGGACTATCTCTGTAATCACCCGTATATACATACACAATTTTGGCATTGTCAAGCTACCTTATTGCAAACTTAAAGTGTTGGAAAAGAGAATTTCCAATCCGCCATCTCGTTTTAATAAGTGTTTTCAATGTTTTCTTTGTTTATTGTACTTCATGTTGCAATAATTAACATCTTCTTTGAGCAGTCTTTTAACAATACCTGGACTAGTGTGGAATCAAAATGAACAAAACTAAAAATGAAGACAGCTTTGGTGCATTTAGTGAAAGAAATATTTCTTCTGTTTTTTAAGCCTCTTGGGTATAGCTATTATTATTATTTGTGTTATCAGCCGAGTTTCAACATACAAGATATTGTTTAAACATATTTCAGTACGATGTGATTACCAAATTTGGTTCAAATGCTTAGTTTTATAAAACCTTTCAGATAGTAACCTTGAAAAGTTGCATGTATACGAAGGAATTTATATTACATTTTGCTCGGTGATAAAACCACGACTCACGTGTTATAATAGATTGCTGATAAATTTTAGTCATAAGGAAAATGGTCGTGTTATAATAAGTTCATCTTTATATCGCATTTATTTAAAGACGTCAGATGAAAAATTAAATAGAAGGGAAAAACACATAAGCATAAGTTGTCTAAATTACATTTCGTAGAAATTATTCGGTGGTTTATTGCGTGTGTGTTTTTTTAGCAAAGGCATATCGGGCTATCTGCTGTGTTCACCGAGGGGAGTTGAAACCCCTGGTTTTAGCCTTGTAAATCCGTAGACTTAGCTCTGTATCAGCTGGGTACTTTATTGCTCTTTATCAGGATTATTAGGTTGACGTATGCAATGATTTGTTGTATACTTCTTTACTGATTGGATAGCATAATTATGACTGGAACCAGTAATAAGCTGATTTCCAACGTTTGATGTTGTCATCAACCAACCCCGTGACTCAGCGGTAAACTTGAGAACCTTTTCACTTTTATTTTAGGTTCGATCCCTGCAATAGACGTAGCATAGCTAACTTTCTGTGCAACTGTGTAGCAACACCATTGCGACACGAAATTACACTTAAAAATTAGATGCACATAAATTTTTGTTTTCATTTTCTATCAGTAATTATTTTCATCGAGTTTATTTCGTTTCAAAATAATTTTCTACGCATACGGAAGTAGCCTATTACTTCAGGTTACCAAGGAAACGTCATTCACGTGACAAGAAGATACTAAGATAATAATAAGATATTTTTGTCCTGCCAATTCTGTATAGATAATAAGAACTTTATGTGTACCAAATATTAAAGATATTAATTCTTGAAATATATATATATTTTTAATGGATTCGGTTGTGTTACATAGATTGTATCTGTATCAATAAATAATGTCTTCATGTTGTAAAACTAATTGATTGTAAAAGGCTGGAAATTACTCCTGACAAAACACCGCTTAATAAAACAGTTTTCTAAGTAGCTTAGGAAATCAGCGATAATTCATTATTTTATATTTTAAATCTCAAACGCTGTTATTTATGAAAGACCTGGGTAAATGAGAGAAAATTGTAGTTGGCTGTGATCTATTGAGTTCGCTGCTAGTACAAATCGTATATCATACAAATAAGTTTATTGTTTTCATATTTACGTTTGAACTGCTACGTCTATCGTTTGTATGATAAACGAGAACATTACAGACGAAAAGTGATTAATCGACCGTAAATATCGCAAAAGAGGTTTAGGATATATTTAATAGTAGCTTATGAAGAAATGTGATTTGATAGAGAATTAGAAGTTGTAGGACTGGACCGAGTGCGTCATCGTCTACAAAAAAAAAAAAAAATGTTTTCTTAGTTCCATTTTAAGACAATCAAAGAGTGTTGCTATATATTAAGAAATTTTAGAAAGAGTTTCAGCTCATACCACTAGATGCTTGTTTGTTTTGGAATTTCGCACAAAGCTACTCGAGGGCTATCTGTGCTAGCCGTCCCTAATTTTGCAGTGCAAGACTAGAGGGAAGGCAGCTAGTCATCACCACCCACCGCCAACTCTTGGGCTACTCTTTTACCAACAAATAGTGGGATTGACCGTCACATTATAACGCCCCCACGGCTGGGAGGGCGAGCATGTTTGGCGCGACTCGGGCGCGAACCCGCGAATTACGAAGCGCACGCCTTAACGCGCTAGGCCATGCCGGGCCTCACTAGATGCATTACAGTAACTTCAATTTTTTACATATATATACTTCAGATTACTTAAGCTGAACCAGCGCTTCGCCCTAGGCCCGGCATGGCCAAGCGTGTTAAGGCGTGCGACTCGTAATCTGAGGGTCGCGGGTTCGCATCCCCGTCGCGCCACACAGCCTCGCCCTTTCAGCCGTGGGGATGTTATAATGTTACGGTCAATCCCACTATTCGTTGGTAAAAGAGTAGCCCAAGAGTGTGCGGTGGGTGGTGATGACTAGCTGTCTTCCCTCTAGTCTTACATTGCTAAATTAGGGACGGAGTGCACAGATAACCCTCGAGTAGCTTTGTGCGAAATTCAAAAACAAACAAACAAACAAAAGCTTCCCCCTTTAGTGCAAAGCAGTATATCTACTGCTAATTGCTAAAATCTAATTGCTAAAAATCGAGTTTCGATAATGGTGGTTGGCAAAACACAGGATTATGTGATTTTGTGCGTATCTATCATACAAATAAACCAGAGCTTAAATAAACAATTAAAACATGTATAGCATTTATAAAAGGAAAGAGTGGCCGAGGTTGAATTAAAAAGAACCACAAAAAGTTTCAGAAAAATTTTACACAAGCACACCCCATTAAATATAGCAATACTCTATTAAATTTACTCATGTCATTTTGGAAAGTCTTAGCTTCAGTATCGACGAAGAACCAAATAGTACCGCATATTAAGTATATTCTAGTTACTACACATGAAGTGTATTCTGGCTAGAACATACAAAGTATTTTCTAGTATGGCCAAGGACAGAAATTTCAAAGAACACTCAGGACTGTGAAAAATAGAATGATTGACAGAACGATAGCATAATAGACTGATCAAATAATTTAGCACATTGGTAGGCATTGTGCAGGAACATTTTAGCTACGTTGAGTCCTAACAAATAATTTAAAATATTGAAGGGTTAAATGAAATAATGATTAATTTTACACAAGATTTTTAAAACAACACTGATCTATATGTATGCTTAAATTAAAATTTTGTCGACATCATGTAGCAGCGACAATGATTTTAAAATTTGACCATATTTATATAGCACTGGTATTGTTTAAATATCAAAAATGTTTATATAGCATTGACATTGGTTTTAAAATTCGACCACGTTTATGTAGTTGTGATATAAGTGTTTCAGACTTTAAAATTCTAACACGTTTATATAGTTCTATTTTGTGTTCAACTATGTTTATATATTACTGCTCTTGGTTTTAAATATTAAACCACGTTCATGCAGCATTGATGTTGATTCTAAGACTCAACCACATTTATATAGCATTGATGCTGCTTTTAAAATTCTAACACGTTTATATAGCTCTGATTTTGTTTGTAAAATTCAGAAATGATTACATAGCTTTATTTTGGGATAAGTTTCATTGAGCAACGTATTGGGATTACAATCAATTTTGTAAAAATAGACTCGCTTATCAAGATAAAAATCAATGTGATGCCACAAGGTTTCCCTGCACTTCAAGCTGTGAGTAAGTTATAAGAGTTACAGTCAATCACTTAGCGTGGAAAGTGAATTGTAAAGTACTGCTGACGGGCTTCTGTCCCTCTGGTCAGTAATTTAAAATTACGGACAGCGTTAGATGACCTTAGTAATTTTGTGACAAATATAATTTCACTTATACAAACTAATCGATTTCAGTGATTACTTTTAAGACATCTTAATTTCGTATGATTTTTAAGAAGGTATTTTACTCTGTTTTACGTGTGTGAAACTCTGGCGGGTGTTCGTTTATTTTGAAAGCCAGTGTACACTGAGGTCAATTAATTTAATTTAATGAAAAAAAAGGCGAAAAACAACAACGTAAGGACATAAAATCCAAATATATTCTTTTTAGTAGAACCGCACAGCTGGTTATGTATATGTATGTGTTTATAGCAGCGATAAGTTTTCTAAAGACTTGGCTTATTCAGCAGGATATTTATGCAATTTTTTATTAGGAGTTTTAGAACATAATCCATGAACGACGAGATCTTGTCAGGCAGCCTTATGAAACCAGAGGGCCTGATAATTCGCGCTTAATATATACAACCGTATAAAACCAGAAGATCTGATAATTAGCGCTTAATATATATGCAACCATATAAAATCAGAGGATCTGATAATTCACGCTTAATGTAGATAACCGTATAAGGGGAAAAGAATGTAAAAACAGAGAAAGAAATGAAGGTGCTATATATTTCTATTGTCTAGGAACTTCGTCTTTTGTGGCATTGTCAGGCACACATTCGATGTAAAAATTAATCTAATATTTTTCCCGCACTTTCTCATGCCTTTATGACTCGTGTGCCGTAATTTTTCATCAGCGTCTGAAAGAGTTTTTACTTTAATAAAATAAAATTATCTAGAGGTAATAAAAGCCACTCCAACTGCTGACGTATAAGCACACGTGTTAACATTCAAGTCTTTCTACTTCAGTAATGGAATACGATAAACTGATTAATTTCATTGACAGATTGTTCAAGGCTAGAGACGTAATAAAAAACAATTTTTACTGACTTTGGTCTTTTGTTGTTGTATTTTACTTGTTTCCTGTTCGTAAATTTCGACATATAAGTCAACTTTTTTTTTTTCTGTTTCCGTTTGTCTGGATTATTCAATTCAGGTTTTGAAGGTCGGAGCACGATTCATCAGGGTAAATCTTGTCAGCTATAAGGCAAGGAAGAAGAGACCAACATTGAGCCTGACCTTCCCTGATCCAAAAC
Organism: Tachypleus tridentatus; assembly: GCF_004210375.1. Taxonomy (NCBI): domain Eukaryota; kingdom Metazoa; phylum Arthropoda; class Merostomata; order Xiphosura; family Limulidae; genus Tachypleus; species Tachypleus tridentatus. The sequence continues at coordinate 119,810,495 of NC_134826.1, read as the reverse complement.
GTGTACTGAATCCCAATGTTCTAAGATATTACTTGTGTGGATAAAATATTGAAGGATACCACGAATAGTGTAGTGTCCGCCCACTGGGACAGCGGTAAGTCTTCGAACTTACAACGCTAAAATCAGGGATTCGATTCCTCTCGATGGACACAGCGGATAACCCGAGGTGGCTTTGCTCTAAGGAAAACATACGCCTTGAATAGTATTCGAAAGTTTAGTGCACATATATAAACAATAATATATTTTCATATTATTTTCACTGAAAACAGTCACAATTAATTTATGCTCTTTCAATAAATACATCTTTAAAAATGTGTTAAAATATAAGTAATACGTTTGCGTTTGTTTGTCCTGAATTATTCTCGTGAATGTCTGTAACAAACGATACAAATATCTTATCGTTAGAAAAGGCCGTTGTCCGAGGAGTCCATACTGCATATTGACTTTTCAATTCAGAATTACCTTACCTGGTGTTTTATTGTTCAAACTTTACAATGCAACGAATAAGCTACAGAATGGCACATTTTCGTAGTCATTAAATGACGGCTGACTTCAATTTAAACTTTAGTTTCTTTATTTGCAAAGTATTTCACACAAACAGCAATTAACCCGATTTTTAATTTCCTAAAAAATGAACGTTACATTAAATACAATTTCTATGAGCTTTATTAATTTATTTAGGTCAAAAATACACATGCGCAATTTGTTCAAAGCCATGTGTTTAGCATTTTGTGAACTTGTATTCAGACGATTCTGCATTATCAGCTAAGTTTGCCTTCATTACAGCTTTACATATACTTTACAGTAATTTAGCTTTGGTTCACTTTGTAGACTGTTATAAACACCTTTTAACTACTTTTACTTTATTTCGGGTCTTATTCTTCATTTTTTGGGCTTCTTTGTTTCAATGGCCCGGCATGGCCAAGAGCGTTAAGGCGTGCGACTCGTAATCCGTAGATCGCGGGTTCGCATCCCCGTCGCGCTAAACATGCTCGCCCTTTCAGCCGTGGGGGCGTTATAATGTTACGGTCAATCCCACTATTCGTTCGTAAAAGAGTAGCCCAAGAGTTGGCGGTGGGTGGTGATGACTAGCTGCCATCTAGTCTTGCACTGCAAAACTAGGGACGGCTAACACAGATAGCCCTCGAGTAGCTTTGTGCGAAATTCCAAAACAAACAAAAACAAACAAACAAAGCTTCTTTGTTTCAACTTGTGAAATCGTGTCGTTCACTGAACGCTCATAACTGTTTATACTCTGTTCATTATTACAGATATCAATACTTTATATTAACAATTAAAAAGAAGACAATGTTAAAATCATTACACAATAAATAGTTATTGAAACAGAGACATACCCCAAAAATACTCTAGATATGTTTCGATGTCCTACCATCATCAAGACACCAAAACATATGTAGATTTTTTAAGGAAAGCAAAAAAAATGAAATCATTAACATATGACATATTTCTTAAATCTTAAGAGACCTTACGTACGTTAATGATTATCCTAAGTTATACACATCACTATTTCAAATGACATCATAATTAGTATTTAAGTGTTTTTTGTTGTTTTTTTTCTAGTCCACTTTGGTACTTCAGATTATAATACTTAAAACCTGAATCAGGCATACAGTAGTCACTATAACTGACTTTTATAGCTTAAGGAGGCCTCTTGGATAAAGAGGCCAACAACTAAGTGTCATAAAACCAAGGGAAGTTCAGTTCAATTCTTCAAAAAAAGATGTAATGTATAATAAAAGAAAAGATATGAACTGACGACCACTAAACCTTCTTTCATACAATTCAAGATCACTGAAATATGAAACCCAATAGATTTATTGTGCCACTGATAGTATCAAAGTAGAATACACTACTTAAATTATCAAGTTTTGCCAAATTGACAAACCTTCAAGCTAAACGCTTGTCAACCTAAAAAGATTATTGTTTGAATTGTTGCATATATATATCAAACTAAAGAATAAATGGCCCGGCATGGCCGAGCGCGTGAAGGCATGCGCTCGTAATCTGAGGGTCGTGGGTTCGCATCCGAGTCGCGCTAAACATGCTCGCCCTCCCAGCCGTGAGGGCGTATAATTGTACGGTCAATCCCACTATTCGTTGGTAAAAGAGTAGCCCAAGAGTTGGCGGTGGGTGGTGATGACTAGCTGCCTTCCCTCTAGTCTTACACTGCTAAATTAGGGACGGCTAGCACAGATAGCCCTCGAGTAGCTTTGTGCGAAATTCCAAAATTCCATTCCATATTCCGTAGTGACAACACAAGTTGAACCTTTTAATCAGCTGTAACTAATCAGGTTGAATTATCTGCTCAAGGTGGTAACTGTCTATGGTGAACCTTCTGGTCAGTCTGGTGGCAATACACTTCAAATTAACAAAAAAAAAGTGAAAACAAATAAAATTTGCTCACTATTTCCAACTATTTATTAATTACAAACAAAGAAACCTAAATACATTTTTTTGGTTATGAATTCTGGCTGATAACCTAATATCCTCAAGTATAACCCTATTTACTTACAGTGATTTTGGGTAGATGTTTGAATTTGAAACAGGTTATAATATTATTATATTTAAGTAACAAAGCTACAAAAAATTAAACATCATAAAAATCACTTACTACTTCTGATTTCGTACTGCTAAATCTAAGCTTCATTAACTCGTTTCCTAAATACGTCTTGCACTTTGCAGTCTTGGAGGGGCAACTTTTAAATAATTGTTCTTAAGTATTTCAGTTTCAAATAGCCTAAAAATGAATTAAATTATAATTTAAATTTAGAAGTTAAATAAATGTCAATATGCATCCAATTTATGGTACTTACCAACAAGATTAATGCACAGTTTCTGTTTAGTACAAAAATATTTTAATATACAAACAATAATACAATTTATAATAATAGTTTACATATAAAATTTTACAAACAGTACTAAGTCTTCTATCTGGTCTGGAACTTATTTGATATCGTATCGAGGGTTCACGATAATTGTTTTATTTTTGTTGTTGTTTTTAATTTCGTGCAAAGCTACGCGAGGGCTACCTGCGCTAACCGTCCCTAATTTAGCAGTGTAAGACTAGAGGGAAGGCAGCTTATCATCATCACCCACCGCCAACTCTTGGGCTACTCTCTTACCAACGAATTGTGGGATTGACTGTCAGATTATAACGTTCCCATGGCTAAAAGGGCGAGCATGTTTGGTGTGACAGGGATTCAAACCCGCAACTCTCGGATTACGAGTCGAGTACCTTAACCACGTGGCCATGCTAGGCCTAGGTTCACAATGAACGAATTAATTTTGAGTTGACGCAGGTACCATTCATTTAAAAGGGAACTAGGTAGCTCTGTGCTGATCACATGTCGAGGTCTCCTACCGTTAAAGTTATGTAAGGTTTCCATAAAAATACTATTGTTTGATGTGAATCCGCTGAAGTTAAACAGATTGTAATTCTCGAAATCTATAAACATTCCTAATCAAATATTTGATGTTCTCAATTACTAATACTTAAATACAGTTATAGCTTCCGAGATTTATATTATATAAACTGTAGTAAACGAGTAATATACATTGTCTCTTGGAGCATCGCGTTCGTTAAATTTACAGGCGGTGTGAGAGTTTATAGATATTTCAGTCTCCACAACAATACTGATGACACACTGAATGTTTACGTACACACATATATTGTTAATTCCTACATTCGAGAATCTTCTACAACTTTAGTGGATAGGTGGAATTTTTTCAATACAGATTTAATTGTACAAGTTATGTAAATTTCCAAGTATCAATTTAACTTAAACAAACATCTATATCAAAGTAAATTCGTCACACTCTAAACATATTTGAAACTCAATATTTTATCTCTAAGTGTCTCTCATCTGTTTATGCGTATGATTAGTTATAATTATTGATATTTCTATTACTTTCAAGAAAAAAAAATACACGCGAGTGTTCTAAAGTCAAATAGTTTAAACGTCTACAGATTCTAAATTATATGTTCTGAAGTCGTACAGTTTAAGTATTGCTAGTTATGATTAAGATATGTTCAATCAAAACCAAGAAGAATATATCTTCTTGTCCATTGTCATTGAAAACATGCTAACATGCCTTTCCTAAGTAACAATGGATCTTCGTGCTAAATGGGGTACAACGGATCATAATTTATCAGGGACGAATCTCCTATTTATTAGGTAACGTATTACAATTTCAAATAGCCGGAAATTTTAATTTAAATTTAAAAGTTAATTAAATGTCGATATATATTAGATTTATGATATTTGCCATCAAGATTGATACCCATAAATTTTTTCTTAATACAAATATATTTTAATATACAAACAACAATGAAGTTTATTATAACTGTAATTACAAGTAATGATTTATATATATATATATTTTTTTTTAAATTTATAAGCAATAATCAGCCTTCTATCTGATCTGGAATTGAATATTTTATTGACAGTCCACGACGAGCGGATTAATTCTGAGTTAACATTCTTACACTTCGCTTAAGCTAGCTAATTTTCTATTTTTGGCTGGCCTCACGCCTCTTACAAGCTAACTTTTACCGACGAAGAAGATATTTAATTTCCTTGTAGAAATAATAATTTCAGAAGTTAATTCTCTGAAGCAAACGGTTTATAATGTTCGAAATCTATAAACGTTCCTGGCCAAATATCTATAGTTTCCCGATTAGTAAACGTTTATTACAGTTATAGCTGGGCCTGGGATGGCCAAGCGCGTAAGGCGTGCGACTCATAATCCGAGGGTCGCGGGTTCGCGCTCGCGTCGCGCTAAACATGCTCGCCCTCCCAGCCGTGGGGGCGTATAATGTGACGGTCAATCCCACTATTCGTTGGTAAAAGAGTAGCCCAAGAGTTGGCGGTGGGTGGTGATGACTGGCTGTCTTCCCTCTAGTCTTACACTGCTAAATTAGGGACGGCTAGCACAGATAGCCCTCGAGTAGCTTTGTGCGAAATTCCAAAAACAAACAACAAACATACAGTTATAGCTTTCAAGGTTTACAGTATACTGACTGTAGCAAACCAATACTATATAAAACTGTCTCTCCGCGTTGCGTTGGTTTAGTTTCTATAAGCTTTAAGTCGAGGTTCTCGAAACTTCCGTAGGCAACATACACACATTACATACACACATCGTACATTTTTTTATATTTACGCTTGAGAATCATCTACAAATTTAGAGAATAGTCGGGACTTTCGCAATACGCATTTAACAATGTAAGTGACATGCATTATAAACATCGATATTAAAATAAATATATATTAGTAAGTTCTTTACGATTGCATCAAGTATAATTTTTCATCAGTTTTATCTATATCACCTACATATGTTTCCTGCTGGTAAGTCTATGTATTTGCAATGCTAAAATTAGGGGTTCGATTCCCCTCGGTGAACTCAGCGGATAGTCTGATGTGGCTTTGCTATAAGAAAACACATACATGTCACTACATATCAAAATTATGTTAATAATTGTTTTACACTACATGACTGATTTATTTTAACACACTATTTATTAACTTTTATTTTATTGACCAGTGAGCTACTATTTTCAACTGATTGATATAAAGACTTATCATGTAGGTATTGACTAAAAAAATAAATAAAGTGTTATCCAGTTAAAAATAATTTCCTACATTCAGGTTATAAATATTTTTATTGTGTTTGATAACAAAAATGCAGTCTAAGACCTTTACGGATGTGTCATTTTATTTAATAGTTATTTATCACATTTAAGTCTGTAAATATAAATTTTGAAAACAAATATTTTTTCAAATAAAAAACAACCCACTCAATCTTGAGATGTAAATATTAAGAAATGCGATAGAAAAATTTGTTACAGTCACTATATTGAATTTAAACTATCAGTGCATGGTATGAACTAGTTGATCTTGTAACTTCTCGATAAACATAGTTAAGCGAGCGTTGGATGTTTATAATAGCCCCCAGTGGCTCAGCGGTATGTCTGCGGACTTAAACGCTAAAACCGGGTTTCGATACCTGTGGTGGGCAGAGCACAGATAGCCCATTGTGTAGCTTTGTGTTTAATTCAACTCAACAGTGTGAAGCATTTTTCAAACACCGTAAGAGGTACCCTCCCCAGTGGCACAGCAGTATGTCTGCGGAGTCGTATCGCAAGAAATCGGTTTTAGATACCCGTGATGGGCACAGCAGAGCACAGATAGCTCTGAACATTTTATAACTTTGTGCTTAATTCCAAACAAATAAGAAAAAACCGTAAGAAGTTTACCAAAGCCTGAAAATCGATCATGTTGAAAAACATAGTGATAAAAAATTGATCAGGATATTTCTTTCTTTCACACTAAGATATTCGTAGAATGATTGTACGGTAGACTTCTGAACAATTTTTATTGCAATATTTCTAACACAAGTGCTCGAGTAGACTGAGAAATATTAAAACTAGTCCAAGACACTTATATGTTTTTAATTTAAATGAACTTTACTTATAACAAACAACAACTAAAGATTTGATGTACAGTCTTATTGCGAGCTTCATCATAACCTGGAACCATTGTAAACTCGACCTTTACATCATTACTGTATTTATCTATTCTTTCTCTACCATTATAGCCTTATGTCCAATCTACCTTGATCGATACCATCATGTGCCTATGATCTTGATGAAAATGGGCTCTGGTTTTACGGTGAAAAATCTCGTCATCAGTGGATACAACAGATATAGGGTGGCTATACATAATATACATATTTTCCTTTGCTTTCCTTCATAAAATTCTTAGGATTACATATGACCAGTGTAACTTTTATCATTATCACTATTCTCAATGCGACCTTGCACACAGTCTTAATATGTCCACTTTTAGATGGGGCTGGCATAGCCTGGTGGTTAAGATTCTCGACTCACGATGTGTGGATCGTGGCCATAAATCTCGTCCCCGAACATATTCGTCCTTTCAACCATTGGGTCGTTATAATATTACGGTCAACTTCACTTTTCGTTGGTAAAAGAGTGGTCCAATAGTTAGCAGTGGGCGGTGTCTACTAGCTGTCTTCCCTCTATTCCGTCACTTATAAACTAGAGGCTGATAGCGCAGATAGTCCTAAAGTATATTTGTGCAAAATTTAACAAACAATAAATACTTAGATGGATTCAGTTATTTTGGTCAGCGAGACAATGATATAAAACGACTTTGTTACAGGTGTACTCAAAATATGTACTGAAATATACTGTACTTAGATAATTGGGAAAACCACATATTTGATGTTTGCTTTTAAATTCCAAAAAGTATATATAAAAAAGAAGAAAAACACAAAAAATGGCTTAATATATTGAGGTTGTGAACACAGAATGTGGAATGATATTAAACTTGATATTTAAAAGTTAAAACAATATCTAATGAATATATTTAGATATACTAAAATGGAGAATAAATACGTTCAAAACCGGATATGAACGAGCGATTAATGTTGTGAAAGTAGACTGACAGTGCTAAATAAGCTACTTAGAAACCCAACTACGATTTTTTACTAAAATAAGGTGTTTGTTAGACTTGGCACCAGCCACATGGAACCATTGGGCTCCACGTTAATTCGAAATTTTCATACACGAGATTTCCAAATGTAATATATAAAAACAAAGTTTGGTTCAATTTGACAAAGAAAAAAAAGATAATATCGGAAAAAACTTAGAAAGTTTAAGAGGTTTCAGCTAAGTTATATATATATAACAGTAATAAACACTAAAAGTTTTCTATTAGTATGTATGATTAATTTATAAAACCATACCAAACATACCAAAAAGGTTTTTAGAACTTCTACTTCCACGAATTACATAAAAAGTAAGTTGAATAAAATCTCAGAGTAATAGTTCAGAATATGTATTATTATTATTATATTTACAAAAATCAACCAAACATTACCTAAATTACCATTATTTACTTGATGATGGTCCACTTGGTTTCGCAGCGCCCTCAATCGACGAAGTTTTTGCTCTTGACCTTCTACCTTTTCTCGCAAATGCGGCAGTCTAGCTCTTTCTGTTATTTGTGCCTCCCGATGGTGTTTTATTTCTTGCTGTTTCAAAAATTTTAGGCGTTGTTCTTTGGCCACTAAGAATTGTTGTTGAGTTTCAATTTGTTGTTGCTGACGTGCTGCCATCTGGCGGAGCTCGGAAAGTGTCAGTTCCGCCCTTTCTGGCAGCTAGGAAGAAAAAAAACGCATTGCTTGAATACAAATGAGTTTTATAAGTTGTTATGACACCAAACGTGCGTGCTTTCGTAAGTAAATATAAAACACGCACTAGTATTTTTGTTAATTTACCTCAGATGTTACACGATTTATGTGACCTGCACATTACAATATAAATCTTGAAGTGTCAGAAACGCTGAACACAAGAAACGAATTTGATCTTGAAATAACTGAACGATAAATGAAAGTTTTCCAAAGTCAGATCACACTTAGTTTGTGAGATAACAACGCAAAACGGTTGGAAATTCGAATGTAAATTACATGTTCGATAAATTGGCTTAGAGAGAAGGGATGTGGTCCAATTAATTCTATGAACTCCTACAAGGCCAAAAATATAAAGAGATAAAAATATTCGAAAATATTTATTTTTTTTTTAATTTTTTTTTATAGATAAGCGGAACAGGTTCCTTTTCGTCCTAGTGAAACGTTAGGCAACAAAGCGGGTATTTGGGTGTTGTGTATAGAACAGAAACTTAAGAAACATTCTTCCACGGTTGTTTTTACTGAATGCTCGTTTTAAATACATATAGAAGAAAAATCTCAGTGCACTGCAATATTTTAAAATGAAAGTGATTACAACTGTTTATGTGCTCATAGAAGTTTCATAAGACAACTTGCACTTGTTTGTGGAAAATTCCGAAATCCAGTTTTATTAAATGCAAATTATTGGGCGGTACCGCAAATTTTCAATGTTTATATAACAGGGAAGGTTCGAATTAGTTTCTTAAGATATCCTGAAAATCAACATTCCTTTTTTTAACTGCAATTAAAAAGTGCTGTTCGTAAATATTTAGCGTTAAAATATATTTCACTCTCATACGACTCGTCCTCCAGTGGCACAGCGGTATGTCTGCGGACTTATACTGCTACAGATAGCCTTTTGTGTAGTTTTGTGCTTAAATATAAAACAAAAATAAAATCATACCGTTTATTTTTACCCATATATGTTTATCGTTAACTCAGTTTCATGAGATAGCAAATCATGTATTTTCCACAAGTTTTTAATGGTAGAAGAATGCGAACAGATTGAAAATATATTTTTGTCTTTATATTTCTACAATAGTGTGCCAAAAGTCAGAATAAAAGTTATATTATTAAACTGTTTATCCTCGACTGTTATTTATTCATACATGAAACGGTTGGTTGTTACGGGTTTTTGTGCAAGACTACAAGAGAGCTAACTGTGCATAGCTGTCCCTTAATTTTAACTGGTATTATAATAGGATTTAATCGTCACGCTGACCGCCGCAAAATAAACAGCGCGATCTTGCAGCAACGGAACGCAAACTCGAAACCCTCAGCTTCACAATGCAGCACGTTAACCCTTGGCAACGCTCAGCCTATTTGAAGAAAAAAAAACAAACAAACAAAAAATGAAATATTACTCCTTGATTACTAGGAGTGTCAGAAATCGACAAAGTTCAGTCTTTAAAGTTTTAAACTTCTAATTTTTGTGTTTTTAATTAATGTTGTAATGAGGACGGTTTAAGAGCGTATAGGTAATACATTGAATTTAAATGTTTCTTATATAAGACTACTGTTAGTAGAATTTTTTTGTTTTTATTTTGTGCTTGTGCAATGTAAGGTGGGTCACACACTTCTTACGAACTGAGTAACATCTGGAAACTAACCTTTAGGAAAATTAGGCTAACAGTGAGCTTCAGAGCAAAGGTTAATTATCAGCACTGAAATGTCACCGTGTTTTGGAATAAGCGATCATTAGTATTTCGTTATTTATATTACAAAAAGGACAGAAGTTCAGAGTTTACAATATTGACGTCAACGCCACAGCACAAGTTCAATGACTTCCGAAGAGAACAATATTAATGTATATCAGAAGAGGAGATTGACCAGTAATGCTGTTCCATCAGTTTCAATGGTCGTGAGAAAATCAAATTTTAAACTATTTGTTTTTTCCTTTCCTTGAAACAATGGTAGTTTTTCACAGCATAGTGAAGTTTGGCAAGAAAAACAAAATACACACACAAAAAACTGTTGCTTGGTAACGTATCTACTTTGAAAGATGCATTCTCAACGGTTGTTGAGGATACACACGTGATTGTAAGTTAAGTAACAGACTACCCCCGTGAAAACGTAAGAGGAAGAAAATGGTCTGAAGTTATTGTTCATTGAAGTGTGAATGTTGTATGCTTAAGTATGAATGGGAAGAATTTCATTTTTTGACATTTTAATATAAAAATAAACGATAACAAATAACTGATATTTGAAAGATAGAATTCTGATATAAGTTATACGAAAGAAAAACAAAATAAAAAAAATGTCTGATTACATATGAGCTGACGTCATCGTTGGTGTTGACCAGCCTGCTTCTGCGTAATGTAAAAAGATATTTGTGACTTTTTAAGTCATGACGAAGTCACATGGTCACTTCTGATATAACATCTTTTAAATTTTTTTTTCTTTATCAGCTTTGATGGGACGTTTTTTCAAAGTCACAAACAAGAAAACAGATCGTTTTAGTGAATTAGGATTCGTTGCTTGAAAAATCATAACGTAACAATATTAACGACATTACAATACATTAAGTGGTAGAAAACACAAATATTACAATAGAATCAGCAGTACAAAACACAAACGTCTTTAACACCTAACTTGAAGCGATAGAAGCTTTAAGCTCGTGAAATATAAAGGCTTATTTCAATTCCAAGCATTTTAAAAATTCCTAGTTTATTTTTGTTTTATTCTATGAAAAAAATATAAAATTATATAAACAAATATGTTCCCCAGAGTTTTTTAGACCACTTCATATTACTCGTTCAGTTAAGGTTGACAACTTTTAAAATATAAATAATTTAAAATATTTGTTTTGGTACCCTATGATTTTCTTTCAAAACTCGTTAAATTTCAATACTCATTTATTTCTGTATGCAATATATTATTGATCAGCCAGTTATGGCTTGGCTTCGGTTAGAAATAACCATTAACATCTGATATAACAAAAGAAATTACAACAATTAATCTGTCAAATTTTCCAGTTGCACCAACATGGTAAGTTCAAAGAAATAACAATAACTGTAAGCGAAATATTTTTATTTTATACATGAGATAATTCTATAAATTACTCCACTTGAAGACAAGGCCATAGAATCTTGCTTAAACTCCAAACATGTTGTACAGTTTATCACATACGTACATATATGTATACATTTTTATGTATTATACGTATGTGTAGTAACTTCAGTTTCTACGATTTCCAATGGTAGTTGCTATTAAGGCACTTTTTAACTTAAACTACTACTTCTCTATTTCTCTCAGAAACTGTTGAATACCTTATATGTCGAGTTGACAAATAAATACTACTACAAAATGTAAGTTAATGGAAGTGTTTTGGATTATCCAGCAAAACTGATGTATGTATATATTTATTAGAAGTAAACAAAATTCTATAGTTTCCTCGTCATATTTCAGATTCGTGAACTGCAACAATGTTATTCCTAAAAATTGTTTTCCATGATATACATTTCGATGCATAACAAATCGAAATCATTTATCATGCTTCTGTCGCGATGTTACTTTGGTTGGTTATTTAAGCAAGAGAACAAAAGCGCTACGTGAACTTTTATTGCATCTGTGCACCCACAGAACATAAGTATTTTAGTAATTGTGGGATCAAAGGACAATGGATGACCAATGAGGTGGCAAAATGTGTGATACAGAATGCCAGATATATCACACTAGTAGTACCTGAAATTATTTTTAATAAATACTGTGTGATATTTTGAACGTCAGGCCTACACTTCTATTACTGTTTGAGAGTTGTGGTTGCCATTAATGATTGCTGTGTCATTAGTGGTATACGGTTCGTCCTTCGATTGCATGCTTTTGTAAAAGTTCTGCTGAGTTTTAGTCTCGTTCGAGGTTTGGTAACTTAGCACAGTCCCAGTCTTGAGCTAGCTAGATGTAGAAAGTTAAAAGTTCGTGCTGTAGAAGGTAAAAAATAGACGTTCAAACTAATACTTCACCTATAAATTGATATTTATTTCAGTTAAGTGATTTTTAAGCACTTTTAAAAACTGTCAGGTAAAAAATCAAATGCACAGAAATTTATTTGAAAGATAGGTTGGTTGTTTTTAATTTCGCGCAAAGCTACTTGAGGGCAATCTGCGCTAGCCGTCCCTAATTTAGCAGTGGAAGAGTAGAGGGAAGGCAGCTAGTCATCACCACCCACCGCCAACTTTTGGGCTACTCTTTTACCAATGAATTGACCGCACATTATAACGCCCCCCACGACTGAAAGGGCGAGCATGTTTGGTGGGACTGGGATTCGAACCCGCGATCCTCGGATTATGAGTCCAGCGCTTTAACCACTTGACCATGCTGGGCCTAAAGATATAGGAATAAATATACGAGTAGTTCACGAAAGTATGCTTAACAATGCTGCTAATAATTAAAGAAGCACAACAATTCTGTACATCGAATTGAAAATTAGGAAGACCTCTGTTGTTAATAATTTCAAACACTACTTTTGTGAACTATTTTTAATTTCCTTTTTGTGTTTTACGACTTTCGATATTTAAGAGGATGATTTCAAGCGCATTACTTAACGATGCCAGGTTAACTTGGCTGAAAGCCACGAAGAAGAGACCAACGAATCGTCTGCTTTTGATCTACATGGAATATATTGTACACAAAACTCACTAAACATATAAAAACAAAGTGAAGTAAGATCTAAAAAACTGTTAAACGAGCACGTAGAAATACAGTAAGGAGAAAAATAACACTAGTTACACCTAAATAATTCAGTTTAAATCTTTGCTGAAAATAATGGTATAATGTTTTGGTTATAGCTCGGAACTAGTAAACGTACACTTGACGTACATCCATAAGGTGTTCACGAGTAAATAACACCAAAATTAAGATATATTTTTACTCATCGCTTTTGAAGTTCATATGCCATGCTGTGTCGTAGCCTGTAGAGTACATAATTCTTCTCGTGATTCATGGTATGCGCACGATTTTCTGACGTGATTTTAATGTCTACTGAGTGACTGACAGACAATACACAACTGTATAGTGGTGTAAGAGTAAAAACAGGTGATCTCTCTAGGTGGCCTCTGTCCCCAGTTCGGGGAAGTTATAATGAACCACATAGTGCTTACGAATTTACTAAGATCTACAAACAAAATTTTATGGAAATTAGGTTAGTGAACTTTCATTGTAAGAATTAATAAAATAGGAAATATCTTTAACTACTTTTACTTCTCAGTGAAGAATATTAACTGGATATGTTAACTTTTATTTTACTGGCTGCCAAGTAAACAGCGTAGTTCAGTTCTTTCTCTTACATCGATCCACAACGTATTTGTGGGAAAGCTAAACATAAGAATACCATAATTGACAAATACAAGTTCATTTTATCTTACAGCTACATCGAAAGAAAATTTACTTAAGTTGAAAAAGCCTGTAAGAAACCATAAACTTTGTTATGCCTCGCAAAACAAAGATTGATTTACTATAGTTTTAGTGCGCGTTTCCTGGGTAAGATGGCGTTGGACACTTGTTTAGGAAGTGAATAATTTAAGTTACTTGGAAAAATAGCTAAAGCGGCTGGTATCACTTTCTATAACATCCGACTATAAGTCTGTCCGTCAAAAAAATGACGGATTTTGAATTTCGCGCAAAAGCTACCATGTGAATAATCTTGACATTAAATCTTTAAAACTTAAAGTTAGAAACTGGGTTTCGACACGCGTGGTGGGCAGAGCACAGATAATCCATTGTGTAGCTCTTTGCTTAATTTTACACAAACAAACGTTTAAAGGTAAGTAGCTAAGTTTAATCAGTATGATGAATTAATTTGTTGATATTCATTGTATCCTTGTAGTTACTTTTACCATCAGTGCACTTTTTGATACTATATAGTAATTGAATTTCTTTCTTAATTTTGGTTAATATACGACACAGTTTAGGTTTGTGACGGTTAGCTTCTTTCTAGACAATAGTCAGTGCCGGATTTAAACACTAGGTGTCTCTAATTTAGCAGTGTAAGACTAGAGGGAAGGCAGCTAGTCATCGCCACCCACCGCCAACTTTGGGCTACTCTTTTACCAACGAACAGTGGGATTGAACGTCATATTATAACGCCCCCACGGCTGAAAGGGCGAGCACGTTTGGTGTGATGGGGATTCGAAACCGCGACCCTCGGATTATAAATGAAGTACAACCCATACGACTGCATGGGGGCCTCAAGCCCAAAGTAAGGAGTCTCAATTTTGAATCACCTTAAGGAGAGGGGGTTCTCCAGCATCGCAATATTGCATGGAGCCAACACAGGATCTAAATTCGGCTCTGATAATAATAGTAACAATTTAATAGCAAAAAAAGACACTTGCACACGGATTAATGCATATACATCTTAAATATAAGATTATTAATTTTTTTAATTTAAAAAGGGGAATTGTGATCTTCAAAAACTACAGAAACAAGATGGCTGAAAATGAAAATGTAATCACAAATAAAAGCAAACAAACAAGCTTCAGGTTTGAAACAGTGTTGATATTATTTCCTAAAGCTACAAATTGATATTATTGACTGCTAAACGTAGTATTGGATATAATTTGATATCAGCCATCATTATGATTGCCAATCCGATGCTCGAAACTGAGCTTGGTGTTGTCTTTTAAACTATGGCTTAAATATTTCTGTTGTGAGAGACTAGCAGAAAACAATAAAGTATCATGCGTGAAATGAAATATTGTCAGGTTATATGAATAGCGTAAGGTCAATCTAGTGAAAGAATAAATTTTAAATTATTGCACGATATTTAACTAAACGTCTTTTTCTATACGATTTACACATAAAAACCAGGAAATAGAACTAATGATTAAGAGTTCTTTTTTTTAAAGAACAATTTGCCTATAAACAGCCAGGAAGTAAATATAGAACTCGTGAATTAGTATTTCACACCGATCGTATAAAACCTAATCATGTTGAGACATGTTAATACATGTCCTGTATGTCATTGTTTCTTGACTTCATGGGGGTTTAGCAACGTACTCCTAGCAAAGTGCTCTCTGGTTCCACTTTGTGGAACTATTATGTAATCATCTCTGGCGTCACGTTCGCCTGTAATGTTGTCCTAGCAATGAGCACCTTTATTGCTCGAAGTCGATGCACAACGTGTTGCACCGGTACCGCTCTAACCATCAACAGCCTACATATTTCTGTAACGTGGCCGACATCGACTATGCAGTGCTAAAAAAACAACAACAACAAATACACAAAAATTTGTGATCCAGTCAGCATCGTCGTGTCCGAAAGGGCGGGAGCTCTATACATGAACAAATGATACGAAACATCAATATATTTGCAACAATAAGTTAATAATCGCTATGGTACATGTGTTATGCCTCTCACATAAACATTAATTTACATCCAGGGCCTGCACGTATACTTGTAGCTCCATATAAAGCAGAAAACTAGTTTTATAATAACTGTGTGTCAACGATTATACAGCTACTGTTATTTGCTAGTTAATCAAATATACTTAAAAACCAACCTACAAAACGTGCAATGATGCGTTTAGTAACATTGCAATATTAATAATATTACAATACGCACAGTTATTTTTGCTGCAGTCTGGAGGAACACTATTAAATAATAATAACAGAAAAGAACAAATGGGCCATCCCTGTTATGAACCACTACCATGGTTCATAATAATTAACTGCAAATGATGGCTGAAAAGAAGTTATTTTAATGCAATTTGTAATAAATAATACTAATAATAAGCAATAATCAGTGGAAAGTTATAATTCTATAAACATTTTTGTTGTTAATAATAATCATGAAATGACTGGGATTTTAGGGTACAAAATAGAAATCTCTTAGCTAGACATTTGATAAGCCTGTACATGTTCTATTGAACTTCTAGTGAAAAAACAACAAAACTAATACATTTTTACCTTTTATTTCAAACGTAATTTATTTTATCATTCTTCAGACCCATTTGTTAGAAAGTTCATGGACTGAATGAGACCAAACTCTTTGAGTTACGATAACAATAACTTCTTCGTAGCTTTACATGTTAACACGCATTAATCACCATGTTATTTCTCTCTTCAACTCATCAGTCAGCATCTGTTGGTCCGATGGTGTCTCAGTTGTAAGCTTGAGGACTTATTAAAATTCGGGGTTTGATTACTGTGGTTGGCATAGCACAGATAGCTAAGTGCATGTGAACAACACGACTACGAACATTGTTTATTGCACGTTTCGAGTTACACTTGTTCCACATTAATTACGAAATTTGTTTGGCATTCTAAACTGTTTAGATCATGGAAACTTGTACGTTTACGTGTACTTCACTTAGCACAACAACAATACAGCATTAAAAGAAACAGCAACATAAACTCTAAATTAGAACCCTTCTTTGATATAAAATACAAGGTGTTACGGAAATAATTTCCATATTTTAAATTTTAATAAGAACAATATTACTAAGCGTAAATAGGTGAAACTTTATACGCATAAGTTTGACTACCGGGTTTTTGATGCTATTAAATTAATTTAATACATTTTATTACTTACTATTTGTAATTAATTAATTACACTTAGTTATAAAATATTAAAAACATCAAAATGATACTGTCTTGATAACAACTAAAGTTGTATAATTAAATAAACATGAAATGTGTCAATACGCTGGAAATGCTGACAATAATCAATGGAACATTTATCACGAAACTATTATGCTAATAAATATTTCTGAAATGATCAAATATTTACTTATTAATTAATAAAAAATATACTTTTTTTAACTTTATCGTGAACCTCACAGTCCAATCGATACGTATATATGGTGTCAGTAATTTACAGTTAGTAATAATGGAACACCACAGTCATTACTTTCTCGTAAGGCTAAAAGTCTCAAAATAACTTTTATACAGTTTGGTCTGATTGCTGTTAAGCACCAAACGAACAAACCAATACTCTTCAGAACATTGTAGTTTACGTAAAAAAGGAACAAAAGGTTTTTATTATCTCCCAGCAACAAACAGAACCAAACATTGTATTGAATGTACGTATGATTAAACTCACCTCACGACACAGCAATAATAACAAAGTGCGTTTGTATATTTTAGTATTTACTTTTGATCAAAGCAAGTGTGCGTGCGTGTGTGTGTGTGCGCTTTCTTATAGCAAAGCCACACCGGGCTATCTGCTGAGTCCACCGAGGGGAATCGAATCCCCGATTTTAGCGTTGTAATTCTGTAGACTTACCGCTGTACCAGCGAGGGACTGATCAGAGCAAGCTACATACTTAGAAGGAAACTAAAAATCAACCTCAAACAAACAGACAAAATGGCTAAAAAAATTAATTATCGGAGTTCGGTATATAATGATACACGAAAATCCACTACCGATATTTATAGATACATAACTACATGCATGCAGCACTGGGTAACGTTACATTATTTATAACTTGTTACTTTAGACGACAGTTACGTCATTATTACGTATATTTTAATTTGTAATAACGATTTATTGAATGAAAATCTATACAATAAGTAATGTCTGCTTTACTGATTTTGAAACCCTTTAATGGAATGTTTTAATATTTTCATGTTTTTTGGCGGTCTACATAACATAATATGTAGAAAGTTGTTCAAACTATGCACATTAACAACACATTAAAAATTAGTATTACAAATATATAAGAATACGGTCAAAACATGTTATACAACATGTTAACTGGCACATACGCTACAAAATAGTAGCGTATATATAAATACAACTGACACATGTTACAAAAACATGTTAACCAATGGTACATACTACAGTATAAGTAGTATGTATCAATACAGTGAAAACATACGTCATGAAATGCATTAACTAGAAATACACAATGTAAGATAAGTATTATATCCAGAATAGAGAAGGCGAATGTTACTACACGCCTTAGTGGTACATAATACAAAACGTGTTACCTGTTGTTACATGATACAAACGTGTTACCTGATGATATATATCGTACAAAATACGTCAAGTACAAAAATTAAATGTTGCCTAATGAACTCTTGTATTATACGAAAGGTTTCGTCAGCACTGGGTGTGTCATATATAGTGTGACGAACACATTATTATATATATAATTCTTTTCTCTTACTCGTCAAATTTTCAAAATTACTTTAGTGGTTTTTCCAGTTCACGCTGTGGTTATTTAACCTCTGTTTATTCTGTGTGTTGCACAGCCCCTGTTTGTGCTGTGATTATTTGACATCTGTTTATTCTGTGTTGCACGGCTCCCGTTTGTGCTGTGATTATTTGACATCTGTTTATTCTGTGTTGCACGGCCTCCGTTTGTGCTGTGATTATTTGACATCTGTTTATTCTGTGTTGCACGGCCCCCGTTTGTGCTGTGATTATTTGACGTCTGTTTATTCTGTGTTGCACAGTTTGTGCTGTGATTATTTGACATCTGTTTATTCTGTGTTGCACAGCCCCCGTTTGTGCTGTGACAAGTTGACGTCTGTTTATTCTGTGTTGCACGGCCCCCGTTTGTGCTGTGATTATTTGACGTCTGTTTATTCTGTGTTGCACGGCCCTCGTTTGTGCTGTGATTATTTGACGTCTGTTTATTCTGTGTTGCACGGCCCCCGTTTGTGCTGTGATTATTTGACGTCTGTTTATTCTGTGTTGCATGGCTCCCGTTTGTGCTGTGATTTTGACCTTCTTTGGGAACAAAGACATTAGGTTGCTGCTTCGTGAAGTGTTATAAATGGAAGTCAAATTGATAGAAATTACACATGTAGTTAATAAGCTTCTCTTATTAAATATATAATTCACCGTGTTTGGATTTTATTAAACAGAGTTATCATGATTTATATAAAACGGCTCGTTTGGGTTGAGAAAATATTTTACATAGAAGAGCGAACAACCTGACGATGACCGAAGAAGATCGAAACGTTGTTCGCTCTTCTATGTAAAATATTTTCTCAACCCAAACGAGCCGTTTTGCATATAAATTTCTCAACAAGTGGGTTTCTCGACATCACTGAGGAGTTATTATGACCTTCTTAAATCAATTTTTCTTACTTAACTTTTAACCTTGAAGTTGTGGCTTTCTTGTGGTAAAGGCTGGATATAATATCCTTTAGTGACGGTTTACCTATAACATTAAAATTTCATTTCAGTCACGCATATACAGTAGTATCATTACGTCAGACATATGCACGAGAATCTTAAAAGAAACTATTGTAAGAACTGATACCGTTTGGACTGATGACGTCACTGTGCAATAAGTTATTATTCTCACAGACTCGAGATAAAAACGATATAATTTGCTGACTGTGTTTCCTCTCTTCCTTCGACGAAATCTAAGCGTTTAGAGAATTCAGTCCCACGTTTCTTACAATTATAACGAAACAGAACGACAGGTTTTTCCTCATCGCATGTCTACATACCTGATTAAACACAGCTTATGCAACTTCGTTACTTCCACAGAATAGCCTGGTATTCTTTTGTGCGCTGTCTTTATTTTGCGGGTGGGTTTAAAATCGACATAATAGTTTAAGACTAAATGTTAAAGCTGCGCTATCAAGGTAATAAATCTGAGTTATTATCTCATCTCAACAGGAAAGGCGTCCTGTTTTTGGCTGTTTTTTTCATTGTTTAATGATTTTCCACATTTTTAAGTGCCATAGGAGTTTAAAATTCCAAGCTTTACTGATAAATTATGGCACAATTAGTTAAAGTACGTATCTACACAGTTTTAAAATTACTTTCTCTTAAGAATGTACAGGCGTAAAGACAGTGCCATGCGATGCCAGTTGGTGGTACAAGGTGTAAGAAAACGTGTTGTACGCTCAGAATAGCATTGGTACAAATTCTTAAAAGAACATTTAAATAAATTAATCGATTTTACTTAAAACAAAACGCGTTTTGAAATAAAACAACAACATTAAAAAACACGAACTTACAAGCAGATAATTCACGTGTTATTCTTACAAAATGACAAATAGTACAGAAAGCCCTCTATCCTGGAGTATCAATAGTGCTCCACTTTACCCCATGAGGTACTTCTACTCATCATCTCTGCCGAAATGTTTTATTTTTCTTATTCTAATAAAACATCCTTTGTATTCAATAAAACGTGGATCTTTCCTCCACAACACCAGTCTTCCAAAGTATTCACCTTAATTCTCGTCAGAGCATTTTGCGAAACTGTGAAATCATGTGAGGTTTATGTAAACTATCGTTTTTACACATCACTTCATGAAGTTGTAAGGCTTGCTAACACTATTTATATCAACAAACTTGTTGTCAGGTGTCACTTCGTGAATTTGTAACATCTGCATATTGCACTTCTGGCACGTAGGCTTTCACAAATTTGTAGCACCTACTTACACTAGGTTTATATAAACAATATTTTGTTACTAAACCTCACTTCAATAGTTTCTAGGTCCTGCTAAGAATAGATGTATATAAAGCATTTCTGGCACATGGATCTTCATGAATTTATAATAGATGCAAAAACGAGTTTAACATAAAAGTATTTTTGTCACATATCACTTGTAGCCCCTTCTAACATGACTGATATATATCACTTCTTGGCTTTCTAACACCTGCTAATTAAAACTCTAGACACATTTCTTGCTTGTGATTCATGTTTAAGGTGTCTGATTAAAAAAACTAGTTTACAGAATACTCCTACCACAGAAGAACAACGAAGATTTCGATATATATCATTTATTCACTAGTTTTCAGAATATATGTTGTAATTTCTAAATTACTTACAAATGTTTTTCACGAAAATGCCATAGTAACTTCCATAAAACTCCTAATATATATTTTTAATATTGTTTATACAGCTGCTACACAGAAAGCTATGAGATGTGTAATGCTAACATTATACAAATCATTACATTTTCGTACGATACAGGTACACATGTAATGTATCTACTTCCTCCCGTAGACCAACAAAAAACAAGTTTAATTGAATTTTATTAAACTTTTTACATGTTTGAGTCTGCAATGATGTAGTATTATAAAAATGTCTGGATTAACTCTAGTTATTGATCATTACACTTTATATACTGCGTGATTTCTATAGTTAGAAAATATATGTATAGGGTAGATTATGCAGGAAGCACACTCAACCTAACCTTTAACCTTGTAAACTAACAAAAAAATAAAGAGCATATATATTCGTTTTTTAAATACCGTGTAGTATGAAATATTCCAACGAAAGTACGTACAGTTATAGTTATATATAGTTAGAGCACAGCGTGAATACACCCTCTGTAATTTACCTGAGTCATGAAAACACCCATCTGACTGTATGTAGAATGTTCTCCATAGAATGGATTCGTCCTCCCAGAAAAATCACCGATTCCTCTATGACAAAAGAACAAACACCTCTGTACATGATTGGCGAAGTATGTCTACGATGCAGACAATTAAGTACACAGACAGATAATGTCGTGCACGAACTGTCCAGACTACAAGAAAACAAAGAACGAATGTGATTCTACTGGATTCACAAAACCCAAATGCGCGAGCCTAGTGTTGGAATTACACCTGCCTCCCATGCTGCACGAATGGTAACAAACATCACAGTTGGTAGAACAGCATTAAAAGAACGCGTATACTATATGGTATTAAACAATCACTGTATTCGAATATATTTTCAATAACAACACTAAACGTTATTAGTTTAAATAAGTAATACCAAATTAGGCTCACTTTTATATTGTTTTCGTCAACGAACAAAAAGGATAAATAAAACTGGTTTCATTGCCTTTAATATATCAGTTCCAGGTTTTCCTAAAACCCAGTGAATTCCGTTTCCCATTAAACAATCTTTTGATTTGTTACAGGAGTTCCAGGTTTTCTCGTTTACAAGTTCCCTAACTTAGTGAACCATGCGTAAATTTGTGGTAAAACCTGTCTTGTCCGTGCAACTCGTTTTATATAATGTAATACATATGAATAAAACGTACCATTGTGGTTTTAAAGCAGTCCTTAACAAAGAAGCTCAGCTCTATAAAACAAGAATTAATTTATTACTATTTGACATAATCTGACACATTTATCTCCGCCAACGATTAAATTTACAAGGTTTAAAGATTAATGTTTCGTACTTGTTTAATAGTCATTCATAAGGTGCATGTTTCTGTGAAACTCTGCTCTTGTTATGCAAACAGAAGAACCGTATTGTATACCTGAACTAACGAGAACCTTCGTCACATTATACTTACCAAACATTCTATTAAATATATATATAAAAAAAACACCCTTAGAAGTTATTATACTCGAGCTTAGTAATCAAATTTTCGGTAAGTATCAATAGTAATAAAATAATAAGAGAGATTTAGTAAAAGAAAAAATAAAGCAAACGCGTTTTATTGCACATTTTAGGTATACGAAAACGTATTACAGAGGTTCGTTTGTCTGAAGTACACTTTCCTGTAAAGTTCATCTTAGGTTCAGTGTGTAAAACATATTTCGCTCTTAACTATACACACGTTTTTATGATACAAAAATGAAACAGAAATATTATTTTTTTTTAGTACTATACGGTTTGTTTGCTGTCGAGCTCGAAGCAACACAGTGGGCAAATTGTGCTGTGCCTACCACGGGTATTGAATCCTATCATCTAATAGTAACAAAAAAAATATAATCCTATCTTATTTGAAAAGCCAGTTACTTAACCAGGAGAAAAGACTCAATATTTAATTTGGAACTAACAAATAAAAAAAATGGCAGTTTCGAAGAGAAAGTTTAAAGAGTCGGTTTTATGTTATATACGTATTGGGAGCCGTATCGTCTCTCTACGGTTTGAAAAACTACACATACACAGGTAAAACTTAACATTCACTTTTAGAATAACAGGAGAACAGACATGATAATGTTGATGCCAGATTTTATTCCTCAAGTGCATATACTACACAAAATTGTTAGTAATTAATCACACCACGTTTCAAAATGTGACGTAACTTTAATAAAAGTTAATGTTTACTGTATTCTATTGTTTGCATGACAGAAACGATCGACCATTACTTTTTGCAGTGGGTGGTATAATTATCTCAGAGCTGTGGTTTTAAGTAAAACCAAGAGTGCAACACTATTACACTTTTTAAAAATTCATTAAATAATATACATTTATAGATTAACTGAAACGTTTCCCTCACTGCGGACGGGTACTTTTGCTTGTACAGAATAATAGGCATAAACGTTAGGGATTGTAAAAACAACTTTAATAGAAATAACTTGAATTACTTGTGAACACTTTATGTAATAACCTTTAGTAATATTTGAGTTTTGTTAAACTGACGAATTCACGTAAACAAGCGACGTTTATAATATTAAAATTAAATACGGAGCTTATTATTCCATTCACCACCTGTTACACAGTTAAACAACAATAATAGGTTCACTGTGGTGAGTAATGACAACTTAAAACACCATATATGTAAAATATTTATGTCTTTTAGAGATTTTCAGCACAAAGATATTACCTTGTGGCTTGGACGAAAAACGTTTATTGGTTTCCAAATGATAATATTGTTAACTGATAAACAATCGTCAGCTACAGATTTATTGAAAGTGTGTCATAGTTGAAATAGCTACCTATTTCACTCTTCTGTAATTAGTATATAATATTCTTAAAATTCATCTATATTCTCGTGCAGGTGTTGTGCGTGTAGTTATGACATTCTCGATAACCAGATTTCGAAAATCGTAAACATATGTGTTAATTCATTTTTTTTAGGGAAAGGTAGTACACAGCAATAGCTAAAAGCCTATATTCTCTCTTGCGGATGAGGGATAAGCCCATCTCGAAAAGTGACACAGAACCTTGCATAAATTGGCATGAGTGGGTGATCTCTCCGTTGTATATGTTTTTCGGAATAAACGATGACATATATTTGGGTTATGGCATACCACGCTTAAGTTCTTTGTCTGATTTACAAAGTGTGGTATACCAGTATTTTACCGTTTTTGTTCTTTACAAAAACATGTAAGAAAAACGTCTTCACGCCAAAAACCAGTAAAAATCAGAACGGAAAGTTGTAAGCTGTCCAAAAGGTAAAATACACTATATGCAAGACTTCTGTAAATAAAAAATTCTCTTATTGTGTATCTCTTTTTTTTCTACGCTACCAATCTCCGAGTTGCAACTTGCTTTAAAAGTCCTGAATTTACATTTTGAGTAACTTTTGGGCACCTGTTGGTTATCAAAACACCTACAAATAAGGTGTATAGTGACAAGTAGAGGTCGGTATATGACACCATTTCCTTGTGTTATAGTCTGCCCCTTCAAATAATACTCCAGGAAGATGAAACGTAAGCCAAGTGTATAAACTATTCATGACTACGACATCGATGAGGATATATCAAAACGCAGCACTAGCGATTATTTGTTTTTCAACAAATTTATGATGATTCACGAGATAATTAACCTAGGTATAGTAATGCGTCAATTAAAGAATGTTCGTGATATTTGTTTCTCTCATAAATGATTTCAAAATGTAGACCTCAAAATATACACAAGTTTTCAAATGATGAACTGCTTTTATTTTCTCTAGTTTTAAAAATTGTTTATTGGTATCTGAAGTAATCTAATATTAGATTACTAATCTTTGCTAATGTAGTAACATCAAGAATGTATCCAAGATTTTCAGTTGTTCGATACTCTTCATTTTTTTCATCATTAGAATTCTACAAAAATAAAATACCTTATATGCTGATTTGAAAATAAGCTGTTCACCTCAGACAAAACTGTTATCTCGCAACTTTTGTATTCAAAAACAGTCATCTATAAAGTTTTCTTCACATTAAATGTTCAAATATCGAAAACTTCGTAGAATTCATACTACGTGTAAGTTAACCCTTAATTATAGAGGACAAATGCTTTGAGAAAAATTAGGGCTTTCAGGCCGAGCGTCTCTCTCCTAAATCTAGAACAATAATGCGTATTAAAATCACTTGTTAACTAAATGCAACTGAAACCTGAAAAAAATTGAAAAAAGATCAAACATTCTTAAAATTAGTTTTAGAATAACTTACCTAAGAAATCCATATCCATCCTAGGGATTACTGAATTTTCAGCTTAGACGACACAAGACGTACGTATTCTGAGAAATACGTTTTATGCAACCTTTTTATCTATAAAGTATATATGTTGCTCTTAAGCAATATTATCCACTTCTATAGATTCAGAACTCAAATTATGCATATGAAAAATATTTAACCTATGAGCTCGTAATATTTGAAAATTGTGAAAACTTAGAACAACTTATTTGTTGGTGTCATCTTACACTGGTCATTTGCTATCAACAGTGGAGCATGTTAGCTTAATTAAACCTCACATTACTGACATATTTTTATCCTGTTTACGAACGGTGGGGTCCACATACTGAGCAAGTTTATGTTTTTGGCTCCTACAACATGCAGCATAAAGAACTGAGCAGAAAAAGTAAAATCGTTTCTTTTCTACATAAAAACACAGCAGACCCAAAGACTAGCTAGTTTGGTTAAGTGTAATAATATTGAAAGTATTTATGTTTACACTGCTTAAGTAGAATATGTTATTAATTAACAATATCCGGCAACAATTCTTGGATTACGTTTGTCTGATTGAATAGCGATATTTTATTGTCACTCATATAGCGTCCCACTATCTGAAAGTGAGGATTTCCTTTTTTCTTTTTTTTTTTTTTGTATCCGGAACTGAAAGAAGAACTAGAAATCCAACGATTCACAATCTGGGAATACCAACACTAGGTCACGCTCTCCCCAAAAATGTGTGTGTGTGTGTGTGTTTATATGTACAAAATACTATTTATTTGTTGTTTGTTTTATCGAATTTTGTGCACAACTTTTGTTTGTTTGGAATTAACCATAAAGCTGCACAATGAGCTATTTGTGCTTTGTTCGTAACGGGTATCGAATCCCAGTTACTAGCGGTGTGATTCCGCAGACTTTCCACTGTGCCACTGGGAGATATTGTATAAAACTACTGAGGGTTATTTGAGCCAGCAGTCACAAATCTTGAAGTGGAACACTAGAAGAAAGGCGGCTAGTCAACACCAACTGGTAACACTTGGGCTACTCTTTACCGGTCCGGCATGGCCTAAGGGTTAAGACACTCGACTCTTAATCAGAGGGTCGCGGGTTAGAATCTGCGTCACACCAAACATGCTCGCACTTTCAGCCGTGGGGGCGTTATAATGTGACAGTCAACCCCACTATTTGTTGGTAATAGAGTAGCCCAAGAGTTGGCAGTTGGTGGTGATGACTAGCTGCCTTCCCTCTAGTCTTACACTGCTAAATTAGGGACGGCTAGCTTAGATAGCCCTCGTGTAGCTATGCGCGAAATTCAAAACAAACCAAACCAATACTATTTACCAAAACAAGTGATTGCTCGTAACGTTAAAAACACTCCCAGGGCTGAAATTTTTGTTGTAAATTAGAAAAGACTAATATACATTCTTAAAGATTATTATATACATGTATTTACTGTACAATACATATTTGGATAAAAATGGAAGAAATGGTTGACGTAATAATAACGTAAAAAAAACAAACACGACACCTGTTGATAATAAGGCGAAACTTCTGAACGACATCTAATAAAATAAATACAGTTCAAGTATGTTTTTTTTTCTACAACTTTCTCAACGTTCACTTGAAATACGTTAAAATAATTCTTAAAGTATCCAGAAAACTTAATTACTCTAGAGGAAAGTAACTCCCAATAATTTCCATTTTGTCGGCGTTTTGATGTGATTCTAGGTAACAGCATGGAACCAAACTGGGGTTCGCTGTTTGAGTGAAATACGTCTACAATATTCATAGCTTTGTTTGCTTACTTTTTTACGATCCCTAATTGCAGGTTTTTAAATTCCTAATTTTTTTTATTTATCTTGTACAATATACAGTTGCTATACAAATGAAATCTAGAAAATTAAAAAAAAAACAACGTTTAAACGTTACTTGGCTTGGGAACAGTTAAAGATTGTTTTGAGAAAATTTGTAATGTTTTAATCTGGGAAAGAGGCTTTTGTTACTTTAATACCTTTTGGACAGAAAAGCCTAGTCTTTGTTGTTTGTTTTGTTTCAGATATTCGATCCCACAAAACAATACGTGAATTACTTGCGTCAGTTATTCTAAATGTTGAACTGATAGATTATCAATACTCAACGCCAACTCTTGGACTACTCTAATCAATTCGTGAGAGTTGATTCAGAAGAGACTAAAATGTCGCACGTGTGGAGACAAAATTTATTTCAATGTCTGTAGAATACTATAGTTAATTATATGCAAATCGAGTTTAGCAATGATTGAATTTATATTAGCTATTAAAGGAGGAATGTTTTTGCAAGTGGCAAAAATAAAATGTTCTTTTCACGTTTACTCCGTCATACAATAAATTCTAACATAATATTAGGACTTTAATGAGCTTCATAAACAAGAGCGACTATCTTTACTTTCACTCAGAGAAATGAAGTATTATTTTGAGAATGCAAAACCATCCCCGAACGTCAATTAAATACTTTAATACTATGAATACACTTCAGTTGGTACTACTTTGTTTTAAACTTAGAGATTCCTACGTTGTCTGGTTTATTGTTCTGAGCATATTTTTAAACGTTACGAGAAATGAACGTTTCCTTATAGCAAAACCATATCGGGCTATCTGCAGAGTCAGTCAACCAAAGGGAATCGAGCCCCTGATTTTAGCGTTGTAAATCCGTAGACTTACTGCTGTACGAGAGAGAAATGGAGATTTAACGGGCACTGAAACAAATGTACATTTTATGGATCGGCTGTATTTATCAAGTACAAGACTTAACACTCTGAAATACATTCCTTATTTCGATCAATATAATAATTAACCCTTAAAGTACATTTGCTATCACCAGGATTATCTGGAAGATTTCTAATACAGGCTTGTTGTAAAGAATCGCGAGGCCTCTTTTTTTTCCCCATCTTGTGAACGATCGTATTGGTGTTTCTATGCCGCTTAGAAAACAAGAAATACCCATCTACGCGAGCGCTGATTGGCTGACAAGCACTGATGACGTAACTATGAATTCCCCCACGTACCCAGTATGGAGAAGCACCGCACTCAAACTATTGGTAGACGTCGGAGTTACAAATATTTTTTATTATTTCAAGCACAAACATGATTATCGCAAGTAGCCATTTGGACTATGTCTTTTATTTACTATCAAAATTTATTTGTATCTCACTAGAAATTTTCTTTTCACCACTTTCAAGCCCTGGGGGAACAATTTATCACTTTATTGTATAGGCCTATATAATATATAATAATTTGGAAGTTGCAACAAGTCGTAATATTTGTCTGTATGAGCATATAGTCGTAATGTATACACCAAAATCGTAATGATTACGCTCAAATCGTAATGGTTGGCATCTCTGCACATCAGTAACGTTTTATAAAAAACATAGAAATCATCAAACTAAACCCAACTTAAATCCCCAAGAACTATTAGTTATTAAAAACTTAAAATAGAAAACATCATCATCAAAGAATCGGACAAATGTAAATATTTTGTAGTTATGAATAGAAACATTTACGAACAAATTATACTTGAACATCTTAATGACGAGAATAAATTTCAAGTACTTAACAGTGGCCTTGTTTAAAAACTGAGATGAAAGTTAAAGAGATTATCCAGACACTTAAGAAAACATGTTACCTCATCTTCTTTCACTTGTTTACTAGCTTCCAAAATTACACTTTAAAATTAATCTAATGATGATGATTAGAAGATATTCGGTCTGAGAAGAGTAACCAAAGAGCTTGAGGAAAGTAGTATTGGCTAGTCTATCACTACAAATATGGGGACGGTAAGCGCTGATACTTCTTATGGGGTTTGGTACAAATGGTAAAACGTTTTACGCATAATATATGTATATAAATATAAATCAACATAATGGCGGGAATCTTAGTTGATTTGTAGCAGATGCCATTCTCTTAATCTTTACTATATTCAATAATAATATTTGTTTGTTTTGAATTTCGCGCAAAGCTGCACGAGGGCTATCTGCGCTAGCCGTCCTTAATTTAGTAGTGTAAGATTAGAGGGAAAGCAGCTAGTCATCACCACCCACCGCCAACTCTTGGGCTACCCTTTACCATGTTTAGTGTGATGGGGATTCGAACCCGAGACCCTCGGATTACGAGTCGAGTGCCTTAACCACCCAGCCATGCCGGGCACAAAACAATGAAAACACCTAGAAAAGTTACGCGCTTCTAACTTATTTCATATGTAACGTCTGTTTTGAATTAATTCCATTCAAGATTTCTGTAGAATAATTAAAAAATAATCAAGAAATATTTACCAGCTTTCCTTTAAACGTTAACACATTTTATTTCCAAATATATGGGCAAAACCAACAACAACTATAACATGCATATTTCAGGCAACGTTAGTATCATTTCTGAACCTGAAATCTACTTATGAATAGTGCCTGCAGATAAATATGAAAAATACTGCAAGAGTTTTGAGAAGTTTGTCCTTTGCTTCATCCTTCGATGAGTCAGGTAAAATATGAGCTTCAATTCTCCGCAATAAGCATAGTAGAAATAGTCGTTTGTGTAGCTTTGTACTAAAAAAGCAATATTCTTTTAATTTACACTTACAAGTCTCTATTTAACCAAATAACCAATTCAACCGTCTGAGTAATGTCAGGCTCATACTCTCACATCTTTATATGACTGATCTACCAGCTCAACCGTCTTACTACTGGCAAGATTTTATGTTCGTAGATCTTCATATATCCAAACAACCAACTCACTCGCGTGATCACTGGTGGATTTATACTTAAAACACTTATATAACCAAATAGACTCAATTCATTCGTCTCGCTGTTGGCAGGATTAACATCTACAACTCTGTATACAACCAACAAACCGACTCAACCGTCTCAACTGGAGAAATAAACAATTACACATCTTTCTCTAAACAACTCGACCGTCTGACACCACTGTCAGATTAATAAACATTTTTATACAACCAAATTTCCAAACAATAACGGTGCTTGTATGTACACATCATATTCTATGTAAAACCAGATGAAAATCCAGGATGCCGGAAGGATTTGAGCTTACATACGTATGTTTCATATAACCTACTGAATCTCCTAAGCACTAGCGTCGTATACATTTTTACATCTGTACAAGAAGAATGTACGCAAACTTATGTACACCTCCTTTCATAGCTAAATCAATTTAGAATAAAGTTAAACTCTGTTCACTGCTAGAATATATCTTGTCATTTTTTTATGACAAATTGGAACTTGTAAAGGCTGATAGAATTAAAAAAAAACCTCCCATATTGATAGAAGCTCTCTCTCTCTCTCTCTCTCTGGTATTTAGGTATATTTATGTGTATACCCAGGAGGGTCAGGTACACTAGACCTCTTCCTCCTTCCATAACTTTGTTGGAGTGGCCAGATTAATATATATTTCGATTTAAATACAGAATAGCTGGAGTAATATCAGAAACTTAGTCAGGTCCTTTTCAGGACAATGTCCATTTATATTGTGCTTTGATTTATTATTATTATTATTTAAATTAATAAGTCTAGAACGTAGATGGCCTGTTTTATTTTATCTCTATTCTGATACTACTACTATTATTATTATTTTAAATGATTTTGTCTTAATGATCTAATGTATAGATTTAACGGGGAGAGGTGGTTAGGTCTCTCTTCATCATATATGCAATATCTGTCTAGTTCGCATAACAACTCGTAAACTCTACACTTTGTTAACATGTTTGTAAATTTAATAAACGATAACCGCTTCTGTGGGCCCTGCATGGCCAGGTGGGTTAAGGCATTCGACTGGTAATCCGAGAATCACGGGTTCAAATCCCCGTTACATCAAACATACTCGCCCTTTCAGCCGTGAGAGTGTTATAATGTAACGGTCAATCCCACTATTCGTTGGTAAAAGAGTAGCTCAAGAGTTGGCGGTGGGTGGTGATGACTACCTGCCTTTCCTCTAGTTTTACACTGCTAAATTAGAGACGGCTAGCGCAGATAGCCCTCGAGTAGCTTTGCGCGAAATTCAAAAAACAAACAAAAACCGCTTTTGTGTATGATTATGTGTATGTTAGTACTGACAAAAAACAACAAAAACGGTCAAATAACGAGCAATTCATACTTGTGTTATCCTTAATAAAACTGAAAAACATGATAAGTTGTTGTTGTTTTGAATTAAGCAAAAAGCTACACCATGGGCTATCTGTTCTCTGCCCACCACAGGTATCGAAACCCGGTTTTTAGCGTTGTAAGTCCGCAGACATACTGCTGAGCCACTTGGGGGCAACATGATAAGAAAATATTAAACTAAGTATAGAGTTTACTGTTTGTAGCGAGCAGTTTTGAACTATACGTATTCCATAACATTGACTATCTTGGCCACATTATCATATCAATTCTTTTTGTCGCTGTTTGTATAATAAACAACTTTTTTTTTGCCGCGCTTTCTTCACAGCCAAACTGTTTTTAGTTTAGCTATCATATCATTTTGTGAAATACATATACTTTTGTTAGACATGTATATAATAACAAAAAATCCTTGTTAATATTACCACGAGGCACACTAAACGAGTTTATACTACACTTTAATAGTGAGTAACAGTTAAAACTTGAACAATTCTGGCCAGAGACTGACAGTCAGCCAAAACCACTTACAAAGGTTAAATACTGGTAGATATACGTGAATAAATTGTAGACAGTAAATAAACCCCTCACACGGTAAGTTGCAAATAACACTGGAATACAGGTAAGTTATATCGATATATGGTTATACAGCTAGCACAAGCTACAGTGCGCACGAGTACATAAATATGTGTATGGAAAAGAAACTTGTGAATTAAACTTACAAACAAATCTATTAGCTTGGACAAATAAGTAATGGTTATCACGAGACAAATAAAAGCTCGCGTGTCTCGTGTGTTTACACAAGAAGCCAGTCTAAATTCCATCAATCGCCTCAGGCGAGTTAACTTTTTACAAGAAAACAACTATCAAAATTCCCCAAAATTTTGCCCCAAAACAAAAGTAATGGTATTGTTTATCTCCTTATAGCTTAAAGGAAAAATTTAAATCTAGATTTTTTAAAAGATAAAATCAACTCTGTAGGCCACAAAACTCAATTGTTTCGAGCCACAAAGAAACAAACATAATTACTAAAAGAGTGAAAACGGAGAAAGCAATGCTAATTATTTCAAAATAATCAGACAGAGATGATGAATGAGGTTTGAACATTAAACATGTGCGCCATGAAAACATTTGGAGTGCGAGAACGAAGAAAACGAGCAATATGGTTAGATTCGGCTTGTTTATATCTCGTCAATGGTTCCAGGTATTCGTTTTATTTTTATGTGTAAGTTACTAATGTCTTGATGATTTACAGTCTCAAATATGCAAGGTGTAGCTGTTGTAATGGGTGTATTTCAGAGGGGTCGACTTTGTACACAATAACTACGTGTAAAAAGATTCAAGTAGCGGTTGCGTGTTATGTGGCGCGGATGCTAACTTCTTCCTTGGCCGCACGATTCAGTACTCTGGAGTCTAGACACACAAAAACAAGACGCTTAATTCGAAAGCAACAAACTGTCGAATACGTAATTTAAGAAAAAGAAGAAAAAAAATGACGATATTCAAGAAATGTAAGCGAACATCAATATCTATAAAATAGAACTTACAACTTTCACTTGTAATGTGTAAGTGTTGTTCAAACGGTTTTATCCAGTAGACTATCTTTTTTAAAGGCCCGGCATGGCCAAGTGGTTAAGGCACTCGACTCGTAATCTGAGACACGAGGGTTCGAATCCCCGTGACACCGAACATACTTGTCCTTTCAGCCGTGGGGGCATTATAATGTGACGGTCAATTCCACTATTCGTTGGTAAAAGAGTAGCTCAAGAGTTGGCGGTGGGTGGTGATGACTAGTTGCCTTCCCTCTAGTCTTACAGTGCTAAGTTAGGAACAGCTAGCGCAGATAGCCTTCGTGTAGCTGTGCGCGAAATTCAAACCAAACTAATCTTTTTAAAAATATTTTATATTAACTAGAGCTTTAAACTTTAAACATACAAATAACATTTCTCGTTTCAACCATGCTTAATTATTTTGACAGATTTTGTTACACAGGATTATATCATACTTTTATATATCTATATAAGGGTGTTAACACAGTAGCTTTTGCTCTGCAAAAATTTCCTTTCCACAGTGTGAAACAACATGTGTAATGTTACGAGCGAAAGACATCCACATATATTGTAAATTTACATTCAATATTGCAGTAATAAATTTGTATTCTGAATAAAAAATAATAATATATTAAATAATTTGCTGTACTTAGTTACGCATACATACAGATAGACATTCATATCCATATATAAAATGAAATACGATTTAATAATGGTAAGTTTTATTACATAACTAACACAGATTTTAACATTACTATAATATCACTGGAAGTTGGAAGTCTGACACTCCGTACAAGTTTAGTTTTATATTGGTCTTAGGTGTTGAAAAATCGCACAAAATGTAAAAAAGTAATAAACAACAACATCAGATTAAATTACAAGCATTGAGTCCACAACTTTCATAGGATGAAAAATGCACCTTTTCGTGTAGCTGTAAAGACATTACGTAACACAGACAAATGGATATTCAACAAAACAGCACACGATTGTATGATGATAATGTTCGATAACTGTCTTCTTGTCAGTAACTACTCTCTGCGTTTCATGTAAATGTATCTCAAAATACCACTTATCTTCACATTTTATGAAAGGTGTGATGGTATAATTAATAATTGTTATTTTCTAAAAACTATCCAAAATAGCAAAATTCCCCTAGCGGATTGCACAGAACATCGCATTAAACAACTGATATACACGTGTATGAGCACAAGATTCTTGACAGTCTCAGTTGTGACATTTTACTCTGTGACGTCACTACTCTAAAGTTCTATCTTACCAGATTTAATATAAAAAGTACAGTTATTTAACCCCGCAAGAAAGGAAAAAAAGCAAAAAACAGCTTCGACACATATGTCTTTAAAGAAAAATTAATTGTTTCAGAACGAAAGCCACATTCCAACCTATAGTTATAGTTTAAGGTCAAAAGAGAGTTGTTTGTTTTGAACTTCGCGCAAAGCTACACGAGAGCTATCTGTGCTAGCCGTTCCTAATTTAGTAGTGTAAGACTAGAGGGAAGGCAACTGACTCTTGGACGACTCGTTTACCAACAAAGAGTGGGATTGGCCGTCACAATATAACGCCTCCACGGCTGGAAGGGTGAACATGTTTGATGTAACGGGAATTCGAACCTGCGACCCTCAGATTACTGTGAAACACATTCAGATACATCATCAAAGTGTGAATGATACGGTGAAGTGTATATCTAAACAACTGAATTTTGAAATTTACATGTTGATCCATATGGGCTTTTTCAAGTCCTTTGAATTATATTTTATTTATTATGTAGTCAAATAATAAGCAATAGTATAAACGTCAACCTATCTCTTCTGAACAGTACACATAGTCTCTTAATGTCTTAATACAAATGCAGCCCAAAAAATGATTTCGCCAATAGGCTGTAGTGTATGACGCTCCCTAGTGACTTCCAGTCCTTGGATCATAAAAAGATCAGAGACCTGACTACCCATATTATAGGTAAGGACCCAATTTTCAAAAACAAACACAGGATTGGGTTCTTATAACTGATACATAATTTATATAGGTTATAGATCATATTTAATCTTATGTACAGCAAAATAGCACCCAAGCTACATCACAGTGCTTTATTTTTCTAATGTGTCGTTTATTCAGAAAACCTATATGTGGAAAAAAATCACTGTCTCTATGGTTCATCATCACTGCTACTGAATGGCTTTCACAGCTGCGCCACGTCTAGGAGTGAATATTCAAGTAATGTATAAGCTCTGGTAAGATTATCTATCTGGGCTATCGTGATGCTGCTTCACGAGTTGCTATACAAGAAAGTTGTACTTCAACATTGTAAGTCTGTGTCTAGTCGTACCTTCTGGATGTTTTACGTTTGTCAGCTATTTCAGTAAATCATGGTCCATTTGAATAGAGAACGTCTTACAATACGAGGCCTGGCATAGCTAAATGGTTAGGGCGCTCAACTCGTAATCTGAGGGTTTGAATTTGAAACCCCCACGGATGAATGAGCGAGCATCTTTGGTATAAGGGAGCTTCGAAGCCGCGACCGTTATAATGTTACAGTCAATCCCACTATTCGGTGGTAAAAGAATAGCCCAAGAGTTGGTAATGGGTGATGATGACTAGCTGTCTTCTCTGTAATCTTACACTGCTAAATTAGGAGTAGATAACCCTCGTGTAGTTTTCCGCGAAATTAGAAGAAATCAAACAAACTTACTATATAAATTTATGAAGAAGTGTCGTTTCTTTGTATTTAAGAGCTATTAAAATAGACGGTACACACGATTATATATCATAAATGTTTCCGATTCTGTGACAATACTCTTCCAATACTGATATGAACAGCGTATGTATATAGGATAAATGGACTATCTCAATGAGGATAAGGCAAAATTGAAGACCCAACTAAAAACGTTTTGAATGACAACTGATTGGTAAGTCTCTAGTACCTCTAACAAACTAATCAGCCTTAGTTAGATTGGATAATTCTGTATATAGTTTGGATTTGTTGGCTACAAAACATGGATAACATGACAATCTAGAAAACCGCAGACTTTACTTTTAGTCATAGGCTGAGACCAGTTCTTAACTCTTCAATATTTGTAGATCAGTGGAAAGTCCATCCTTGCATAGCAATTTTGTGCACAAGCACACACTTTTGGTTTCAGTTCAAGTCTACCTTTTTATCCATTCCCAGATTTTTAAGTAGCAAACTGAGACACACAGTTTAATAACAGCACACCACCCGAAATATATCTTTCATTGCAAGCCTCGCAGTGTAGGTCCCCATCAGGTTGAATGGCATGATAAGAAATTCACACATCTCGAGTATCCAAAAGCAGTTTTAAATTTAATTAAATTATCCATATATATCTGTCAGTAGCTGGATGTCAGATCTAATACGTTGAACTACGACATTTTAAAAAAGTATCTTGATATTCCTTTATGTATGATAAAAATATATTGATGCCTATTAACAATAATATTTTTGTAGTTTTTGTGGCCACCTATTCATAATGAGTATTAGACATGACCAAGCACTTTCAGATGGTTATTTTATTCTTTAACACCTCTTTTATTTCAGTACTGAAAACATTCCTGATACTTCCAAAAAGCCTGTTATTTTGGATATACACTACTGGTATCTTTATGTGGAAAAAGAATTCCTGTTACGCCCAGAAGATCATCTTGTTCTACAAACACACCACCAAGTTATATCAGCAATATACTAAATTTCTACCAATGTTCTGAATTCAGGTTGTCTTCATAACTTTTGATCAGCAGTCTTGGATAGTCTGAAAACTGTATCTTTGCTCTTAAATGAATTTCATTCATCATGCTAATAGCCATTACAGATGAAAGTTGAAGAGATATAATTTATGATTACAAACCAACACTGGCAAAAAGCTAGCATTAAAATAACTATCTGGACAACTACAGTTTGATTTTTGGACGGATAATACTGTGTTGGTTCTACCACCACAGCAGATGACAATAATAACGTATTGTGTTTTATATTTTTCAAAAATACCTCTTATACATTTGAAAGAACTTTGATTACTTAAAGTACTTGTGTAAGTCTTTTACTTCTAGGTCCTGACAGGTCAGTATTTGAAGGTTTCACGGCAGAGATACATTTCTTCCATACAACTAACGTCTCACCCATCCATTCATTCAAATCATTATAAGCTGGTAATCATATATTTTGGCAAATTAAGCTGCTGTGTCCACCAAAGACACTAGCATTAACAAGCAAAGACTCCACTAGATAAATTAACTGAAGTAGCAGCAGACATTGTTTGTTTACGGCAATCCTGCTGTTGACTGGCTTGAAAGAAACCCATATTTCCAACTGAACTAGAGGATATTGGCAGTTCCTTCTCCAGTGTCTAAACAGCCATTGACTCAGAAACTATTCCTCCAATTCAGTGACATCTATCTTGATATTCCTACTGCTACAGTAATACTAGTTTGTCAACAAAGCTAGAATACTTCTGACTACTCACTGTTACCTAACGTGGTTGCACCACAATCACTGGTAGTACTTGTAAGCATGTGGCTATGTTCGAGGCTAAACGTTAAAAATGGTGGGAAAAGTTACGCAACTGTATCTATAACTGTTGGCTTTCTCTTTTCCCTTATTATGTTACTATAAAAATCCTTCTCTCAACAAAATTCCTTGTACCTGTGTATAGCTGCATATACTCACTTGGAGAATTTATAATAAAATTGTGTATGAGGATATACTAATGATTCACTGGCACTGTACAAGAGTTGACACTTCTATGCAGTTATTGTACGTTATCTGCACAAATGGTTAAGTTTGTTTGTGGTACACGATTTTGAGTTGCACTCAGTAGATTATTTTCTCTAGCAAGTCGAACCTTTGGTACAACTCAGCTACTACTAATTTTCAATCACTATCCAATAGTATCAGGTGTTAAAACATCTGTCCCTCAGATGAGAAATTCGACCCAATTACTCATTGTAATACTTCAAAAAAAGTATTTCATTGTTTCTTTTGTCTTCATATTAAAAATTAGTGATTTGAAGTAGTTATTTTCACATAAACTAGACTGTGATAGTGCAAACAGGGGTTTGCCTACATTTCTTTGGTTGACTAGTGGCTGAAGAGACGCTCCTCAGAGAGGCATCAACTCCGTTGTTTATCTATGAAGATTCAACTATTCAAATAATCAGCTTTCCCTTCTCATCAGTAATGCAATTTGTCGTGCTGCTCTGTTCGATTTCGAGATCTTTTATAACATGTGGCAACTTTGCCAGTTTGCTTCTTCTATCAGGAAAGTTCACAGTTTTGTCATGTACTCTAGTTCTTTTTCTGAGATGTACAATGTCCAACCCGACAATGATGTAGTTCTAGTTAATGTACATTCTACGTCAGTGTAATAACCAGGTCTCTAACAATCGCAGGTGACATTAGCAGCAATAATTATATATAATTCTGTTTGTTGATAAAGTGAAAGTATTATCCAGTCTCAGGATAGCCAAGTTTTATATTGATCTAGAAACACTAGCAGTTGCCGACTGCTGGAGAAGTTGGAACAGAATGCTCGGTTAGCAGCTTCTCAAACTGTGGTTTGTTTCTCTGGTGTAATGGCCAGATCCAAAACACTTATATAGTGAAACACATCTCAGATATTTTGTGCAACCATCCTTTTCTCTCCACCACAGGAATCATCTAGGAAATAGTCGTCTTTCCATTTCAAAATGTTTAAACTTAAGTGCTACCTAAAATAAAAATAAAATAAACATGTCGAATTAAGCTCAACGATAAACAAACACTAGCAAATGGTACTCAACGGAAATTAAATAACCAAGTTTATGGTATTCCAAGGCACACTTGACCAACGAGTAAACTAATTAACACTATACTGCTAAAAAATTATTTATTTCAGTATATTTTTGTCATAACTAAATTTATGTATAAAAACCATATCCGTTCGTCTACATGCGTATTTTCTAAGCTTGCGAGTGAAGTTTGAAGCAACTCAAACGAAACTCACCTCACTCAAAGAGAATACAACTCAAGGTACCCTATATAAGGCGGTTACTTGAAATATGCATTTCTCATTAATTCTCGAAACAAACACCAACATGGATCTTTTGTGGTTCTTTCTGTCAGTGTGTACCTTCATCTTGTGTACCCAAGCAGTCAGGCGCCATCTGACAGAACGAGGTGGCCATGGCGGTCCAGATACTGGAAAATAGCCAGACCCAAAGGTGGGTGGCACCAAGCGTCATCAATCGACTTTGTCGACACTACCGGGAGTCGAACTCTTATGGCACGAGACCAGGTCAAGGCCGTCATCGCTGCACAACAGCCAGAGAGGACCGCTACATCACGACTACCGCTTTGCGGGACAGGTTAACTACGGCTCGGTCACTGCGAAATGACCTTTAGCATTCCACTGGAACCCGTGAGTCGATCGAAACAGTTCGCAATCGTCTGCACGAAGGATGCCTTAGAGCCAGAGGGCCTGCAAAGAGACGTATTAGTGACACCGTGCAGCCAGGTTTGCTCGTCAGCACCTGGACTGGGAACTTCGTCAATGGGCCACCGTGCTGTGGACAGACAAGAGCAGGTTCTCTGTGTCTCGTGATGATGGACGTGCGAGAGTATAGAGACGCTGAGGAGAGCGGTTCTCCGCCTGTAACATTGTGCAAGTCGACGCTTATGGAGGAGGTTCTGTAATGGTCTGGGCAGACATATGCTTGGGTGGCCGCTCGGACTTACTCATACTCGAAAGGGGTGCTCTGAAAGCACGGCGATATAGAGACGGAATTCTGAAACCTATTGTGAGGGCTTTTGTCGGTGCTGTCGGCGATGGGTTCATTTTCATGCAGGTTAACGCGTGAGCCCACGCCGTCAAACTGTGTATGTATTTCCTTGACGAAGAAGGAATAGAGACTTTTGAGTGGCTTGTCAGATCTCCAGATTTAAATCCGATTGAACATTGTTGGGATATGTTATCGAGGCGTGTTAGTGAACGCCAGCACCCTCTTCAGAATGTACAGGAACTCCGACAAGCCCTGGTAGACGAGTGGGCTGCCATACCTCAAGATAACATCGATAGACTGATTCGAAGTGTGCCAAATCGGTGTCAGCAGTGTGTCACAGCCCGTGGAGGTCGCACTAGATATTGACAGTTTCAAACATTTCTTGAATAAACGAATGTAAGCTGTTTAAAGTGTTATTTCATATAAGATATCAGTTTAGGTGGTATTGGTCATTTTTAAGAATTTTACTTCTCCATGTTTTACACTTCATCACACATTAAAAAATGGATACAGATGGAACTGAAACGAGGCAAATTACCTAAAAAAATAAAAATATCACATTTGGAACACGGAGATAAATTATTTAAGAAAACATACTTGTTCTTTTAATTTTCGAGCAGTTTATAATAAAAAGGAGGTTTTGGATTTGTCAAGTAGCGTATAAATAACTTTGAATTAACCATAAATAAAATGTATGATTAAAGGAAACATTCTTTATTTTACAAATTTATAAGCAAGAAATAATACAACATGCATCAAAACAAATATGATGTATTCACTCTGAGCAGACGATTCTAGTTGAGTTCATGGTGTTAACGGCAATGGACGTAAACAAAACAGATATTTCTAACAACAGACGAATTCCGGAGAGAATTATATTTAATTCCAATGTGAATCAGAACATTCCGAGTCTAATGTCACATCCAGACTGCTCCACAGCTTATCGAGGATGCTGGTTACGTAAAGGGAAAGGGATACCTGGACTAATTCTCTAATGTGTGACTGCCCAGAGACGGAATTACTACATTAAAACGATGGGCAAATACATTTCGTTTATAAATTGCAGCTGAGCGCAGAAACTTCCACTGAATTTAAAAACAAAATTGTACGAATAGATATATCGAGGTTTTAAAATATGTTAAAAGATAACGTGTACATATTGTTTCTGTTATGTGTTATTACTTAAAGATAATGTTTCTATAATAATGTTCATTTTAGTATTTGTAAAACAGCAGCAATGTGTTCATAGCAATATTTCTGTAATGATTTTTCTAAAGATCAAATAATACATATAAATAATATCAACTGTTATGTTTACATAAAATCAACGCAGGCGTAGCCTAACTTCTCATGAGTGTGGACTAGCCAACATACAGCTGTAGATTAAGACTGTCAACAGGGAACCTGATGTGGTCAGTAGTGTGACGAGAAAATTCTATCCTTGCTTTATGTTTGAAGTCAGTGTACTGAATTTGTCAACGCACATTCGAGTTTCACTTGAATAGCATTAGAAGTCAGAGATGTTTAACGTAAAAACTGGATTTTTCGTAGCTAGTATTACAGGGCACCAATGAAGTTTAGTTCTTCTAACATTCGTTAATAACTTGAGAAACGTTTTTAACGTCAGATCAATATTTGTAAAAAGATGAATAATAATATTTCTAGATAGGTAACTTCTACTCGTCAGCTATTGTGCACATGAAGAGTTTCGTATGCACTTAAATGTTTAAAAAAACTGAGGAACTTTGTTATTACATCTAACTGCTTTCTTTCACGCTATAAGACCGTGCCCCCGTTCTGACGAAAATATAAAACTAATTATTGTTCTCGTGAATAACTTTCATACCTTTCAACAGAAGGCATTAGCCTTCAGACAAGTAGGTCAAATGTCGAACTTGGATTTCCTCTACCCATTATCTGAAGGGTGGAGTGCATTATAACTGTCCTTGTTTATCTAGATAAATCTATTTGTATGTATGGGTGGAGATCGGCTTCGGTTGGTTTCCAACATACATTCAGTGTCTCTGTCACTAAGGTTTCTTTTAACTGTTACCATATAATAAGGACTAGAATATTAGTATAAGCATTTCATATTTTTCAAGCTAACACATTGCTTACGGATATTCAAACTTCATTATTCTCGATTAAATATTTTCTACTATATTGAACAAAAAACGCTTTGCAACATTGTGTTCTGGAAGTTTAAGATAACAGCCACACTACAAACTGAGGTCAAACCTACAGAACAACCACACTTTTATACTAATATAGAACCTAAAAAACGGAAAGAGAATCTATAAAACGGCAACATTATGAACTAACACAGAATACAGAGAACAATCACATTTTAAAAAAATACGGAAGCTAGAGAACAGTGATACTATTAACTGACATGAAACCCAGAAAATAGCCACATTACGAATTGATTTATAACCTAGAGAACAGCTACGCTGTAATACTGACACATAACCTTGAAAACAGCCACACTATATTACTAACATAAAAGATAGAAAATGACCTCATTATGAAGTGACACAGAACCTAAAGAACAGCAATATTATGAACTGACACAGAACATAGAGAGCAACCACATTATAAACAAAAACAGAATCTAGAGAAATGTTACACTACGGAATGACATATAACAACCACATAAATAACGACGCCAGAGAACAGCCACACTATGAACTGACACAAACTAAAAATACTCTACTACAAACAGACGCAGAACCTAGAAAACAACTACCCTACAATCACACAACAAATTGACACCTATTTTATGACACAGATTGAATCACAAGCGATAAATTCAGCCTCACACCCACCACTATACTGGTACAGGTATGTTGATGATACAGTTGCTGGATTCACATCTACAGAACACACACTTAGTTTTTTCAATCACGTTAACTCGATACATCTCAACATTAAGTTCACCAGTGAACAGGGAAAAAAACTATACAAATAGTATTTCTTAACCTCAAG
This sequence comes from Tachypleus tridentatus, assembly GCF_004210375.1. Classification (NCBI taxonomy): domain Eukaryota; kingdom Metazoa; phylum Arthropoda; class Merostomata; order Xiphosura; family Limulidae; genus Tachypleus; species Tachypleus tridentatus. The sequence continues at coordinate 119,767,751 of NC_134826.1, read as the reverse complement.
ATCACTAGAACTGATACACAATTCAAAACAGAAATCTACAAAAAAATCACACATACTGGATTATACATTCCCTGGGACTCAGCACATGAAACAAAACAAATACTCAACATATTAAGAAACCAAATAAACACAACCACAAAACTATGTTCACCCGATAAAATTAACGATGAAATAAACAAAATAAAACAACACTTCATCAACATCAACAAATTTCCTCAAAAACATACACCCACACACCTCGACTAACAACAAACAAACAATAAATCCCAAGATACAACAAACTACAAAACCTTACACTGCTGCATACTACACGTTCCCGATATCAGCGAAAAAATAACCAACATTTGGAAATAACTTAACAAAACACAACATTCCAGTAAACACGAAATTTATTCAAAAATCAGGTATAAAACCGAAGTCCATACTATGTAAAAACTACACTGACAAACAGAACACCAACATAATTTATAAAATACAATACAACAACTGCCACGACTTCTATATTGGAGAAACAAGCAGAAAATTGGAAAATAAATTCAAAGAACCAAAAAAAAAAAACAACACCTTCACTGCAAATCAAGTAAACACAACATAACCATAATTGATAACCCAGATATCAATTATGGAAACAAATATAAGTAAATGCAAAATCAGAGAAGCCCTATTTACACAGCAACTAAAACCAGGTGGGTTAAGACGTTCGACTTGTAATCTGAGGGTTACGGGTTTGAATCCCTATCGCAACAAACATGCTCGCTCTTTCAGCCGTGGGGACGTTATAATGTGACGGTCAATCCCACTATTCATTAGTAAAAGAGTATCCCAACAGTTGGCGGTGGGTGGTGATGACTAGCTGCCTTCCCTCTAGTCTTACACTGCTAAATTACGGACGGCTAGCACAGATAGTCCTCGAGTAGCTTTGCGCGAAATTAAAGAAAACAAAGACAAAAAACAATAAACCAATATAAAGGAAAACCTCTGTACCTATATTAATTAATAACCTAACATCCACCTGCGACGGCCTCTACAATCCCGTACCCATTTATACTCTCGTCCCTAAGACATGTGTTCGTCAATGGTCACTTGCAAACTCTCCTTTTCCTAACGTGAAAATGATCTAGGAAGGTCAAAACATTGTTTTCTCCTTATCAATAAAAGTGTTAATACCCATACCAGCCGTTCTGAGATACATTTTTTATTTCAAGTGAGTTTTTCGTCATCAAGAATAGAAAGTGACACCTGGAGAAGAGCCACACTAAAAACTGGAAGAAAACAGCCACACTGTGAACTTGCACAAAACCTATAAACTTCCTCTCTATAATACTGGTATAAAACCTATAGAACAGTCACTATAATAATAACATAGAACATCGAAAACAGACATACTACAATACTAGAAAACAGCCACATTAATACTGTAATACTGACTCAGATCATACAGAATAACTACAGTGTAAAACAAACAATGAAACTAAAGAACAGTTAGATTAAGAACTGACACAGGACCCACTGAAAACTGACAGAACCTACAGAAAAATCATAACATGAACTGAAAGAAAATCCAGAGAACAATCACACTATGACACTGATACAGAATCTAGAGAACAGATACATTATAAACAATCTAGAAAACAAACACCCAACAAACTGACACAGAAACTACTAACATCCCACTATGAATAGACATAGAAAATAGGGATCTACGACACTTTAATACTGCAATAGAAAGAAGAGTACAACCACATTATAATACTGACACGATCCCGAAGAACAACTACATTATAACGAAACAAAGAAGCCGAATTAGAACCACGCTGTGAACTAACACAAAACATGAATATTTCACTATGAATTGACACAGATACTAGAAGAATACGACAGTATAATAATCAAATAAAAACTAAAGAATAGCCAAACTATGAACCGACACAGAACTTAAAGAGTAAACCACTATGAAATGGCAGAGAAACCAATGAACAACCATATTACAAACTAGCAAAGAACTTGGCGAATAGCTACATTATAATACTGACACGAACCAAAAGAATAGCCATACTACAAACTTAAATAACGCCTAGAAAAGAACTACATTATACATAAATACAGAAACTAGTTAACAACCACACTATAATACAGACACAGAAACTGTGAAATGGCAAATTACCTAGAGAACAGCGAAACTATGAATCAACATAGAACCCGGAAAACAGCGATACTACAATACTGACACAGAACCTAGAGAACCGTCATATATAATACTGATACAAAACCTAAAAATAAAACCTACACTATAATATTGACAGACAAACCAGAGAACTGAAACAGATCCTAAAGAATAGCCACACCATAATATCATCAGAGAAACTAGAGAGCGCCCACCTTAAGAATTGACACAACCTCAAGAACAGTTATAGTATAATACTGACACAGAACCTAAAGAAAGGTTACGCTATAATACTGACACAGAACCTAAAGAAAGGTTACGCTATAATACTGACACAGAACCTAAAGAAAGGTTACGCTATAATACTGACACAGAACCTAAAGAACAGCTACAGTATAATATTGACACAGAACCTAAAGAACAGATATGCTATAATACTCATAAAGAACCTAGATAACATCCATACTATGAACTAACAAAATAACTGCATGTTATAACCCAAACATAAATATTCTATTAATATGTAAAAATACTATAGATCATCAACTGTGCGTGTCCACAGTAGCCAGACCTCTCTGACCCATTTTCTGTGCTCCACTATTTAAGACTCCGCAATGAAATTTGGAAGGTGTACATGGAGGAAACAATAGTGTTTGCGAGATTCTTACACTATATATTACAGATAACATTACAAAATAAAGCTAGGTAATACTTGGCCTAGTGTTTAAGTTACAATCCTACGAGAATTAGCGAGTCCGAGGTTCGCTACAATGATGAAAATGTTTCACACTTTCATAAAGTTGTGTTATAACAACAACAACCAAGCCAGTTAGTTATTCACTGCAAAATCGAAAATAAGGCTTGGTAGCAGTGGGTGCTGCTTATTTGCTGCCTTTCGTTTGGAAAACGATTCAAAATTGGAGGGAACTATAACTGAAGACAAAAAGCTTTTAACTGGAGTTTAAATCCATAAGCTGTATTTCTGGTTAAAAGTATCAATGATCAGGTAACACTTTGTTAGGAGAGTTAAGCAGGTGACTTAGGTGTTAATGAGATCAATATACTGTTTGAATATGAAGATATTTAAATATATACATAAGTGTAACACATTGTTTCAATATGCTTGTTTCTTTGTTTCGTATATTCGGTAAAAGATATATAAACGCTACTATCTTATTCTGTCGTTCTTAATTTTAAACTGATAGACTAGAAGGAAAGTAACTATTCAACAACACCCATCGACAACTCTTGGGCTACCCTAATCAACTAGTGGGACTTGACTGTCACTCTTACAACACACCAACGGCAGTAAAGTGCGGAGTGTGATTTTACAACAATGGGACGCGAACTTCGGATTATTAGACCGGCACGCCAACCACTGGCTCATGGGAAGTTGATTTTAATACTTAGGTACGTATGTAGGTAACACTTTCTTAAGATGCTAGATGATTGGAAAGGCTTATTAAAGTAATCTCCAAGTTCAGTAAGCAATACATAATAAACATTCATATACATCAAATGAGCGTAATCAATGATTTTCTTCACACCTCTGGCTAGCGTACAAAAACGTAAAAAAAATAACAGAACTGTAGTTGAGAAAGAATACCACGCTAGTGCAGAAAACCATGACTATTCCTATCTGTTCCACCCAGCTTACTTCCAAGGTCAGTAGTAAAAAAACAACAGCAAAATACTCAGATTTATTTCTTCTATTTCCTTTATACTTTTAAAAGCTGTGACGTCGACGGTATTAGTACTGCTATAGTAAGTGCCTTTATAGTTTTGCTAACACAAAGCCTACCCACTTAAAACAATTATCAATATCAAAATTGTTTGACAACTAAATTCGAAATACGATTTTAAAGGGTAGTGATGAAAATTTTGATGTTTCAAATCAAGTTTTAAACAGAACCATAATACTGTTTTGAAATTTTTCATGAATATTTTAAGTATCAGTTTTGCGCAACTGTAAATCTCACTCGCTCACTATTTTTCAGAAATTAAAATTGGTGATTTTTTTACAATTCCTTAGAAATAAGTAAATCAGAAGATTAAATATGAACTTATTTTCCATTGAAATCAGTTCATTAATCCGCTTTAAATTCCTGCATCACAATTAGATTACTTAATTCAGTTTCACCGTGGGAGATGTAAAAATTACATGGATGAGTAGTTTTAATTTGACCTGAATGTCTTGGGTTATTATTATATTTTAGTTAGTTCAAGTGCCATTAAAACTCTCAAATGTATTACATTTAACGTTTTTCTTAGTTCCAAGAATGTTACTCACTTCTAACCAGTTTCTTTTATCTCTACATTGTAAGTTCTCTTGTTTAATTAAAATAAAATATTTCGTGCAATTTCAAGTGCTCTATTTAGGCTTAAACATACACTCTCCTGCTTACCAATAAAACATTAAACATAATGAAAATTCCTGAACTGTTACATTTTATAACCAGTAATACAACATTACGCTGATAAACGCTTAGTATTCGTAGATAAGTGCATAGGCTTATATGGTTAGCATTGTTCTAAAATATAGCGAGCGACTCATAATGTAAAAAATAACATATCACAGGGCTAAGATTAAAGTTTAAACATTAGGAAGTAGTCGGGTGGTTACAAATCAATATAGACAAGACCCCCATGTGCGCATGCACTTAAGATCTGAATAACTGAATGCCTGTGTTTATCATATTTTGTTTATAATTGGAGCATTTATTTATTATCATAGTTGTCCAGTTAAGTGACCTCACTGGAAGTAAAACAAAGTACTATAATAAAATTGGAACTCCAACTTAATCAGAACCACTGAAGTTGTATAACAGAAAGCGTAAAGTTACACCTGTCTTTCTAACATGGATGTATATTATCAATTTTAAAATACAGGAAATAAAACCTGAAATAACGTCAATTACTTCTTAAGTTCGAACAATCACCTACACAATCTTCTATTAACAAATACAGCGTACCTTAATGGTAGAGTTTCATTGTATGCTTTACTTTTTGTACCTGTTCTCAACAGTCTACGGCTGAGTCGACGTTCAAGACTAGAAAATAAACGTGAAAAAGAAAAGCGGGTACAGAAGACTGTGAAATTATTCAATAACAGGTTTTATATTTTAAAACACTATCACAAATGTTTACACAACAATTCATTGGCAACCTATCATATTACGTTACGTGGAACTACAATAACAAACACCGAACCATCGGGATGACCAAATGTTAGATACTTCAGTAATTTAAAGGAAACCACTTTAAGGTATTAACCCTACTTCCGGTCCATAGTAAGTCACCACAATTAAATACAATAAATCAAATGAATGGAACTAGAGTGTAACTTTGACTTCAGCCATGAGTCTATACAGTCAAAATCGACATACAGACGCTCGAATGTTTGTTTTACATACGATATATATCGAATTTTTCAACAGAAATATAAAAGCGACTGGAGACAAGTTACCCTACTAAGGGAAAGAATCGCTGAAGCTGGTGATAGTTTGACTAAATTTTGGTGAAAACGAAGCAATAAATGATGGATAATCTTTGATGTTCAACTTCAGAGAAATTTTTGTCATAATCTGGGATTTTTAACGCACTACTAAGTACAGTGCAATACTAATAGCCTTCTATTAAATATCTCTCTTCCTATGTACTGTTTGAGTTTCTGGAATAAATTATTCATTTTCCTTACTTCAAATATCAGTGATTTTACTGAACTATTCTGGTGTTCTTTACTCTGCTTTATGTACAAGAACGTGAGTTAAGGAGTTCCTTTGCCTTTTCCGGGTTGTTTATAAATTGTAGACAAAATGAATGATTAAAACACCATCTACAAATAAGCTCAACCATTTAACTACACAGCCCAAACAATGGCCAATTAAAAACTACGCCGAATAAGGTAAAAAATAATTTTAAATGTTGCGGCTTAACACGCTTTTACTGAAGAAGGTTCTCGATTATAAAGTTTACACTTGAACAAAGTTTTGTCACTAGTTGAATGTAATAATTATTAAATGCAGGTATCGTTGTATAAGAAAACCAGAAGTTTTGTACATAGTACTTACCAATACCATTTCCGTACTTCCGAGCTGTTTTAAAACGAGGAAAGCTGTGAAACTACACGTGTCCTGTAAATCATTGCTTGTCCTTCATACGAATTCGCGATAAAGAATGGTTGCCATGGGAAACATTTGAGCACAGGTAACCAACCGTTGCTGAAGTATCCTAATATGGGTTTTGAAATAACTCAGTTAAAATTGACTCTGTAGTAGTGCAAAAAGTTTTAAAATTTATATGACAGAACTACTCTGTAGTATGACACTAATATCATTGCAAGCTCCAAAATTCTTTCGTAAAAGAGAACTAAAACTTAAAACATGCACAACCTGTCACTATTTATTGCAGACTAGAACATAATCTGGCATACCGGAACACCGCGAGCCGCTCAACCAGTCACTGTATTAAATCACGTGACACGTGGCGTCATGAAGTATGCACACGTGAGTACCTTAACCAAACAAAGGCTGTTAGAAGCAGCGTATTAACAAGATAAAAAAGTCTACCCAAACTATTTGAAATATTTTATTTTATTGGAGAATGAAATGAAAGTTGTTGTTTTCGTATTAAATTAAACATGTTATATCTCCTAAGCAGTCAATAATAAATTGATTCAACTTACAGTTATGAGCAAAGGATTTACTACCCAAGCTAATCATGCTTTGTAATGTTTTTTTCTTCCATGAACTCGTACATGTTATTCATGTTTTCTAATGATATTTTTTTATTTCATGAAATAGGATCTACTAATTGTACTTTGTAATAATATTTTCTTCTTACATGAACACAGAAATATGGTTTAAAGTAGTTGGCTTAGAGATAATTATAATATACAATATAATCATTGGCAAATATTTTATTTCGCAGCTGCTTAATTATGTCTGTTGTTTCATAAAATTACGTCTCTGTGGTGAACACATCCAAATAACCCATGCAGCTTTATAGTTACGCAAACGAATGAAACGTTAAATCGTTCTTCGATTCTCTGTAAGTATTTAGCAGATGGAAGATCCGCACATGTACTATAAAATGACTGATTATTGTCACCAGTAGAAACTTCACTAACGAAATCAGGTAATGTACAACGTTATAATGTGACAAACTACGTCAAAAAATAAAGAAATGACGCTTGCTAAACGCGTTCTTTCCAAGCAACTTAAATGTTAACACAAAGAACGCTGTCGTTGCTCTGGGCGCTGGGCCTGCTTAAATTTGTCAGACAATAATCTTCTAAAATATCCGTGTATCCTTTACAAACTCTCACCTTCATCACGTGGTTCTTGTAACTGGAGTACAATATTGTTACAGTTATTTTTTAGGCCATAGCTTCAATCGGACAATAATATAAAACAGTGAGTCTCTTTTAATCTTGAAAGTGTGCTATATACTCTGAAATAACGTCGACACGAGAAATAGTGGTTGGTGTCCACGAATGTTTTGTCCGTTTCAAATAAATTCATTGAAAAAAAAAGAAAAAGAAAGGTCTCCTAGTGGCGGAGCGGAATATCTGCGGACTTCCAACTCTATAAACCTGGTTCGATACCCGTAGAGGGCAGAACATAGGTAAACCATATTGTAGGTTTGCGCTTAATTAATTACAAACAAGCACACATTCCAAAAATAACTAATCAATTAAAAATAGATTTTTACATTTGACAAACAAAACTAAAATATGAATCTTATTTTATACGGAAACTTAAAAAAATGGAATTGTTCCTTTGGACAATATGTCATAAAAAACAGGTAAAGAAAAATTACTGCATTGGTAAAAAACAGGCATAATAAACATTGCGAACGAAATAGTGTTATGACAACAATGTCATTTCCTACTTAATACATTTGTTATTTTCCAGTATTAACCAATCCCCCCAATAAGAAGCAGTCGAACACCTAATCTGAGAAAAAAAATGTAAGATATATCTTTTAAAATTAAGTTATATAACAATATATATCATATCATGTCTTTTAAAATCATCATATACATGAATGTTTGGAGGGGAGGCAAGGGACACTCCCCCCTCCTGGAAAATGAGAAATATATTTCTTTCTTTATTCATACAGTATACATATGTTTATATAGACTTTGACCCCCTGGAGAAAGTTTTGTAAACGCTCATGGTTATATCCTTTCCTTTTAAATCAGAGTTTAACGTGTACAAGTGATAATAACAGTGTACGTCATGCCCTGTTTTGTTTTTGAATCAGCATTAAATTTTATGAGATATATTTATAAAGAGAAAATAACTATTTATGCCATGCCATCTATTGTCAATACACCCTCTAAATTTGCACGATATTCTTGCCCTATTGAAAATAACAACCTACATTATATCGCATTTTAAAATCATTCTCAATTAATATATTACGATATCCAAATATCTTGATATCTTTTGTTTGTTTGTTTTGGAATTTCGCACAAAGCTACTCGAGGGCTATCTGTGCTAGCCGTCCCAAATTTAGCAGTGTAAGACTAGAGGGAAGGCAGCTAGTCATCACCACCCACCGCCAACTCTTGGGCTACTCTTTTACCAACGAACAGTGGGATTGACCGTCACATTATAACGCCCCCACGGCTGAAAGGACGAGCATGTTTGGCGCGACCGGGATGCGAATCCGCGACCCTCAGATTACGAGTCGCACGCCTTAACACGCTTGGCCATGCCGGGCCTATCTTGATATCAGTTATTCAGTTAAGACCTTCACACTAGGCCGTTGTTAATCATCTTACGAAGCATTCTTCACAGAAACATCAAATTACAGACAATTAATATATCACCATAGCTAAGATATCTTCACATCATCTATTCAGTAAACACCTTGCCACCAGCTAATTAGAAGAAATCTTAATTGGAAGATAGAGTCCAATGTTATAAAAGTTGTTTATTACCATGTCTCAGTGCTTTTTGAGATCAGTAAGTAAATTAATGTCTTGATACCATACATTTACTAACATCACGATACCAGTCATTTAATAAAAAGTGGATATTATACAGAAGTCAGTGTTTTGAGAAAACGAGTCTATTAGATGTCTTAACACATTTTCAGAAATATAAATTAGCAAAATAATGCTGTACTTCATACAAACTAATTTATTGTACGTCATTCTCTGCAATGCTTCCTTAAACTCATTTGTATTACATTGGATATTTAATCGTAAGCAGCTGACTGAATGGTATCAGCAATAAAGCTTCAGTGTAATTTATGTTGACTGTCGTTTTGAACGACACATAACGCCAACAGCCGAGTTTCTAAAGCCATAATAACTGGACTTGGGGAATAAAACTTGCTTAGTAGAACTGTAATTAACATTCAACTCAACCAAAAATTAAATAGTTGTTGTTGTTGCTCGTTTTAGTTCAAAACTACTAAACGGATTATTTGTGCTCTGTCTACTGTGCGGATCGAGCCCCAAAATGTAGCGTTATCAGATTTTAAATTTATTGCTGACAGGGTTATCAGAAGAAAACAAATAACTTGACACAGAGTGGGTATGGAATCTAATCCTCAATGTAGATTTGGAATCTGAATAACCATGAAGACCAGGGAGCAAAGCGCTCTCTGAATGCTCCACAATTATAAATAATGTGATTTTCATAAAATTTTGTAATTCGTTTTGTTGTGTCGCCTTTGGTTTGAACTTTTTCCCAGGAAGAAGACAACAACATGAATAATACTGGGGGAGGGGGTAGGAGAGATGAAAGGATCTTTGGCTAATTTGTAAAAATGGCCGCTGAACAACATGTTTAACTTGTTCTAAGATCCACCAAAACGTCTCAGAGTGGTGTGTTCTCTACGTCATTAGTCAAACCCATTAACAGGAAAGGTAATTCATAGTTAACAACTTTGCTATCTTCATCCATAAAAAAATACATCACAGAACCCTTTGAGACTTGCCCATTGAAGCATCAAGCATGTCAGTTCTTAAAGATGAGATCTGTAAAATCAAAGCTAAAAGTGTCTTGTTAATTCAGGCTTTATATAAAACTAAGCGGAGAAGTTACTAAAATTAAAATATACAACGATGTATCAACAGAATTATAAAAGAAAGGCTAAGTTCCAAACACCTAATATTATGTGCATTTTAAATTACTGTAAAATAGGATCTTAAACTTATATTTACAGGTTATTTGAAATCAAAGATCGTAAAAACTATTAATTTTAATCAAAAAGCTTATGAATGTGTGGTTTACGAACTTTGTGAACCCCATATATATGTCCATCATCTGGCTAAAATACCAGCTTTTATAGGTTGGATCAGGGGTTCCCAAACTTTTTAGAACTGCGGAGCTTCGCATCGGAAAGAAAAAAAATCCGGTGCCTTAATAAAAAATACTCTAAAAATAGAAACAATCGGTCACTAGCAACAGATAAAGTTTACTTCAAGATTTTAAAATATTTATTAAAACTATTAATATTTAAAGAAAACAAATTTACTCATTGTTCAAAATTTTCTGCTTGCAAAATTTATACCAGTAAAGGTACAGTGTACTTATATATTTATTAGTGGCTCGGATGGACTTGCTTTTGTTCACAAAGTAGTTCAATATTTAGAGTAATGGTTGTTATCTGTAAACGCAAATTATCTTCAATATTAAGCCTGTTTCTAAATTTGGTCTTTGTAGCTGTACACAGTGAAAATGTTTGCTTACAAAGATATGTTGTTGAAAACGCATCAACATTTTCAAAGCTCTGTTACTATCTCAGGGTATTCCATAGCCACTTGAATCCAAAATTTTGTAATTTCTTCCTGCTGAAATTTTGTTTTTAGGGTGTAATCAGTTGAAAGTTCTATGAGCTGTTCTTTCTCTTTCAAAAGTAAATCGTTGATAGTTGCAGAGTCAACAAAGGGATTTTGAATCTACAGCAATTTTTCTAAATGAGGAGAAAATAGTTGTACACAAATCAGATATTTTGCATCTTCATTTAAGGAAATTTCATTCATAAGTAAAAAAACACTGAGATTTTCGAAGCAATCAAGTTCTTCCATGAGTATACATTCAGCCCAAAGTTTTAGCTTACGTTGAAGCGCTTCCATTTTACTCTGAGCTTTAAAGTACGTTACCCTGGTGCCCTGCATTATAGCGTTCATTTCACTTAGACAAGCAAATACGTCCAAAATTTTGGTAAACCACTTTCTGTATCCAGCATTTGTTTCTTAATTTGTATGCAATTTCAAAATGGCATTCAGATAAAAGGAAACCCATCTCCCCACGCAGCTAGTAAAACCGAGCAAGCACTTTACATCGAGAAAGCCATCGGACTTCAGTATGAAGCAGCAAATTCTTATGCAAACTTCCCATATCTTCACAGAGTAAACTAAAGATCCGCGCATCGAGTGTCATGTTTTTATAAAATTAACTATTTTTAAGACATCACTTAAAACTTCTTTTACGTCTTCTAGCATTCGTTTCATTGTAAATGCATGACGATGAAGACAGCAGTAGATACTCTCGATGTCCGGGTTTTTCTTTTTTATGCGTGTCACTGCGCCTGAAAATTTTTCAGTCATGGCTGCAGCTCCATCAGTGCAAATACTTGAGTAAAGCTGCCATTGGATCTCATGTACTTCCATTAATAAATCGGTCAGTTTAAATATATCTTCGTCTGTTGTTTGAATGGGTAAAGGTTTGCAAATTAGCATGTCTTCTTCAAAACTAGCTTCGTGAATATAGCGAAAAAACACAAGCAACATCGCATAACCTGCGACATCTGTTGATTCATCCACCTGAAGCGAAAAAGTTGGACTCATTTTTGTAACTCGCTTTATTAACTCCGTTAAGCAATTTGCTGACATATCCTTCGAGATGTCCGAGTTGTCAGAAAGGGTTAAGGAGTTAATGTTTAGAACAGTGATTCTCAACCTGTGTGCCGCGAGAGATTGGCAGGTGTGCCGCGGTGTTTTTCAAACACATTCAACTTTCTTGAGATTTTACAAGCAAGTTGAACACATCAGTTAATAAAAGCTACTATAGAGACACTCTGAAACCTTCCAAAACATTCGATGGTTTTCATCGAACTCGAGCGCTGAGAAGTTCATACTTAAATTTCATTCTCGACTGTAACTGTTTGACTGTTAGTTTAATTGTGGCGCAACAAGCGCTTCGTACGTCATAAATGATGCATCAAACAATCAAACTGCTTTCTGAAACACGTTCTCATTCTGAGGTAAGCTACAGCTACTGCGCTGTAGGTAGGAATTTTATATCAACTGCGGAATTTCGTGTTCATCGTGTATGAATTAGCTTTATCATTTATCCATGGAAAAATATTTAAGTAAGTCTGGTGCTGCAAAGGAGAATGTGTTGAATCAAAAGCAAGAAATCAAACGAAAGTACAAAAACGAATACATCGAATACGATTTTATCGCTTTGCAATCGGAATATTTTCAATTACCATCCTGCCTACTCTGCAATGCAGCTTTATCGAACGAAGCGCTTGTTTCTAGTAAACTGAAGAGACACTTGGAAACAAAACATTCAGCTGTGAAGGATAAACCAAAAGAATACTTCGAGAATCTCGCAGCTCAACAACATGAGGAATCAAGAAAGCTTATGAACTGCATGAAGCTGTCTGAAAAAGGATTGATTGCAAGTTATAAGGTTGCTCAATTGTTAACAAACAAAATAAAGCGTATACGAAGGCCAAATCAGCTATTGCGCCAGCGTTAGCAATCATCGTTGAAACTGTGCTTGAAACAGATGCCGCCAAAAAAGATTAAACAAGATCCACTGTTTAGTGGCCCGGCATGGCCAAGCGTGTTAAGGCGTGCGACTCGTAATCTGAGGGTCGCGGGTTCGCATTCCCGTCGCGCCAAACATGCTCGCCCTCCAAGCCATGGTTATAATGTGACGGTCAATCTCACTATTCGTTGCTAAAATAGTAGCCCAAGAGTTGGCGGTGGGTGGTGATGACTAGCTGCCTTCCCTCTAGTCTTACACTACTAAATTAGGGACGGCTAGCACGGATAGCCCTTGAGTAGCTTTATGCGAAAAAAACAAACAAACAATCCACTGTCCAATGACACAATTTCGTGCAGAATTGTAGGCTTGTCGTCGGATTTGAAGGATCAAGTTTGCGAACACTTCGAAGCTCCTGAAGATGAATTGTCTCTGCTATGGTCTCTTCAATTGATGAATCCACTGACGTTAGTGGAAAAGCTCAAGTTGTGGCTTTTATTCGATTTATAAAAGATGTTAAAATCGTAAACGAATACTTATTTTGTAAAGATTTAAAAAGTACAGCGAAAAGTCAAGACATTTTCGAGTTGGTGAATGAAAACATTTTGCTCTTCAAATTAAATTGGAATAACTGTGTCAGCGTTTGTACTGTTGGCTGTCCTTCAATGCAAGGAAAAAAGAAGGGATTCATCACTCTGGTGCACCAACAAAATCCAAACATTAGGAATATTCATTGCATGATTCACAGAGAGCCGCTCGCCTCCAAATCTTTGCTTAAAGGTTTGCAGTCTGTTATGAATCAAGTTATTGAAGTGTTGAATTTCATCAAGTCTCGGCTACTTTAATCTCGACTTTTCTCTCTTCTCTGTGAGATAATGGATTCAGACTACAAAAAGCTACTGTATCACACTGAGGTTCGACGGCTTTCGAAAGGAAAGGTGTTAAAGCATTTTGTCCAACTAAAAACTGAAGTAATTTCTTTCTTGGAGGTTGAAGAAGCAGGTTTTGAATTTTCTTTTCATGATGAGATCTGAGAAATTCAAAATCAAGTTACTTTTTTGAACTTTTCAGGTAGCTTTTAACGTATATGGTAATAACAACCATAAATTTCAGACAGTACGTCAGTTTCAAGTCCAAATTAGATGACAGCTAAAAAAAAGGAAAATTTACCTCGAATACTTGGGAAACAAATAAATGGAACAATTCCATAGGTTTTAACACAGCTCAATGTTGTTATATAAATAACTTTAGTTATACTGATCAAGACCAAACATTTAAATAAGGAAACAATCACTTTTAAAGTGGCTATGGTGGTTGTTTCTGTGTTTTCCAAAACAATAGAACATGTTTCCTGGACTAAACCTAGCTTCCAAATTGACGAAAAGCTCAGGAAAACATTCTACCTTTGGCCAGTCGGTATAGGCTTTGCATCTATTCCACATTGATCTTAGAAATCTTTGAAACGTCTTGAGTCTAGGCTTTCCATGTCAACCACAGATGTATTTGGTGTTGGTTCGCAATAAACAATGAATTGAAATCAGAGTAATGACAAATAACATCCAGTATTCACCATAACATCTACAAGTAAATGAATATAGAAAAGATGTGAGTATTCATAGAACCGCGAACAGAGTAACTAGGTAAGGGATTTGAAAAATCTAAACGCAGCGATCAATCATATTTAGAAAAGATTAAATCAGTAACTAACTACTGAGTGTCGGTACAACTTTTAATGCTTCTAAGCCTACAGAGGCACAAAGGTCTTTCTATCCTTTAACTGTTGTTGTTTGAATTTAAGCACAAAAGTATACAAAGGACTATCTGTGCTCTGCTTGTTATGAGTATTAAAACCCAGTTTCTAGAGTTGTACGTCTTAAGACATACTGCTGTGTCTTTAGTATAGAATTTGCTTGATCGGGAGAAGAGATTAGTTGCAAAATCCTGGCTATCTTTTGGCTTGGCTGTTCCTTCAAAGAAGTTACAACAAGATGGATAGAATATCGAAACATGTATCAAAGAGTTAAACTACAGTTGATTACCTATTGAAGTTTCATTACAATGCACACAAGTTTAACTCCGAAACAACAGATTTGAGTGCTAAAAGCGCAAATGTGTATTTTACGTTAAGTTACCTTTAGAGGTACCAAAAAAAAAGCACACATTCAGTGGAAAATGTTGGAAAAGAAAGTCTACCAATTCTTGTTTGTGTGTGTGCACAGAAAGTGAAATGTCCTATTAAGTATTTGTGTTTAAGAAGACGTACATTGTACAAACATTTTCACATATATTTATGATTGCCCTGATGAATAAATTAATTTCTCTCAGTATTTTGCATCAGAAGATGTGTGATTTCTGGCTGATATAAAGTAATAGTGAATAGTACAGTGAAGCATGCTCAAAGCATGAAGTCTGGTATCTGCTCAAGCTTCAGAAATCATTGACTTCCAAAGTAGCTCCACAAAGATTTCATTCGAGGTATTCATTCTTGTGCTACGCATACCACAACATCAAATAATCCACTAAACAAATTTTATTTATTTATTTTAATTATTCCTTACGCCAGATAAAGTTACAACGAGACGAAATAAATTATCTCCTTTTAAAGCTTTTAAATTCAATTCAGTCTTCCTAGACTTATTCTACTGGCTAACTTTAAAATATATTGTTGAAATGCTAAACTAATATACAATGCGCAATAAGTTAATTGGAATATTTCATTTAAGTGAGCTGCTATTGGAAGAAAAAGAGCAAAATATGCACAGGTAATTTTCCTTAGGTTTCAGATTGAAGTTCAATAACAACAGAAGATAAATTAATACATTCATAGAATGCTTTGCATTTAAATTGCTCGTAAAATATATTAGTTCAACTACCGAACCTAACATATCATGCAGTGTTACGTAATTCTTCTCATTCCATACGCACATACAAAATAGTAAGAACAACAACGAAAGCTATCTCTAGATACCGTGAAACGAATATGTTCTCACAATTAAAGGGCTGAATGTTCTTTAAAAATGTTTCTTCAGCAGAAAATAGCATATAAAATCTACCTCATTTTTCTCGCACAATTTTCGGTTTTAATGAAATGGCGCGCACTTTTTACTTCAGCGCTCTCTGTTCGATTGTTATAAAAAAAATATAGCATATTGTAGGAACGAAAAAAGTTTATTAAGTACAGTCAACTCTTTAGATTGATATTTAAATTGTATATATATGATTGATGCTTATTTAGTATTACAAAAAATGTTTTGTGCTGAAAAGTTGGTTTCTTTTAAGAGTGTATAGAGAAACGTTTACATAAATCCAATTTTAAACTTAAATTTATTTATGTACATGAGAGATAAGGTGTCCAATATGACCTATAGTTACATCATAATAAAGTAATTAAGTAATGTTTCTATGGTATTTTATTTAGGATATTTTAATCTTTAATAGACACGACCAAAGGTGAACATTGGAGCAAATAATGATTAAAATGTAGTTTAATCAATTAAAATAACAGTTAATTCATAAATTTGAGTCACTTTGTTATTTAACATGCTAAAAGTTGCAATTTATCGCACCCCTTAAGGCGAAAAAATGGTAATATTTATACATTGATTTCAGTTCTGGTAATTAATTAAATATTTTCACCATACATAAATACTTGTGAAGTAGGTTTGGTTCTGTCGCGCCTCAGAGCTAAATTAATTGTGACTATTCGGAAAGAATTGTATTAGCTTCTACAGAAGAGATGGGACAAACAATCTGATCAATCTGTCTGAAGCAACTCTCTGACACACATAATTCATTAATAAATAACCTCTTAGAACGAGAGTATCGATAAGTCAAACGTTCTATGCGACCGAAACTGGTTTATCAATTTAGCTTGACATCAAGGATTGTCGTTAGATTTCCAGGTCAACAAATATATCTTATTTTAATGACCCAATATATAAAACAACAACAATGAAACACACTAGATTATGGCCAGTTAAACGTAAACGTGATTTAATTGCCAAATATATACACATATATATATATACAAAAGTGTATTCAAACGTTCTTGTCATCTTTTGACCCAAAACTAATAGAATAAACGTTAGAATTAGTTTTAGATTTTGCATATACGTAACCAAAAACAATGAAATATTGAAATCAGAATATGAACGACCCAGCCGTGGTCATTGTATTCAAAAACACAATTACGCAGATTAACGTATCAAAGGCTCTTGAGTATAGCCTTGTATTTATAATTATTATAAATAAATTTTTCCCGGATGTCATCAGCTTAACTTTAAACTCTCTTTCAACTAAAACTGACATCACGTGCAGAAATATTTCAACATTTTTATATAACTTCATTATCTTAACTTTTTCAGTATAAATAAATGTTATATGTTACCTTGTAACTGGAAATATACAATAAATCCACAATTTACTCTAAAAATGTCTTACATTGTACAAACTTTAAATCATTTGATTTGGTGACAACGTTTTGAAAAAAATGAATGTAAACAACAAAGCATATATAGTTTGATAAGTTAAAACATAAAGTCAGTGTTACTTGGAACTGTTCCTTCCTATACAAATCTGCTGTCAGCATAAACACCTAGCCGGTTTACGTGCAATTTTCAGATTTATTGGTCGAGAAATTTTAAAAGTAATTTGACTGTTTCAGAAGTTACTAGGAACATTAAAACAAATCTACAACGATTTACAGGTTGGATTGTTGTCAAGTCGTGAATATCAAAACACAACAAACTCCTATATTCTATAAACTAGAAATGCATGCCATAACAGTATAAATAATAGATTCGAGAATAACTTCATACTCGATTTATATATCTTTTTAAATAGAACAACATATTATATTTCATAATAATTCCCACATGCCCATTATTCCAATCAAATACAATAATGTTTCAAAACTAACTGATTCTAGGCTGTAAATATGTATAATGTGAAGAGCTCTTTCTATAGAGAAAGTCTCCCAGTAAGATTACACTTATAACTCTAACACTTGTGGTTCGATAGTTCTTGTGTAAAAATCAAACTTTATACTAAAACATGAAATTCAGTGCAAAAGCAATTCTATAATAAGAGAATTCCCTGAGTGAAACCCAAGATCCCACATATTGGCCTGGCAAGGCCAGGTAGTTAATGCACTCGATTCGTAATCTGAGGGTCGCGAGTTCGAATCCCCGTCACACCAAAAATTGCTCGCACTTTCAGCCGTGGGGCTTTATAATGAAACGATCAATCCCACTATTCGTTGGTAAAAGAGTAGCCCAAAAATTGGCGGTGGGTGGTGATGACTAGCTGCCTTCCATTTAGTCTTACACTGCTAAATTAGGGATGGCTAGCGCAGATAGCCCTCGCGTAGCTTTGCGCGAAATTCATTACTCGTTTCATAGAGACAACAGCCCAATCTCGGAAAGACTAAATCATCTATTATTACGACGTTAAGTCAGACGGTCTTATTGTATACATTTCAAAAAACAGAAGGAAAAAAACTGAATGTGAAAGTATTAAAAGCTAGTTCTCTATTCTATGAAGTTACACAAATAGCAAAATATGACACTACTTGATAAACATTACCTTAATAATTGTGTGTGTTTTGTTTTGGAATTTTCGCACAAGGCTTTACAACAGATTATTTGTGCTGGGCCCACCATTGGAATGAAATCCTGGTTTTTAGCATTATAGGCCTTTACACTTACCGCTGTATCACTGGTATGTACATAAAGCTGTTAGAGTGTTTGTTTGTTTGTTTTTGGAATTTTGCGCAAAGCTATACCAGGGCTATCTGCGCTAGCCGTCCCTAATTTAGCAGTGTAAGACTAGAGAGAAGGCAGCTAGCTATTCATCATCATCCACCGCCAACTCTTGGTATACTTTTTTTCCAACGAATAGTGGGATTGACCGTCACATTATAACACCCCCACGGCTGAAAGGGAGAATATGTTTGGTGTGACGGCGATTCGAACTCGCTACCCTCAGATTACGAGTCGAACGCCTTAACCCACGTGGCCATGCCGGACCCTGTTAGAGTGAAGGCAGCTAGTCACTAACACTCACCGTCAATTCTTGCACAATGGAAAAGTGTGATTTTGTGATCATTCTTATAAAGTACCTACGATCCCAAAGTCAGAAGCGAAATTTTCGGTAATGGGACACAGAATTCACAATTCGATACCTCAACCATCAGACCACGCCTTGTACTTATGAAGAAGAAAAGTAGTAAAAGGCAGAAGAGACATAAAAATGTATGTAAATAAAAATAGATTGCATATATATCTTTACAAACGTAATTTCTAATAATCCCATTATATATATACATATTCTTCCTTTATTTTTAAATTAGAAATACACAATCAAAGAAATTAAAAGATATCCATGTAAATCTATCAAACGTAAAGCTACAACAAAACATTTACTAAAGATTTAAATAACGTAAACTGTTATGAAGTCATAGTTATATATAAATACACAAACTTCGCCCCCCAGTGGCTCAGCGGTATGTCTGCGGACTTACAACGCTAAAAACTGGGTTTCAATATTCGTGGTGGGCAGAGCACAGATAGCCCATTGAGTAGCTCATTGCTTAATTCACAACAACAAAACAATAACTACACACATTAGTAGAATTTCTTGGACATGATTTTGAACGTCGTGGTGTAACAATGCCCTGTATAAATTGTTCATGTGAGGAGTTGTTTGAATGGTGAAAAAGGTTTTTTGAACCATTTTTTTAGCTAATTTATTAAGTTGTGGCTGTAAAATTATTACTTAAGTTTTCGCATATTCTGCCATTTAAGTTACAGGGATGATGTTTTTGTTGTTAACTGCCGCTGAACCAAATAACGCTACTTAGCTTTCATGAATTCAGTTAAGCAACTCACAAAGCGATGCCATCTAATGCAGTCACTACATTCACTTTAAATGCTAATCAGTTATACCACGTGATTACATAATTCCAGATAAATAGAAGTACGGATCTCTCTTTAATTCATCATTTATTTGAGGTGGATAAATTTAGTTATTAACACTTCTAACTAAAATATTTAAGAACATATGTTGGCCCTCCATCCCCAATAAAACAGTTTAGTAGCGGAGTTAGATTTAATGGATTTATTGCCAAATAAGAATCAAAATCTATATTTATCAAGTGAGAAAATACAAACAAACAAAAATAAAGATATATTTTTGATATTAATACAGCTCTAAATGCGTACTCTAAAATCTCAAATTTATTTCTAGTTTTGGACGTTGTAATGAAGCTCGTGTTCCATTGTTTACTTCTGGTTATGAATGTTGTAACTAAGCCTGAGATTTACTGTTTAATTATGGTTACGAAGGTGGTAATTATGTCTGGTTTGTGTTAAATATGTTTTGTTATGAGTGTGTGTGGTTTCTTATAGCAAAGCCACATCGGGTTATCTACTGAGTCCACCGAGGCGAATCGAACTCCTGAATTTAGCGTTGTAAATCCGTAGACTTACTGCTGTACTTTTTGGTTATGAACATTGGAGTGAAGCATGAGTTTTATTTTTTTTTTACTAATTTTCAAACAATCTTTATATAACATGTAGAAAAATGTAACTGTTGTTATGTATTTCTCATACTATGCAATGTTTTACGAAAGAAAAAAAAAGATTGAATAGAGAGGAAACCTATTCAACCATTTTCCTCAGTCGAGTATTCTGATGTTATAATGAGTTATTCCTAATGATATAGAAAAGTATAAAAATATGATATCAAACCATTTTTTTAAAGAAATACAAAAATATGATTTTGCTTGTGTTAGCGCAAAACTACAGATTGAATATGTATGCTGTTTCCGCCACGGATATACAGTTCTGAACATGAGAGTTACAGACCTTGAAGCTTTTCCACAAAAACACTTCTGTTTGTTTGTTTGAAATTAAGCACAAAGCTACACAATGGGCTACCTGTACTGTGTCCACCATGGGTATCGATGTGCCACTAGAGGGCAAAACACCAGTGACATAAAATTATAACACCATAGAGTGTCATTCGGTAAAAATACAAATAATATGACATTGTACCGTGACATTTAGTAAAAGTACCAAAATATAACATTTTTCCGTGGTATTCAGTGAAAATACAAAACATATGACATCCTATCCATAAAAAACAAACAAACACAATAAGTCATCTTATACGTTCAGTAAAATACGCTTATATAAATAATCATAAAGACGACATTAAAAGCTGACGTGGACAGTACAGCCACACATGTTGGGTGATTAGGTTAGATCAATGTGTTAGGTTTCATCATTTGGTTTCACAGATCAATTCGCAAGGCTAGTCTAGGCTAGAAACTCAAGTACAGTTTTCTGGCTTTTGAAGGCCAATACTCGTACGTAGTACATTTGGGCAGAATCGTCGTTTTAAATTATCACTCACGCGCAACGAACATATAAACTGAGAAGGCAACCATTCAGTCTTATAAAGGGCTCACAGTGAAAAAGGCGTTAATATAAAGAAATAATCTGTAATAATACGTTTTTATGTATTAACAAAATATATTTATGTTATAAATAGTTTGCCTCAAGCTATAAACTTACGAAAGTATCACGATTTTTTTAACTTATAACAATTTATATACGATACTTGCTTCTGTTTCAGTTTATCTTCATTAAAAAATTTATCTGCAGATATTTTATACATATGCTGTAAGAATTTCATATTCGCTCACATGACAGTGATGGAAATAAAAATAAAAACACAAAAGTGAAAAACAAACAATGAGTAATATCAACTAGCTAATGAACTTATAAATGGTATAAAACATTATTGCAGAAAATACAAATAAAATGTGCAAGGTGTACAACGCACTAATATTTCGCGTACGAGCTTTTTGCTTTATACTTGGCCTGGCATGGCCGAGCGCGTAAGGCGTGCGACTCGTAATCCGAGGGTCGCGGATTCGCGCCCGCGTCGCGCTAAACATGCTCGCTCTCCCAGCCGTGGGGGTGTATAATGTGACGGTCAATCCCATTATTCGTTGGTAAAAGAGTAGCCCAAGAGTTGGCGGTGGGTGGTGATGACTAGCTGCCTTCCCTCTAGTCTTACACTGCTAAATTAGGGATGGCTAGCACAGATAGCCCTCGAGTAGCTTTGTGCGAAATTCCGAAACAAACAAACAAGCTTTATACTAAACATTACATTTTATTTCTATACGGGCTATGAACGTACGATTATACAGTATTATTCCAAACGTTCTATAATACCACTATTCAACCGTGTTGTTTGGTCTCATGTTTTTATAAAAAGCTTACACAGCCTCAAGAATGTTCATACTCTGGGACTTCGTGTAAGCCAACCACAGCTACGAGGGTTCCATTGTTCTCGTCAATTTCAGTATATTGTTTCACCATGTCTGCCGTTGACTTGGCCTCATTGTCTTCCTGGAAAATGTACGAGAGAATGCCAAGATGGATCAGAAGTCAGGGTGCCATCAAGTTTTTGTAGATAACTTATACTCTTGAATGAGACGCATCATCCAATCCGAAGTGATACCTCCAATGACTGCAGTACTGTTGTCCTCTTTGACATCAAACATACTAGCATTGATTGTTGCCTAGCTCTTCGATCTTAGTTTCATTTCTAAAGATCACGTGTCTCAAACTTTGTTTATTCCATTGTTTGTGGTCCGATGCTCATTTTAGCCTTTAGATGCTGTTAACTCTTCTCAGAAACATCTTTCAACTATTTTGGGGCTAATCTTTATGTTATTGTTTCCGAGGTAACATTTGCAATTGTGTTTGGAGAAAACAGATGATAGTTGTGAAGATATGTACTAAACCGACGTCTATTTCCTAAAAAACACTCTGCGATGGTTAACGACACTTTTGGAGAGTTCTATTTTAATTTCTTGACCACTTCTATTATCACCAGTACCAGTCTCACGTATCCTCTTTAGAATCTTACGGACGGTTCCTACCGAAACATATTCCACACTGGATATCCTGACCAGCTCAATCTGTGTTTTCTATGCACGTGCCACGAGGTATTTCAGTCCTAGAAATCACGAACAAAATAATAATACTAGTAGTAGGTAAAGTATAACTGCCTATACTTTTTATCGGCATTGCACTAGTATGATTCCTTTAGATTGGTTGGACGACAATCAATCACAATGTAAACTACCAGAAAGTGAATGTATTTCGGTGCGATTCATTTTCACATGATAAAGAGGTGACATACCCTTGGTATTTGCTATACCATTTTTTTCTTTCCTATTTTCGTAACTATTTCCAATACTCTGTACACAAAAAACTATATCTCATCCGCTTATTTATATGCATATATTATATTTTATATACCCACACATTCTCTATGTTTCTCTGTTTCTGTGTCTGCGTGTGTATATATAAAAATCTGTGAATATTGTTTATATTTCTTTATCACGGTTAGTAGCCTATACGATTTCATAAGCCTAAGTATTAATTAGTTATCGTATTTTTTTTTTATTACTAGATAGCAATCCCTATTATTAAGCGAAATAGTTAGCAGCAATGGGTAAAACAAGTTCTGTCTGGTTGATATACCATTCTACATTGTTCTGCTGATCGAAAAAAGAAAAATATTACTAAAGGATTAGTGAAGAATGTACTGTTCAAATATATACTAGGCCTGATACTTTGTTATTATTATGTTTGCCCGACTTAGAAATGACGTTTACACCACAGCAATTGGCAGTTTATTATAATTAAACAAACTTTCACAGGTAGTTCGGCTCTGTTAGGCTAGTATTGGAGTGTAAACATTGAACGGTAGATCTCTTAATGTTTGGAGGAAATATGAAAAAATATTAAATAGCTGTACATATTATATTAACTCTATGACTGTACTTCCTCAGACACTCTTCTTAAGCAATTCAAGCATGCAATTTAACAAAGGTTCTTTGAAGGACACGTTCGATGTGCATGACTTAAAATGAAAGTATAAAGTTTTATAACGTTCTCTCCAAGGTATAACTTTACATGTTTTGATTTAAACGAATCTATTTTTGGTCATTTTTTATTCCCTAGACGAAAAACATATATGTTAGTTTTTTGTCATCTGGTTCTAAAGTTAGCAGGATCAATAACATATACAATGCGTTACGTTTTTTTTTGTATTTTCTACACATATAGATATCCAAGTCTACATGTTTTTAACAAACCAAACTACAATATTAGTTTGGTTTGCTAAATGTTGCGTTACAAATTAGTTTGTTCATCTACGAGACAAGATAAATAAAATTTTGATAATTTAAAAACCTGCAAATGAGGAACGTAAAGAAAGTAAGGAAACAAACCTGGAGATACTGTAGACATTATTTACTCAATCTATAAATACCTACTTTAGCTCCATGACATTACATATAATTACGTTTGAAGAAGGCAAAATAGAGATTTATAGTTTGAGTAAATAATATTTACAGTATCTCTTGTCTTACTTCCTTATTTGCATGTTTTTGAATTCAAATTTTTTATTTGACTTGTTTGCTGGCTTTTCTATGCTCAACTATGAGCAAAGGATTACTTCATATGTAGCTAATTTTATACATTGTAATAGCAATAAACATAATTAGTAGCTAGCTAGTAGTTCATGATGATTTATTGAATCTATCGACTCTTTGATCGTATTAGTTCGAGAGGCAAAATGTTAAGCTGCGGCTAGAAATTTTCACGTAGATTTATTAGGGAATATAATAAGCATTTATAGTTTCTGTGTAGTTAATTTTCTCAATGTAATTCATATCAATGGGTACACATATACCTAAAGTAAGATACAACGCCCAAAGAACGCATATAAAATTTTACCTGTAGAAAAACAGCCTTTTGGAAATAAAACATTTGTCTGAAACATGGTTTTAAGTAAAGCTTTGTCTGTTAAAGTAATAATTCTACAAATGCGTGTAATAAAATTTAATATTATGTGTATTGAGATTTTTAATCTTTCACTTCAAACATAATATTAGAGTTGGCTCCCTAAAGACACCGATTGTACAGTGTACAAAGCATTGAGTGTCTAGATCTTACAGATATCTAATGTTCATCTATTATTGGCTGGTAATTCCTGTTTTACCCTATACTTAAGCTTTTTAAAGAAATACCACATCATACTATAATGAAACTCTTGCTTATATAATACTGGAAAAACGTTTTTATTACGCAATTTGCAACCCCCAACTTCGCGAAATTCTTATTCTGTGTGTATGTAGATTTGCAATACAGGTCATGAGTTTCCAGTTTCGCCTCCGTTTCCCGTTTATTTATCTCCATTCTCAAGGTGCAGATATGTTTTTTGTTTGTTTTTTAGAATTTCGCACAAAGCTACTCGAGGGCTATCTGTGCTAGCCGTCCCTAATTTAGCAGTGTAAGACTAGAGGGAAGGCAGCTAGTCATCACCATCCACCGCCAACTCTTGAGCTACCCTTTTACCAACGAATAGTTGGATTGACCGTCACATTATAACGCCCCCACGGCTGGGAGGGCGAGCATGTTTGGCGCGACGGGGATGCGAACCCGCGACCCTCAAATTACGAGTCGCACGCCTTAACACGTTTGGCCATGCCGGGCCATGTGCAGATATGACATCATTAATACGTCGAACGCGGATCTAATGCACTGACGCAATCTATATAAATATGATAATACTGTCTGTTGTATATCCATGCAAATACTTCGCAGGTGGTGAATTGCAATAGGAGTTAAGATTTTCCCCCTTTTGCCTCGATTTTCTGTCACGAGAACTTTATTTTTCCCATCCTCAGGGTGTAGGTATGACGTCATGAATACGTCACACGCGGATCTACTGATCGGCTAGCATTTGTAAAACAACTAACTTCAAGGGGTAATGATAACATCATTTACACTAGAATTATAAATGTATTTTTTAGCTTATGCAAAATATAGAAGAAATATTCGACTTTTCATATACACCGTATAACTTTCGCAATGCCTTAATATTCTATCATACAAAAGGCTTGGGTACAAAATACCAAGCCATTTTTGTTGTAGTCTGGTAAGAGAATAATAATAAGTTGAAGAAGAATTAAACGGGCGTTTTGAGTGGATTGTCTTTTCTTGTTAAATCTAACATACCTATTTTTGGTGCATTTCATATGTGTCAGAAAATGGGATTAAACATCACTAATAGAGCTTGTTCCATTCTTGAGTACAAATTCCTTATGAAAGCTAAACGATCACTAAAAGTATAGTCTAGTTCAGAGCACGTTCAGAATCTTACTACAAAATAAAACTTTAAATGCGTGAAAATACCTATATTTAGGTATGTACACTTGTATTATCATCACAGCAAAGAAATAAAAAAAATCCCTAATTCAATTAGCCACTCGCTAGCCGTCCCTAATTTAGCAGTGTAAGACTAGAGGGAAGGTGGCTAGTCTTCACCACCAACCGCCAACTCTTGGGCTACTGTTTTACCAACGAATAGTGCGATTGAACGTCACATTATAACGCCCCACGGATAAAAGGGCGAGCATGTTTGGCGCGACTGGGATACGAACCCGCGATCCTCAAATTACGAGTCGCATGCCTTAACACGCTTGGCCATGCAGGGACAATAAAGTGGGATATCATTGAGACGTCATCATTCATCTGTTTCTTTTTCTCACAAAGTTAGAACGATTATAAAAAATTTATGCAAAACACAATTTTTTATAATATATAAGGTTACTCTAAAATGTTAGCATTTTCTCAATTAATAAACAAGGTTTCTCAATGTGGGACTCGTAGATCTATCAAGCTGGAACCTCCGGAATCATAATATGAAGAAACTTAACATTGATTATACGAAACAAGAAATGATCATTTATTTAACCAACACCTAATAAAGCAAAAAAGACATTTTAAACAACAAATTAATATTAGTTTATCATTATTAATTGGTACATCAGTAAGAATGTTCAAATCATATGTATTAGAGAAGTCAAAACCACTTTTAGGTCCTTATGTTTTTCAAGTACACCTAACTGATACATCTGCGCATGTAGGAGGAGCATATATTTATTATAACTTTGGATAAATTCCACTACACTTGAGCTTGACCATAAGTATTTTGTTGATTATGTTACATAGTTGTGGTTCATCACATTCAATGCTCTATACATTCATCTAACTAATAAAATAGTAGAAAAAATGTTATTGGCCTTGTTGCTGTATTAATTCACTGGAACATTGCAAACGAAGTAGAAACAGGTTTTCTTATGGTAGTGCATACATAAATATCAACCATGTGTTTAGCCATTGATAAAAACTCCACAGACGTTCAGAATAACTTACGTCCACATGTTTAATATCCATAGGAAAATTAGCTCATTAGAGATGAGTTATAAGTTTTGAATTTATGATATTCGTTATGTTCACCCAGAAAAATTGGAAATATACCTGTCGAGTGCCGGGTCATAGTAATCAGATTCTGACCTCTTGTGATTGTTAACATTAAAAGCTACTAATGGCAAAGTACCAGAGGTTTTCGAAAAAGACAGTAAAATATTATACAGAAAAACAGTAGTAGTGACAAGTAGTGTGTGTCAAAGTTATGATATGAAAATTCAGTGATACGTATTATTGTGACAAGTACCGCATTTACCGATGAATAATGCGATATTTTTATTTTTAAACCAACACCTAATTTTACCCCTCGCCTTATACACAGATTAATGTATATGGTTTCAGTAATAATTTTCCAGTTAATAGCACAGTTTACCAAAACTAAAGCGTTCCTTTTGCTTTTTGAGTAAGTGCATTGCCATCATGCCACCTACTGTGTTAAAATAACATATATGTAATTGTATCATTTGTTTCAATTCTTCTTAAATCAGAAGTTTGTCATTTCACGTGCTAGTTATAATTAATCAAGGCATTTATTTTGAATGTATTGATCTCATCTGTCATGTTAAAAATTGCTAGTATTACGTAAACATGTTTTTATAGTATATAACTATATTTTATGGTTTACTTTTTGTTTTTGTTTTTTAAATATAGAAGCAATTAATTTGTTTGTTTTGAATTTCGTGCAAAAGTGCACGAGGGTTATCTGCGCTAGCCATCCATGATTTTGCAGTGTAAGAGAAGGCAACTAGTTGTCACCATTCACCACTAACTCTTGGGCCACCCTTTTACCAACGAATAGTGGGATTGACTGTAACGTTATAACGCCCGCATGTCTGAAAGGTCGAGAATGTTTGGTGTTACGGGGATTCGAACTCGCGACCCTCAGATTACGAGTCAAGTGCCTTAACCACCTAGTCTTGCCAGTCGAAAAGCAGTTAAACTGTGATGAAAACCTTGTAAAGTTATTTGTGACTTAAATTATGCCGCATTGAGGTTTCTGTAGCATTACTTATCACTATGTGTTACATTTTCCTTTGTGCCAGTTTTGATGTAAATCTATTAACTGTAATGTGTTAATGTATTTTTAATATCATAATTTTGATGTATATTTACTACTTGTCACTATATAATGTGGAATAATGTATTTTCTGTCTCATAATTTTGATGTATATCTACTACTTCTCACTACAACATATATTGCCTTATTTTTCTCTATCATAACTTTGATATATATCTACTACTTATGTTTGAAAATTTCTAATTAATTATCTGAATTTTTAACCCTTATGTTTTTGTTTATATACTGCTCAAAAAATTAAAGGAACAAGCATATATTTCAGTATATTTTGGTCATAACTAAATTTATGTATGAAAAACATATACGTTCGTCTACAAGTGTATGTTCTAAGCTTGTGAGTAAAGTTTGAAGCTACTCAAACGAAACTTACGTCACTCAAAGAGAATACATCTCAAGGTACCCTATTATATAGGCTGTTACGTGAAACTATGCATTCCTCGTTAATTCTCGAAACAAAAACCAACATGAATAGCAAAGTTTTATATTGATCTAGAAACACTAGCAGTTGCTGACTGCTGGAGAAGAAGTTGGAACAGAATGCTCGGTTAGCAGCTTCTCAAACTGTGGTTTGTTTCTCTGGTGTAATGGCCAGATCCAAAACACTTATATAGTGAAACACATCTCAGATATTTTGTGCAACCATCCTTTTCTCTCCACCACAGGAATCATCTAGGAAATAGTCGTCTTTCCATTTCAAAATGTTTAAACTTAAGTGCTACCAAAAAATAAAAATAATAATAAAATAAACATGTCGAATTAAGCTCAACGATAAACAAACACTAGCAAATGGTACTCAACTGAAATTAAATAACCAAGTTTATGGTATTCCAAGGTACACTTGACCAACGAGTAAACTAATTAAAACTATACTGCTAAAAAATTATTTATTTCAGTATATTTTTGTCATAACAAAATTTATGTATAAAAACCATATCCGTTCGTCTACATGAGTATTTTCTAAGCTTGCGAGTGAAGTTTGAAGCAACTCAAACGAAACTCACCTCACTCAAAGAGAATACAACTCAAGGTACCCTATATAAGGCGGTTACGTGAAACTATGCATTCCTCATTAATTCTCGAAACAAACACCAACATGGATCTTTTGTGGTTCTTTCTGTCAGTGTGTACCTTCATCTTGTGTGTACCCAAGCAGTCAGGCGCCATCTAACAGAGAACGAGGTGGCCAGGGTGGTCCAGATGCTGGAGGATGGCCAGACCCAAAAGAGGGTGGCACAGTGCCTCGGTGTGTCACCAAGCGTCATCAATCGACTTTGTCGACACTACCGGGGAGTCGAACTCTTATGGCACGAGACCAGGTCAAGGCCGTCATCGCTGCAAAGCAGCCAGAGAGGACCGCTACATCACGACTGCCGCTCTGCGGGACAGGTTAACTACGGCTAGGTCACTGCGAAATGACCTTTAGCATTCCACTGGAACCCGTAAGTCGATCGAAACAGTTCGCAATCGTCTGCACGAAGAATGCCTTAGAGCCAGACGGCCTGCAAGAGACGTATTAGTGACACCGTGCAGCCAGGTTTGCTCGTCAGCACCTGGACTGGGAACTTCGTCAATGGGCCACCGTGCTGTGGACAGACAAGAGCAGGTTCTCTGTGTCTCGTGATGATGGACGTACGAGAGTATAGAGACGCTGAGGAGAGCGGTTCTCCGCCTGTAACATTGTGCAAGTCGACGCTTATGGAGGAGGTTCTGTAATGGTCTGGGCAGACATATGCTTGGGTGGCCGCTCGGACTTACTCATACTCGAAAGGGGTGCTCTGAAAGCAGGGCGATATAGAGACGAAATTCTGAAACCTATTGTGAGGCCTTTTGTCGGTGCTGTCGGCGATGGGTTCATTTTCATGCAGGTTAACCCTTGAGCCCACGCCGCCAAACTGTGTATGTATTTCCTTGACGAAGAAGAAATTGAGACTTTTGAGTGGCTTGTCAGATCTCCAGATTTAAATCCGATTGAACATTGTTGGGATATGTTATCGAGGCGTGTTAGTGAACGCCAGCACCCTCTTCAGAATGTACAGGAACTCCGACAAGCCCTGGTAGACGAGTGGGCTGCCATACCTCAAGATAACATCGATAGACTGATTCGAAGTGTGCCAAATCGGTGTCAGCAGTGTGTCACAGCCCGTGGAGGTCGCACTAGATATTGAATGTTTCAAACATTTCTTGAATAAACGAATGTAAGCTGTTTTAAGTATTATTTCATATAAGATATCAATTTTGGCGGTATTGGTCATTTTTAAGAATTTTATCTCTCCATGTTTTACCGTTCATCACACATTAAAAAATGGATATAGATGAAACTGAAATGAGGCAAAATTACCTAAAAATAAAAATATTATTTGGAACAGTGACATAATATTGTATAAAATAATGTACTTGTTCCTTTAATTTTTTGAGCAGATTACTTGAGATGGTTTAATCACTTATTTTTATGTATTTACTTGATATTTAAACTATTATATTCTTTATTAGTCTATTGTTACCTGTGTTTGCTTCTTATAATAAAAGCAGTATAGATATTATCGTTGCAAAGACATCCTTGCGTTTGTTCCTTTCCTATACAACAATACAAACTATTACAAAATCGTGTAAAATGTTTGTAATTTTTTTACAAATTTAAGATCTTATCATAACAAATCAGCAATGTAGTTATTGAAAATCCAAAGTGTATTGTGATGTGAAATTGAGGAAGTGCTGAGGAGGGAAATGTGAATCAAAGACAGTTACAATTATCCTGAAATTCAACTGTGGCAGACTTCAAGCGCACCCAATATTCAGTATTAGCATTAAAAATTCTGACTATGTTTAATAAAAAAAAGACCTATCAAAAGTTATTAAACTTTAGAAACTTATCAGTATTAATATAATCTACGATCTACCAAGTTCTATTGTTAACATATTTGCGCTGTTTTTTAGGAATAATATACAAGGGAACGTTTTACTAATTAATTCTTCAGATATTTCTCTTAGGAACATCTCGCGTACTAATATATCTCATGATTAGGAAATTTCAGGTAATACTGTCGCCCATCTATCAGTCTTACCATTAAAAAGAATTTCGGACACAGAGAGCTTTTACAACACATATTTTTAAAGTTTCGTCCACAAATAATATACGCTGTATTAGCCTTTTTTAAATGAAAATAAAATGCCTCATGAAATGTTAAAGTTATATTTCAGTTATTTCATGCTTATCATGAACGTATTGGAAAGGAAACTTCATGTATGTGTGTTAACAAAATAAAAATAAAATTGGTGTTACAAAAACAATACTGATCCCTTGTATTCCCCGGAAAGAAGAAATATAGAAAATCTGTGTTGTTTCTATGTGGAGAAGACACTTGTACGTAATAATGTCCTGTTAGTATTAGCTTAGAATCAATATCATGGGGTTTGAAAAGCAAGACACAGCAATAAGAAATTCCTGTTTTATAAGTTAAGAGATTAATAAAGAACCTTTTTTAGACTTCGTTTGCAGTAGCTTTAACAGAAGCAAAAGCGACTTCTGTCGGATTGTTAGCTTTCTTAGCAAAAACGTCAATAAAACGTACTTAAAATATCATTGGAATCCATACGTTAATACTGGAAAGCTTATACTTAATCGTGTTAGGATGAAGCCATACTGAAAACTGTTTTCTTTAATGGTTTGTTCTTTAGTGACTTGTCTTATGTACAGAATGTCGACACATGAAATTTCCGTAACATGTTAACCAATAACACAAGTATATGATTCTAATTTAGTTGTTTTATAGGTCACCAATACATAAGCTCTTATACAACTGATACACAGCTACCGAACAGCATAAGCATAACTGACATATCGCGGGCTCGGACCTTGGACTTTTTTACCTCAATTTCGGCAAATTAACTGTTAGGTCAAAACCGAACTCTTCCTCTTAGTACAATATACCACTAATCAAATAATTATCCCACAATAAAACACTTGATAACATATTTATAAACAATATAAAATCCCCCTCTGCGTTGATATCCAACAATATAAGCCCCCCGCTAGTACATCGGGTATGTTTACGGATTTACAAGGCTAAACTCAGGGGTTCGATTACCCTCGGTGGGCTCAGCAGATAGCTCATGTGGCTTTGCTATAAGAAAACAAACACACAATATAAAAATCATTTCCATACTATTCACTATGCCTCCAAAAATTTATTACCCTGAAAATATGAGTTTTTTTCTGCAAACACAATAAAACAGTCGGTTCAAATAAATTCAGTAACACAGTGTTCTCAAAGTGCTCTATGTGCGTGTGTCTTTGTTTTCGTATTATAAAAACACATCAGATTTTCCACCGTGTCTACCGAAGTGTAATCGGACTCCTGATTTTAGCGTTGTAAATCCGTAGACTTACCGCTGTCCTAGCGGGGACTCTGAAAGTGCTACCCACCAAAACATTAGTCCCATACATTTTATCCAAAATGTTTTTGTTTTTTTCATGCAGTACCCGACAATATAAGGTAATATACCCATTTCCCCTTCCCTACGTAATAATTAATGACACCGAGTTGTATATACAACAGAACAATACGAGGGATTTTATTTGCTTTAGAGAGGCCCCCCCCCGCTAGTACAGCGGTATGTCTCCGGATTTACAACGCTAAAATCAAGGGTTCGATTCCCCTCGGTGGGCTGAGCAGATAGCCCTTTGTTGCTTTGCTATATGAAAAACACACACACGCTTTTGAAAGAAGGACTGAGATCCCATCAGGAGCACTAGCAAAGGCTTATTAAAGGCACTCTTATGGTGATCTAAAATTTATGAGAAGTATATCACAGTATACTGCATATTGTACTTGCATATTATCTGACTATGAGTGAAAATTTCATAACTTTCAAAAAAAGAAATAAAACTCTTATAAGAATAATTTTGCATTTATTTTAAAGACAGCCCTTAACTCTTACTTTAAAATAGTTAACACTTGTAACATTATCATGTTATTCAGCTGTATATGAAACACCATGGTTCTGATGTGCGTGAAAAGTAGTACATTCTTGTTTTATATACACATAACACATATATGGAATAATACATATAAGTGCCCAATGTCTGTGTACACTGACAGTATCTTCAAATCTGAATTCAATGCACAAGCTGCCGTATTATTTCATCAACTGATTTTGAGAGCATACCTGTGATTATTTGGTATCTCAATTAGATTGCTGGCTTCAATACTTATGAATATGATGGCTTCAAGAAGATCCTCAGTCTTGTTTTTTTATAATCTTTAGCTTGAATAAACACCTCTTACATTGAACCTGATGATGAAAAGTATCAAAGGAAAGTGATTCACTTTATGTAAGTTATCATATGGTTTTGAACGTAGCATAAAGCTCTCTAGCAACTGAAAAGCATGCACTAAATATCATTTACACCTCTGGGATCATTATGTACAAGATAAGGTCCTTGTATTCTACTCCGTGGTCAGTTTCAGATGTATCAGCGGTGTCACTTCCTTCAACAGCACACCTTCCAAGGTAGTGTACTGGTTTTCTAAACTTTGATTTAGATTCGGATACACACTAGAAGAATGTTCTAGTTCAGATCTTACTTTTATAAGATCTGGTACGACAATATGGATCAAAACACTGCATGTCAGCATAAAGCTGACCATGTTCTGCAAATCATCTGGTCAGACTTTCTAGTCCTTGATCAAATATTACGTTAAAAGTATCAATTCTCTATGTAGCCACAAATGTAGTTTTATCACATTTTGCAGATCTTTTTTCATCATACTTGCCTTTTGGCTTTCTCTTTCTTTGGACAGGCAGTTCAGCTGACACCTTAACTTCATCGCATTCTCCAACGTCTAACAGATCTAGCCAACCCGTGTTACACAAAATTTCATTCCTTTACTAACAAATTCATCTGCTCTAGTAACAATTCTTTGCATGTCTTTCCTCGGTGTTCTAAGTTTAAATGTATACTCTTGTATTTGTCACCAAGTATGAACTAAGTCTGGGCAATTTATTGGAAAGTATTTTGGTACAGTTGCAATATGATAGAAAATTGACATGAATGTGTGAGTTGTTAAAGTTGTTTCATTCCTCAGAAAACCTTCCAGTTTGAATCTTGCAATATAACCAGACACTTGATGAAATATGGAAAAACAGCCTTGTAGTGGTTTGTAGGTTTCCCAAACCCAGCTGATAATGCATTTAATTTTCCTGACCAACGTGTTTCATTTTGTCTGTCCCTAACTTGACTCAGTTTACTTTACCAGATATACATACGCTTCTAGGAAAAGAAATTTTGAAAATGTGTTTTTGTTTTGCAGCAGACTGAATAGTGATATTGCTGCAATATTGCTTTTATCAAGTGTATCACAACTAAATTAAATAGATGTACATAGCACCACATGTGGACGTTTGTACCCATGG
Source organism: Tachypleus tridentatus (assembly GCF_004210375.1). Lineage (NCBI taxonomy): Eukaryota > Metazoa > Arthropoda > Merostomata > Xiphosura > Limulidae > Tachypleus > Tachypleus tridentatus. The sequence continues at coordinate 119,732,996 of NC_134826.1, read as the reverse complement.
CAAAAGAGCTTTTCATGGCAAGTTGCTGCTCCATCTGTGCCGATTGGAACATTCTTGCTGACATCAATGTTGTAATTTCCAAATGCGCTCTTTACTAGATCGAACAGTCCTTGTTCACCACCACTGTGTCCGTCGGAGGGAATGAGAACTAGCAGCATTTCAATTACATTCCCACCAAGCACATACCGAGTCACTACAGCACACTAGTGTGTTGTAATAGTAACTTGTGTGGAATACCGAGAAATACCAGCATCTCTAACTTCACCTGATCATCATATTCATTAAGCTTTCCAATAATTCTTATAACAGATATTAAGTACTATAATTTATCTCGAACGAGTCTCCGACTTATGATGTTACCTATTACGATTTCAAATAGCCGAAAATTTGAATTTGAATTTAGGAGTTAACTGAATGTCAATAAATATCAAATTTATGATATTTAAAAACAAGATTTATGCACTCAATTTTCTTTCATAACATAAATATATTATAATATATAAAGAACAACACAATTTATGGTAACCGTTATTACAAATAATGGTTTATATATAAGAGTTTTACAAACATACAAACAATAATGAATCTTGTATATGGTCTAGAACTGAGTATTCTATCGACGATCCAGATCCACGACGAGCAGATTAATTTTGAGTTGATAATATTATACTTCGCTTAAGCTAGCTAGCTATCTATATTTGGCTGGCATCACATCGGTTATGAGCTAACTTTTTAACTGCGAAGATATTTAATGTCCTCCTAGAAATACTAACCTCCGAAGTTAATTCACTGAAGTTAAACAGTTTGTAATGTTTGAAATCTATGGACGTTCCTGGTCAAATTATGTAGTTTTCTTATTAACAAGCGTTATACACAATTGTAGCTTCCGAGGCTTACAGTACACTGACTTTAAGTGACCAACAATATTCTGTTGCATCTCTGTGTCTTGCGATAGCTAGCTTTTATATTGATCAGGCAAGATTCGCGAGAATTCACTTTGTGACAACAAAGACACGCTTGCTTTCATAAAACATATATTATTGATTCTTACACTCGTGTAAACGTATATATTAAAATAATATTAAATTTGTTATACAGCAATAATCCTATCAATAATTCTACGTTTTTCCTGAACTCCAGGTTTTCGTTTATTAGTCAGCATGTCACGTACATAGAACAAAATGTTTTCACCTTTCATATTCATCACATACAATTCACAACTTTACTTGTGTTCGGTCGCGGGTTCGAATCCCGGTCACACCAAACATGCTCGCCCTTTCAGCCGTGGGGGCGTTATATTGTGACGATCAATCCCAATATTCGTTGGTAAAAGAGTAGCCCAAGAGTTGGGGGTGGGTGGTGATGACTAGCTGCATTCCCTCTAGTCTTACACTGCAAAATTTGGGACGTCTAGCGCAGATAGCCCTCGAGTAGCTTTGCTCAAAATTAAAAACAAACAAACATACTTGTATTCGTTTGATTCTTTTTACTCCCCTAGACTTTAATGAACATGGTGCCAATTATTATATCCATAAGCAAATGAAAATATGGTAATACTGCTTGAGAAATGCAGGTAAAATGTGCAGATAAGCTCATGTTGTCTCTTAATTTTGTACCACCAACTGTGTTTTGGTGGTACACATCTGGGTTGAATATTTTCAGGTGGTTGAATTGTATGTTGGGCAAACATTTTGCTGCAGATATAGTAATTTGATGGTTCAGAAAATATTCTCATGCATTCACACATGGTGCCAGCATGACCAGGTTGTTAGGACGCTTGATTTTTAACCTGAGAGTTAAAAGTTCAAATCCCCGTCTCACCAAACGTGCTGTCTGATATTCTCCAGCAAATTTTGTTTTTTCATGAATTGTTGAAACACAATGTTTATTGAATTATGTAAAGTAGTAAATTTTCAATTTGAACTCGTTCGTAATGCTTTTGCAGCCAAAACAGGAACCATATTTGTACATCCAGATGGGTACCACCGACACACTCATACCAGTCCACAAAAGTTCACACAGCTGATTAGTATAATATAAATATTGTATATAAAATTAACTTATTAAACAAACGAATTAAATTGTTAATTGACTTGACTCTTGAGTTTTTATCAAACTTCACGTCTGTTGGATTTGCTGTTCTGATAATAAATATGAAAGCGCTAGCACATATAATATGAATTGATTTGTCTTACCAACACCTGAGGCATCTTAACAGACTTACACAACAACAGAGGAAAACCAACTTACCTAGCTATACAGGAACATGGTGCAGGTGCTGATAAACACACCTAGATTGTTAACAGGTGATATTTTAACCATTCAAACTTATTTCACCATAGAGCTTTAGGTCGCTGAGCAACGTGAAAGGATAAGTTCAGTTTGACCTCTTCCTTCCTCCTTACCTATTGTTAATAACTGTAAAAAATACTATTATTATTATTCTTTATAACAGGTTAATATTAGCACAACACGTAATGATAAACACTGATTTATCTTCCCATTTCTGTACGAAATTTATCATAATACAATTTAATATTATTATACATAATCCTTGAACATATATGAAATATTGATATTGAAAAAAAAAATCCAGAGATAGGACTACGTTTTTGCACTAATTGATTGTTTTCGCGAGATGGTTTTATTATATGAGAGTCTGTTAAGCATTCTACTGACCAAGTTGCATGTAAAATGATCATTTGTATGTAAACTGTTGACAATTTAATAATAATGCATCTGCATTACCAAACTATAAATACGCCGTTCAATCGTATTATTGCCGGTGAAATTCGCCACACAACTGCCAAGCATTAACAGCTCAATAATCCTAATATAACCATTGTAAATCTAATTTATAATAGTTCCTTATTATGCCATTATACAACTTGAAGACCCATAAGTTCCCACAATACTGGCTATTGTAGTAATCGTAGCTGACAATTTTAATATTTTTGTGGGAAAAACAACCCTTTGTCAGGTAAGCCTATAATAAATATAATCAAAACTAAACTACCGTTATTACTTCATTGTTACAAAATAATAATGTGATTTAAGTGATGTATGCCCCACAGCGGCATTTCTGCAGACTAACACCGCTAGAAAACCGGGTTTCGATACCCGTAGTGAGCAGAGCATGAACAGCTTATTGTGTAGCTTTGTGCCTAATTTCAAACAAACGAAAACATACATAATTGATTTTTCAGGTTAAATATAAACAAACTAAACTTTAATACCTTATAATAGCTTTTTACAGATTCTATTCCCGAGGAATGTTCATTGTTATTCAAATGGGTACTTGGAATGGAAATGCTGACTTCTGCAACTTTTTCATTTTAGAAGAATTGTGGTTTTGGAATCCACTTTCTTTTCTTCTCTTTTCCGACATTCTTTATTGTTTTAATATATGAAATTTGCAGAATGTTATCAGATTCAACCTTGCTCAAACTATGCAGTCATTTGATGTTTTTACTCAGATTGTTATACAAAACATAAAGCTATGAAGTAACAGTCTGGAGAGAAGTATGTTGCTTGAACTTGTATGTACGCCTACACAGCACGCAGTGATGTTCAATCATGCACGGACAGATAGATCTAAGCAGATATCTATGCCTATCTGTAGAAAGTTACTGGGAATCCCTGTCTTGTATATACAATAGTGTATTACGCAGTAGTATGCGTTTAGCTGTATAAATCGCTTTACTTAAGAGGCTATGACCGCGCTTTATATAGCTGTAGCGAAGCATAAGATTAGGGGGATATAAATATTGGCTGTATTTTATAGGTCTAAACAGTTTTGTACATTAATTTGGCCATTCGAGATGGATAAAGGACACCGGTTTTTAATTATAAAACACGGGTTGAATGTTATTACGTGGTAAACTATAAACTTTTAGAGAAAACGTATCTCAAGATGGTTGGAATGGATATTAAAACTGAAAATGGCCTAAAAAGGTCGAAACGTTGTTCTCTGTTTTATTCTAATAAACGTTTAAATACCCATACTAGCCGTCTTGAAATACATTTTTACTTCAAGTGGGTTTCTCTTTGTTTCTTAAACGTATATGAGAACTGTGATTTTTGGCGTCTGACAACTTACTTATGCAAACTACTCAAAAATCAGGGATGAGTTGCTCAGATAGCCCTTCAGTAGCTTTATGTGAAATTGATTGAATAACAAGTATATGTAATAAGTGGTTGAGTAAAGTGTGAAACTAGATCCTACATAAATGAATTAACTAATGTATTGTAATAGAGAAACGAGCTGTAGAACTTGCTGTCAGCAGTATGTGGCATTCTGATTAGGACGATTAAATTTCAATGTGCGGGTTGTAGGATCGAAGCCCGTCACCTATTGTGCTTGCCTTTTCAGTCTTAGAGGCGTTTTAACGTCACGTACAAGCTCAATAATTGTTAAAAAAAAAAGAATAACAAAATTTTGCGATGGATGGCGTAACTAGCTCTCTTCCCTCTAGTCAAGTTCTACAGCTCGTTTCTCTATTACAATACATTAATTAATTCATTTATGTAGGATCTAGTTTCACACTTTACTCAACAACTTGTTATTACATATTTTTGTTACTCAATATGCTTATAAACATTCCTTTTTTTATTACAGTTCATACCCCAGGCACTAACTCTATAGCTAAATGTGGGAAGTTTTTAGGTTGTACTCAAATTTGAATTTTCCTTCATAACAATAAATAAGTAAATAAACTTACAACAAAGCTTTGCACATTCTTCATCCTTGTAAGTACGTTAACAATAAACTTTTATCCAGCTTTTGTAAGTATGTTGATAATATATGTTTATCCAAATTTTGTAAGTTCTAAACTTACTCCTTGAACAGAACTCAACAATGTTATTTCATTTCAAATAATGCACATTACTTAGACTTAATTATAAGTATCGTTAAAGAAACGTCCAAGTTCATAACCTTTTATAAGACAGACACTTTGAATTTTAAAATTTTGGTTTCATGACTCCATTACACCAACAATTTATAACGGACTTTTTTTCTCCTCACTACATAAAATAGACCATGTGTTCTTACACTTTGAAAAATAACATTCAATTTTGTGATAAAGTTAACACTTTCGTAAAGTTACAACATATTTTTCAGATTATTAAGATCCTTCAAAAACTTTCATGACTAATTTTAATTCCTTCTTCAGTGAATAAGAAAATAAGAACAAATCCACCATGCTGAGAAGTCGTTACTACTACTGTCAACTATTATTGTAAAGTACAGAAGAGTTCATCATATAGAACAGCATGAAGTCATTAGTTTTGTAATACACACAGAACAATTATATAGTACACAAAGAGTTAGTCAGTGAAGCATTACACATTTGCTCATTATATATTACAGCACGATTCTGTCAGTTGATTACCACACAAAACTCATTAGATAGTACAGCTTGACTATGTTAGTTTAGTATTACACAGTAGCTCATTGTATAATACAGAATGACTGTTATTTTAGTAGCATACGGAGTCTCATTATATAGAACAGCATAACTGTTAATTGAACTCGGCATCTATATAAGATGCGTGGTTCTTATATGGAACATCATATCTTCGTAGTCTGATAAATTATACATTCTGGCTGCTGTTCTACGATCAGTAACTTATCTCCATTATACTGGGTCGGGATGGTCTAGTCACTCTAGTGAATTGCGTGTCGTGCTGGGAATCTAAAAGTTTGTGGCTCAAAACGTGATCAGATAAAATGTACTTCGTTCTTTAAGCTGTAGACGTGTTTACAAAAGGGAGTTGATATCCTGTAATCAGTATTTCAAAATTCGGGAAGGGAATCCCTGACGTGGCCATCTGCATATAAATTTATTTCGAAGTTGAAATTTCCATGTTCTCTGTTGCATTATTTTAATAAACATGTATATGATTTACAATACTTTATCATTAATTTATTACATTTCTATGTACACACACATTAGTTGTTGTTTTTTTTCTTCTGGTTTTTGTCCCACTACAGACCCAGTAGCTAAATAAAAACATATTTCAATACAATAACAATTCATTTTTGACGTATAACTCAATAAAGTCACTTACCTGGTGTGAAGGTTTTTGAAACAGATCAGTTTTAGAAATGGTAGTTTAAAGACATGTTTACTCCCTATTTATTTCGTATATAAAATAACAAAAGAGCATTCTCCAACGTAAATTAATAATAATAATAGTGCCATAAATGTCCAAGAAACTTTGAAATGTTGGATTTGAAAAAAAACCTGAAATCATCAGTCAGTTTTACTATATACAGGTATTTAAAAATGATATCGTGTGATGTTAAGTATAATACAGACTGTCTGCTTTTAACTTATATAAACTTAATCATCAGTAAGATTAACCTTTCGCAACTGAGAGCGCTGAGAAAGAAGAATGTCATTTCTGGGCCGTATTTCATCGTAGGCGTATCTGTGTCAGTTTGAGCTTAGAAAAGCTCTCATTTTTACGCTGCTACTCCACCAGAAATGGCCGTTATAATTCTTAATTCAATTTTAATATTAGGGAGGTGTTAGTTTTCTAGAAACTAGACTGTAATGATGAGACGTTTCTTATCACATCCATCAGATTGATCAGTACATTACAAAGCTCAGATCCATCGATGTCAGCGTTCTCGATATCTTAAAGTAACCAGTGCTCTTACACTGTCCTTGCAGATCATTTCTAACAGTATATAACAAACATTCCTTGATAACATTGGCTTCGCTGCTAAAATAATTGCGAAATTTGAAACACATAACACATCAGCGACCTGGAACGGTTTAATTAAATTATAATACAGAGGCTAAGACATTTTCAACGCATTTGAAAAGATTTACCAAAAATTACGACTCAGACAAATGTCCGGCCTTAAACCCAATAAGAAAATAGCTTATACAAATAAACAAAAAAAAAAGATTTTAAAGGCAAAATTAAACAAAACAGTTAAAACACATGAAGAACAAGATATGGATAAACACTTTATAACAAGTAAACTAATGTGTGGAAAGAAAGAAATATTTATATACACCAAAATTCTCAGACCCTTCAATAAATCTTCAAAACTAAAACATTAACAATAACTCTGTATAACATCCTCTAGTGGCACAGTGGTATGTCTCTGGATTCACAGGGCTATAAACTGGGTTTCGATACTCGTGCTGGGCAGAGCACAGATAGCCCATTATATAGCTTTGTGCTTAACAACACACAAACGAAGGTTGTGCGCAAAAAAAGCGGAAGAAATTTTATCCACAAAACAAACTAAAATTAAAGCACCTCCTGAAGATGGAATGCAAGCTATTCTATTAAGTACTCGGAAATTGTTTGATCATTTAATTACATTACTTATTTTGTCCCCGAAACACAGGAGGAACAACAGAGAACATAATTAAAATACATCAACAACACGTTATACCAGAACAGAGAACATAATTAAAATACATCAACAACACGTTAGACCAGTAACTGAATGTGCGTGGTTAAATATTGCAGAAACAGGTATCAAGAAACTATAAACTATCCTAAATTCTTTACTAAGTATAGCATCTAGAGCACCAAGGCACACAAACTACATTTCTGCACAAAAATGCAAACATAATTCGAATGAGAAAGAGACTGATAAATTGCTCATTTAGCTACTTTGATAGAAATGTATATAAAAATGATTTACTGATTGAAATAGATCACTATACTATACATGATGATGATAGGGTTAAATACCTCTCCCCCATTAAATTTCTATTATAAGAACAAGTCTACCTTCACCAGACTTTAAAACTACCACCAAAGTATTTAAAAAAGGATATTTAAGTGACAATAGGCGTTGGTACATATATCTTGCGTGTTAAAGTATTGTTTTACTTCGAAACTGTTTGCTACTATACACGACTAAATTAATAAAATATTTGGGTGCGAACTGTTGTGTGTGCAATCAAATAAAGCGATGTACAAAACAGCACTAAATGCGACTAGTGCGCTATTCAAGAACTTGGTCCTGAAAATGGGAAGATAAATCAGTGTTTATCATTACGTGTTGTGCTAATATTAACCTGATACAAAGAATAATAATAATAGTATTTTTTACAGTTATTAACAATAGATAAGGGGGAAGGAAGAGATCAAACTGAACTTATCCTTTCACGTTGCTCAGCGACCTAAAGCTCTATGGTGAAATAAGTTTGGGTGGTTAAAATATCACCTGTTAACAATCCAGGTGTGTTTATCAGCACCTGCACCATGTTCCTGTATAGCTAGATAAGTTGGTTTTCCTCAGTTGTTGTGTAAGTCTGTTAAGATGCCTCATGTGTTGATAAGACAAATCAATTCGTATTATATGTGCTAGCGCTTTCATATTTATTATATCAGAACATCAAATCCAACATCCGTGAAGTTTGATAAAAACTCAAGAGTCAAGTCAATTAACAATTTAATTCGTTTGTTTAATAAGTTAATTTTATATACAATATTTATATTATACTAATCAGCTGTGTGAACTTTTGTGGACTGGTATGACTGTGTCGGTGGTACCCATCTGGATGTACAAATATGGTTCCTGTTTTGGCCGCAAAAGCATTACGAACGAGTTCAAATTGAAGATTTACTACTTTACATAATTCAATAAACATTGTGTTTCAACAATTCATGAAAAAAACATAAATTTGCTAGAGAATATCAGACAATCTATGAAACTTTGTTTGGATAGTTAGATTTTATTCACATACAGCAAAAGTGGCTGTAAATTCATATTGATGACACTTTACTGGACTTAAAAAATTATTTTGGGCTTTACGTATAAATCAATACCACAAATTCTAATCTCAAAATTCCTCAAAAAGCAGTATTTTAATCGAAGAAATGGGTTATGATAAAACAGAGGAACCGGACAGTTAAAGACAAGCGTTCCTTTTGACCATCATCAGGAGTGTGGTTCAAAATGGTAAAGTACAAATTGTTTGCTATTTTACACTTATTCAAAACTTGTTTCCCACTTTGATTTTAATAACAAAATCTTAATTATTTCTTTCGCGATATAGCAATTCTAACGCAATGGAACCTCATAAGCCACTAGACAAGTTCCAAAAGATGTGTATTTCAACGCTAATGCAATTTCTGAAATGACCTAAGAGAAGGAAGATATGCATGACTAAATATCTAACAAATGATCAGCATGCTTTCAGAAACTTTTCCCTGTCTTGCTTGCTGCTGATTAATCATGAGCTCAGCACAATCTTTGATTGTTTCTTTTTCAGACACATTTTAGCTCTCAATACCTCTCAACGTCATGTAATGGGCTTTCATACAACTTGATCATTTTTTTAGTCCGCATGTTAATCAAGGCGATAGCTGAAGCACTTCCAAGAGAACAAGACATCATGAGACTTTGATTACTTCTTTTGTTTATATCGACATTTCCACCGTTTGCATAAGTCTCTGGATAAATATGGTTACAAAAATGTTTCTCATTAGTAAATTTTAGAAATTCCTAGCTTCAATTCTAAAAGTGTCTTTGTAACACTGTAATTGTAAATAAACTTTGAAAACTGTAATATTATAGAATGTCTTGGGTTCTTCATATTTTTTTAGATAAAATGTCCAATACACTTGTATTCTCCAGCTTTCATTACAGCTGAGCTTAGTTACTCAGAATCTTTTCTCATTCGCTTTACAAGCGTTTGAAACAATTGTCTTCACTGTGTAATCTCGGCACCAGAGGATTTTCTTGAAAGGTTGGTTTTATTTTATTTGTCGATTGTTATACTTCTTAAAATTAAAATTGTAATAGGTTCAGAAGAAGTTCAATTCACATTACATTACATAATGTACATAATATTACACAGGATTATACATACACCTATAGGTTATGGGGAAAATAATGCTAATTTCATAATAGTGCTGGAACTACTGTCAAGTGATATACCGTATATTAAAGTGAACCGTGCTCTCCGAGCAAGCAAAGTTCTTTAGCATTTTTATCAGAGGCTTTATGGGTATCTGATTGCTCTTTAAAATTTTATTGGAAATTGAAAAATTCATACAGCAGAGTTTTGAGGATAGCAACAAACAAAGAAGCTATGCATATTCACATCAGAAGTAAGCTTCTTAACTGCAAAGCGAAAGCCATGTTCACGAAAAAGAGCCCTCTAACGTATAAAATTGGGCATATCAGAAAAAAAAAGAATCATAGCAAAACCATTCGCATCACATCTGCCTTGAGCCCATGCTTAAAAGTCAGAGGCTTTATACTTGATAGCAAGAGCCCAACACGGCCCAGTGGTTAGCGTGCACGACTGTGAATGTGAGAGTTCGTGTTTCACGATTCATTATTCATTTTGACAAGAGTAGCCTATGGGTTGGTGTTATGGGATATTCACGGGCTTCCTTCTTTCTATTCTATCACGTCAAAATTCTGGATGACTTGCGCAGTTAGCCCTCTTGTAGGTTTGAGTGAAATTCAAAGAAAAACAAAAACGAACTGTCAGGTATGGAAAATTACATAAAATAATGATAGAAATATACTGACATGTTAAACCTTATCTCATGAAAAGATCGTTGCAGGGCCATACATGTATAAACACACACACAATACCAGCAAAAGCTGAATCCAGTGGGAAAGAATGGTCTAAATTGGCTTTAAAATCTTGCCTGTAAATATAAGAACCACTTAAGGAAAAATATGAATGATGTCTCTCTTATTGTGACTTTTTCCAATTTCGAAGAGCGTTAAAACAATTTGCTGCAAATAATGATTCAGTCCCAACGAAAAAAAATAGGAGAATAGTAACATTCGAATCAATTCAAACCATTTCCAGGAATAAATATTTAGAAACAGGTGTAATGAATGAACACAACACAAGAACTGTTGAAGCCTTTGGAAGGAATTAACCTACACTGAAAGGTTGCTGCCAAAAACTTACACATTTTACATGTGAATATCATCAATCGTTTATATTTTGCAAAATATCACCGAAAATAGAAGAACGAACTGCAGAATCAATCTAACTGTCTGAGAAAAGAAAGACTAGGGATTTTAAAACTAGGAGACTGTGGATAGAGACTGATTAAAAGTTTAGGCAAGTATGTAACACAACAAGATGGTGAGTTGATATCGGGATGTTTTCTTACTGAGAGAGAGTGAGATATGTTATCATAATTCATTGCGTTGAGAAAGATAAACAGAATCACAACATCTTTCTTCATCACGCAATATGCAATGGACAATGTTAAACTGTCCTTGGCTTTAAACTTAAGTAAGATAACGATTCCAAACATAAAGCCTTGATATATACGAGATACTTATATAAATATAATAGTACTGTCTCTTATATGTCCACGTAACTACTTTGTAGGGTGTGTACGGAGCTTCAACTGAATTGATATGGAGGTTCATACGTGGGTACATATAAATTTTCAGTTTTGCATTTTGCAGTTTTTACCACTGCTTCGCCCCATATAGATGGATCTTCATAAAATCTGGCATAAAGTTTGTTGGATCCATGTGAAGATACATTTTATGTTTTGTAGTTTGTATGGGTGCTTTTATGTTTTCTACAATTACTTCACCACTTACACTGCCATAGATGGATCTTAATCAAATATGGTATGGAGTTTCATACCAGTTCATACAAAAACCAGTTTGGTGCTGGTTACATACAAGGGAAACAACTTTTCATGTCCTAAGATAATCTTTCATTAATCATGAATTTACATAACTCCAGTCCAGAGGATGGAAACTCCAGCTAGTTCTTGGGAAGAATGAAAACGTCAGTCCAGGCTCCATTGATATTCTAATTGAAGTTTAATATTACTTTAATTGAAATTTTATTATTTTATTTGAAAAGTAATATCACAAGGAGAAGCCAACTAGTTTAATGCAACAGCAAGTTTAGAATATCCTAAAGCAAAAATCATGAAACTAACGGTTTATAGTCTTTAAAACTTGGTAGAATCTATGCTTTATCAAAATTTGTCATGCTGTCACAACTAGATGAAGACCTAATAAGCGTCAAAATTCTCTTGTGTTCATAAATGAATTCCTTACGTCCACTTAAGCAATATTTAATGTAGCTATAACAAGTCAATCAAAATAGTATTTTCTTTTAGAATATTTTTAAAATGATTGACGATACCTTGAAACTAAGACGATTGAACGATATTATATGCATCTCACATTAAAGAAGCAGGTGAAACTAAACCAACTATGTGAACTTGAAAGCTTTTGACCATATGTAAATGATTCAGAAATACCACTAATAAAAATAATAGGAAAAATAATATATGTAGAATACTAAAAATAATTATGGAAACGCAAGGAGATACGCATAAGGAGTCACTAATAACGGGTAATACAGAAATGATCAATTTATCATTATTACAATACGTCTTCATAGAAACTACAAAAGAAATGGATAGGGTGTGCAATATATCAGTATAGTACTTTCTATTTGTTTTAAACTGAGCGCTACAAATTGTTTTGATGCTACCATCCGTTTATTAATATATGATTGTGAAATGTTGTTCTAAACATTCTGCGTAATTCCCGTCAATTCAGTCATATTTTTGGGTTGTCTTACTTTTCATGCAAGTCTAGATGGCTTGAAACATATTTATATTGAGAACTTTTCCTAGCCAACCTATTATTTCGAATGTTCCTTTGGTTCCCTTTTTTCAGGTATCGTTTCATCACACGGCTACATGCTTAGGATGAGGTCTTGTTCTTTAGGGAGTGACGTGATATATAAAAAAATATACATGTACCCGTCAGAAGTTAGGGTGTCATCAATTTTGTGAAGATCTCCAAAACAATGGCTGAGATGCAGTCGACAACAGCACCAATAATACACGTATTGTACGTTTATAGTGATACCTATGTCCTCCTTGTTATAAAAAACAAATATATCACTGATAGCTGCTAAACGAATTGATTTTTCGTTCGTGTATAAAAAGCACCCCTGTGTTAGTCTTTTCTTTTGGTTTTCTCGTAAGACGTGACTTCTGAACAGGTATAAATCCATTGGAAAGATCTATAATATATTACAGACAGAACATACCATGAGTTACGTAACATCAGTTTCTTCCTATTGCAATTGCTTGTATCATCAACAGCACTAGTTTAATTTACCTTCTTTGGAGTTTCTACATAGCTCATACTGAAATATGAAATGTTGCCTTATTTTGCAACACTTGGAACAGCCTGCATTAACGAGAACATTGACTTTACATGATTATCATGTGACAATTTTGTCCTTGAAACCATAAACATTGTTATACCATACTACTTCTGGTAAAATATCCGCTACGAATTTACTTAATAAGTAACGAAATCCTATCTGTTAATCAGTTAAAACCACTGAGAATGTCTTTCATTGTTTTCTGTTTCCTGGATGAAACATAATCACCTTCCACTGCTGCATGTAGTAATTTCAAAGTAAAGTGTATCTAAAACCATGAAGTAACATCTACAAAATATTTCATTCCATTAAACAAGCACCACTTATGTCTAAATTAATATATGTTGAATTAATTTGACGACACAACCACATCTTCTGTGCTCTTTATTAAACTAACTAGACTCTGGTATTCATGAAAAATTATCTCAAAAAACAAACAACAGTACAATTTGTTTGTGGGTATAACACAAACTACAGATGGCCTATTTCCAGTGAATAACGCTTTGAGTGAGAGACTGAAAACAGCTAGACTTTTTCTGTTTTTATGACAACCACCAAATTTCGAAAATATGGAATTTTAATGAAAATTTTCAACAGGGTATAGTGTTACTTTTGTTGTTCGTGCTTTTTCAACAGAGTGTATTGTTACTTTATTGTACGTGCTTCTTCAACAGGGCATATTGTTACTTGTATTTTATAACTTTTATGTATTATATGCAATACTTGTTTGTTTTTCTATACATTTATGCATTTCTTACATCTTTAGTCTATGTAAATTATTTATTTGTTTTGTTTTTTGTATTATAAATAAGTACATCTATATGTCCTCTGACTATGAAGCCTCTTGTTTAGGATCCTCCAGTATAAAAAAAGTATGCTTCTGCACAACAATTATAAACTGTTCATACCTTTCAGAATGGATTCACACACAACTTAAAGAAAATATTCTGAGAATTCACGTTAAAAGAAATGCTTAGAATTAAACAGAAGAGCAATTTTGTTTACTTGTTTATCTTTTTTTTTTTAAATTTAAGAATCATCACCCTGTCTTATTTTAGGATGTAATGATATTAAAGATATACCAGTCACTATGCTAGAGCTATTCATATTCTTATTTAATCATATCGTTTTTAATGAAATTTTCTTATTTGAGTGCAAGCTCTTGCACAAAGCCATTTAATTGGGTTATCCCATACTACACAAGCGCCGTATGATATCGTGAATCAATGAGAAGTTTTTCATACATAAGCAGGCAAGATAACGTAAAGACTGTGGCAACTGTTCAGTGCAAGTAATCTATTGCAGGGTATTTCAAAACTCTAATTTACGTGTAATATCATTCTCTTCATGATTCCTTACTTTTTCACGATGTCATTAATGCACGTGTCCTTAAATAAAATGTCATATAACGACTCCCACACCGACAATGTCAAAGAGTAAAATCTAGCGATAATTTAACGTTACAAAAAATGAAATAAAAGTATCAGTATATTGTGTCAACATAAAAGATTATTTATTTACATTTTAATAAAGAAATTACAGCAGCCATGTTGCATTTCTAAAAGTAATCATTAGTGAAAATAAGTAGGAAGAAACTATTTGTTTTATAGTAAAACAGGCACCAGCATGAGCAACGAACAAAAAGAAAGTTATTACAACAAAATTCCCATTTAATAACGAAACATAGCCTTGCTTGAATCGAAATATTTTGCGTTTATTTGCCTTTAAGATCAGATTTTGTTTAATAATAAGCATCAGATTATTGTTTTACTTCAATGAGTAGAGATGGCTGGACATACCCTAGTGGTTAGCATGCCGGACTGCATATGGCAAAGGAAAAGGTTCAAACGTTACATACTGGACATGTTTCTAACTTTCAGCTACGGAATGATATTACCATAACAGCGAATCCTGATATTCGATCAACACTAGCTATACAGACCGCTAGTTCTTCTGCTGGTCAGCAGTGTTCACCTGGGTAAGGCTATACCTGAACTTTGGGGTCTGAGATCTGATTGTTTAGCTCCGGTGTTGTATAAGATGTGGTTCCGAGTGAAAATATCGAACACTAATTAATGCATGTCATACAATTGTAAGCCTGCAATAGCAAGTTAAAAAAATATAATATTCATTAACATTTACCTCAACTGACTTTTAGGACATATTAGTGTACCTAAGTACATTATCACTTATTTCAAAACGAGAAGTTAATCTTCGATGGAGTTAATCCAGATTAGATGTTGTTAAATGTAGTTTTCAAAACATATATTATTACATTGTTATTTTTATATTGCTAGCTATTTTGAAAACGATATCTAAGTAGCAGATATAGAAGAAAAACAAGTCACTTTTAAACAGAATATATATATATAATGAATATGTGAAAATTGCACAATGGTCTCTAGTTGTTGCTGTTGTTATATTAGAGCTATCGATCACCCAATACCCTTAGTAGACACGCCTCAGAAAACATCAATACCGAACTAACATCCTCAGTAGGCGACCTCGGAAAACATTAATACCGAACTAACACCCTCAGTAGGCGACCTCGGAAAACATCAATACTGAACTAACACTCTCGGTAAACAGCTTCGGAAAACATCAATACTAAACTAACACCCTCAGTAGACAGCTTCGGAAAACATCAATACTGAACTCCCAATTTATAGTTTCTCTTAACGAACTAATATATTTTCTTTTGAGAAGTTTACTAATGTAACGAATCTAAAAGTATCTCTAACATCAAAACATATCAAGTTAAATAGATGGTCATTTAGGTATGGGATTACTCAAAATATTCTGATAAGGATAAAGTTTGTTTGCTTGTTTTGAATTTCGCACAAAGCTACTCGAGGGCTATCTGTACTAGCCGTCCCTAATTTAGCAGTGTAAGACTAGAGGGAAGGCAGCTAGTCATCACCACCCACCGCCAACTCTTGGGCTACTCTTTTATCAACGAAAAGTGGGATTGACCGTCACATTATAACGTCCCACGGCTAAAAGGGCGAGCATGTTTGGCGCGACTGGGATACAAACCCCCGATCCTCAAATTACGAGTCGCATGCCTTAACACGCTTGGCCATACCGGGCCGATAAGGAGGTACTTAAGTAAACGACAGGAAGATATAAAATTAAGACAGACAGAACAGCAGTTTGGCAGCTATTGAGAATATTGTAAGACATCAAGTAAAGCACGAAAATAAGACAAGCTTCGGGCTAGTAAGTGGTTATTTGAGACATATCAAACACGCGTCAACGTTCAGTTTGAAACAATCACCCAATAACATGTAATATACTATTACATTTAGGATCTATTTTCTGTAATGTTTTATTTAGACCAAAACAAGAATATACTTACAATAGAAAACCGGCACCTTTCTTCACTGACCAAACCACATGTTTGTGAGCAGCTTACTGACTGGCGCTTCTCCTACTGCTGACGTCATGCCCTATGGTGACGATAATGTATTCACACTTCAAAAGTGAAAACAGAGCGTAAGGCAGACAGACTAGATTTTTAATACGCTTTGTTTTTAATAAGCTTCCAAGAGCTAACACAATATGTTTGCATTCTAGCTTTGAAACATGTTTATTTTACTTATCTCTGATGTTTAA
This sequence comes from Tachypleus tridentatus, assembly GCF_004210375.1. Taxonomy (NCBI): domain Eukaryota; kingdom Metazoa; phylum Arthropoda; class Merostomata; order Xiphosura; family Limulidae; genus Tachypleus; species Tachypleus tridentatus. The sequence goes on along the minus strand of NC_134826.1, from coordinate 119,716,209 downwards.
AATATCTCGTTTAAATTCATTAAGAAAGGATACAAAACTGAAAAAAAATCGATGAATACTATATATGTTTCCAAATAATATTAATAAGTGCCTAGAACGTATTTATCATTTCTATATGAATAGGTATGACTTCTGTCATTGGTTATGACGTTTTGTATTAAAATAGAAAACATTATTCATATTTTACCTTCTGTAAAATATAGTATTGGCAAATACAGATAATATCATTGTATGTTGAAAAATAACTTCATGTTCATGTTTTCCACCATATAATCTACTCAAACACTCTTCCAACAACTCTGGAACTTACAACTATCTAAACGAATACTGCAACGAGAAACCGAACATTAAACACTTCAGCGAAAGATGAATGGAAACTAAGGAAAAAGGAAGTATTCTTATTTCGAAAGTTAAAACCTAAGCTAGACAATTAACCAGCAACGCCACTGGATATCAAACTGGGATAAAACTGTTATGTCTGAGATGGTCAAAGAGTGAAAACTTCGACGAACAAACAAATGACAACAACCATCTCAAATATCATGCAGTTTTCGTGCTAAGCAATAAAAACACCTAACAGGGCGATGTTGACCTTATTCTGGTTCTAAGATAAGTATGCGAATTTCAATAATAAAACACATAAATACCTATTGTAAAACATAATAACTTCTTTTCTCATGAACTACTGATGATTGTTTAGGTTCAGAAAATTTGGAGAAATGAAACGCGAATTCAGAGTGCATTTCATATCTGATTTAATCAATTTATTTTATACGTGTACATAAAAATTAGAAACTTAATAAACCTCTCCCAAATTCAAACATAAGTTAATTTAACAATCCCAAAGTATGAGTTTTCTAAAGATAAATATTAAAGCTTCACAGCAGGCAAAACGCACAACTGTATGACGCGGAGTTTGCTTGTTAAACCTAAGGGATCAGCTTAGTAAAGTATTCTTCAAATTTCTCACCACTCTAGATACCATTTACACACTTCTATGATATTGTTCGTTTTTTAAATTTTATTTATTTATATTAGTGATAAAATAATAAATAAGAATAGTAAATTATAGTTAAACATGTAAGAAGCAAAAATAAAATGAAAAACACGGTAGGAAACAAAACAAAAAAATTCTTAAGAAAAACATAAGTACAGGCAGATATTACAAATAAAATAAATAAATAAAGAGATGAATAGTAAAGTAAGTAATACAAGAAACTGGTCATCAAAAGCTTCTGAATTAGCTTTATAGTGACTTAGCAAGTAAACTAAAAAGATATGACTAAATGATATAGTTAAAAAGATATTTATGACTAACTGAAGTAACAGAAAAAACTAGACGGATACAAAGATATGACGAATAAAAAAGTGTAATACAAACAGATAAAACTATAAATCTGTGTTCTATAAAATTAAAACAGTTGACAAGTCCATAAACAAATTATCTAACGAACTTACTCGTAAGCCTGATAACGAGACTATGTTTCTTGTATCGTTCTTTTCAAGCGGATCACGTTATGTTTTCCTGAGAAATTTAATTATAGAAGTCACATAATTCATTTTAAAGAATTCTTTTGCATAAAAGGAAATATCTGTAGATATATGGAATGATTTCAAGTTTTAGAGCTAGCAAAAGAAATTTATTTGAAGTTGAATTTAATATAGACCACTATTTGAAGAAATGTACGAACTAACCATTATAAGAAATGTACGAACCATTATAAGAAATGTACGAACTAACCATTATAAGAAATGTACGAACTAACCATTATAAGAAATATACGAACCATTATAAGAAATGTACGAACCATTATAAGAAATGTACGAACTAACCATTATAAGAACCCATTATAAGAAATATACGAACCATTATAAGAAATGTACGAACTAACCATTATAAGAAATGTACGAACTAACCATTATAAGAAATGTACGAACTAACCATTATAAGAAATGTACGAACCATTATAAGAAATGTACGAACTAACCATTATAAGAAATGTACGAACTAACCATTATAAGAAATGTACGAACCATTATAAGAAATGTATAACCATTATAAGAAATGTATGAAATGTACGAACCATTATAAGAAATGTACGAACTAACCATTATAAGAAATGCACGAACCATTATAAGAAATGTACGAACTAACCATTATAAGAAATGTACGAACTAACCATTATAAGAAATATACGAACCATTATAAGAAATGTACGAACTAACCATTATAAGAAATGTACGAACCATTATAAGAAATGTACGAACTAACCATTATAAGAAATGTACGAACCATTATAAGAAATGCACGAACCATTATAAGAAATGTACGAACTATAAGCCAAAAAATGTTTTTGCTACTCCACACTGCAAAGAAAATCCGCAAATAAAAGGAATTTGTAACCAGTTTGTTAACATTATGTAACAGACACTGAAAAATATAGTAACCACTAATAGTATTCTTAACACATTTGATGTGGAATCGGAGTTTCAATACTTTTAAGATTAAGTAATTAACTTGAAGTGTTCACAAAATTAATAAATCAAACCTGGTAACTCAATTGCACTGTACTGTTGAGAAACGATGTAAAAGACACTCTCGGACTAATGCATCAAAACGTTATACAAAAGGTTTGTTTGTTTTGGACTATCTGTGCTATGCAGTGTAAGACAGAGGGAAGGCACTCCGCCAACTCTTGGGCTACTCTTGTAAACGAATAATGGGATTGACTGTCACATTATAACGCCCCGACGGCTGGGAGGGCGAGCATGTTTTGGCGTTATAACGCGCTAAATACAAAAGGAATTTAATAAACTGTGGTAAAACACTATCACAAATAATGCCAGATAATCTACGATGAATTGATACAGTAGACGACAATAGCGAAACTCTTAAAAACAACTGTACCATAGAAGACTAAATAAATTCTGACGAAATGTTCTTCCAGGTGAAATTAAATAAACTGTGATGACATATTGCACCAGATTACACTAAATAAATGTTTCAAATGTTTCATAACTCTGATGAAATATTGTTGACAAAGTGATTTCTATTTTATCAAATTATTACAGTCTAAACATTATACTTTAACTTATCGATATTGTTAACTATTCTGGTTTTCGTTACAGAAAATAACTTTCATTTTGTCAAAGATCAACGTGTGTAATAATAAACGGGAAAATACAGCTTTTTTAGGCACAAAATGTAAAACTAAAGTTCCATAATAAATTACTATATATATTATCTATAAAAGTTTTCAAAATTCGTTGTTATCCAAATATTCAACAAGAGTAGAGGTCGTACAGTTATAACCGAACAATATGATTGTGATAAGAAGAAAGAAAAATGTAGTGTGAAAATTATCCACTTCATTAGTACACAAAGATGAGGGATGTTTGAAAAAGTAATATAAAAATTACTCATGAATGATTCGATTCTTTAGTTTTTGAATATTTGATTCTCACAGTCAATAAGACGAAAATAATTGTTGTATCCATTTAATTACAGCTGAGAACCTGTCGTTATAAGTATTAAAAGCATAATGTTATGAGAATAAGAATTACAAAATAGTTCAAACTTTGAAGCATTTTTTTAGTTTCGATTTTTTTTATAAACAAAGAAGGCAGATAATCTGTTACCATAATTTTTGTTTCAAATCATTATACGAATTTGTATAAGAATTGATGCTTTACTTAAAACCTTGGCTGGCACGTAAAATTGGTTATCAAGCTACATTTAATAAATTTCACCCATTGTATAGATAACTACAAAATGCAGTTCAAATATGATCAATTCTAATTAAAAACATATAGCACAAATCAAGTCTGTCAGTAATTCTCAGCACGTATATTCTGAGTTCTTTACAAATTAGACATCAGCCTTGAATTTGATGTCTTCTATTCTCAACATCTCCCGACCCATGGGTCAGGACCCAAAACGTGGTTGTCAGAATGTATGAAAGCGTCACAAACAGACTTTTAAAACTAATAGTTTATTTACTATTTAAATAGTGAGTCAAATACTTTTTTACATTAAAATTACTTATTAGATTGCGATAAGCCATCAATGTTCACAATGAGTTTTAGGCAATAACATTTGTGAACCACTGCTCTGTACTATTGCACTGACATAAATATTTTGTTGTTTTGAAACTGACAGGAAACTGTTAAGAGTTGAAACTTTCTCAGTTTTGTTAAGACTGCCTACGAAAGAGCAATAACTAATAATCGTATCAACAAATACTACAACAGGAAATAGTGCAAATAGTTATATGAAACTTCCTGTGCTTTTCTAAACTTTAATCATGCAGCAGAGAAGGTAGACAATCTAACGTAAACAGTTTAATAACTTGTAGAGATATACACTGTCAACGGTGGAAAACATAAGTTATTACTCGGAAGTTATTATTTCAGATCACACGATAAAGCGTGTTCCCTTCTTTCTCTAATATATTCTTGCATTAAGCCTAATTGCTTTACTTTATCTACTCTATATCCTGAAAATGATGTAAATTATACTTGGATTTGGTATCATTCTCTTAAAAATCTATTTTTATATCACGTTAAAACACAATTTGCAAAGTAAATAGAATTTCAAATTACTCCTAAACCAAGTTCTGGAAACCAAATAATTACTTGGAATTTCTAATTACGTTTCAATATAATATATGTAAAAGGAACCAATTGCATTTCTACGTTTTCAATGTAAATATTAATATAAATTAAAATAATACAAAGAAATAATGATGGTTTAAGAATGTATCAAAATATGAATATTTCTAAAATTGCGGGATTTAGTTACATATGTATATATTTATTTATATATGTTTGTAATAGATAGTGTTACGTTCAAACACTGGTATTTTAATTTATACGAAGACAGTTCGATACAATGTCTTAGGAAGTCAATTAATGTTTCTTTTCAAAACACTAGTGGAAAATATTCCTATACAATTTTAAAGTATTATTATAAAAGACAATAGTAGTCAATCATGCACGTTCTTTCCTGCTTAATTAAAGTCATTTCTAACACAAACTTTTATGTTCATTTAATTATGGTTATTTGTTTGTTTGTTTTGAATTTCGCACAAAGCTACTCGAGGGCTATCTGTGCTAGCCGTCCCTAATTTAGCAGTGTAAGACTAGAGGAAAGGCAGCTAGTCATCACCACCCACCGCCAATTCTTGGGCTACTCTTTTACCAACGAATAGTGGGATTGACCGTCACATTATAACGCCCCCACGGCTGGGAGGACGAGCATGTTTAGCGCTATTATAGTTAAAATTAGCACAGTGTTTATTGTTAAAGTTAGATACAACAAACGTAAAGCTAGGAATATTTAAAATAGCAAATGCTCCAATAAATCCCGAGACATATCAGTGACAACGTGCTACAACGTCATTGACACAGCAGTGTTCAATATATCTTGTCATTAGGTGTATCTATTAAAATACAAAATGTAACAATACACTGGTGGGAGATAAATATACCATCTATAATATTTAGGTTTTCGTCATAAGCGCGAATGTCAGAAGAGAAACAAAGAGCATGTTAAGGTTATTTTATTTGTTCACAGTGTGTATGCGATTTTTTTAAAGTCTCGACATAAAATTATATTTTGATGAAAGAGATGAAAGTATTATTGCATTAACCAACCTTTTCTTTAGGCGTTAGATCGGGAATCATCTGGACTGTGAATCCGAGGTTTTGTGCTTTGTGTTCCATTGTCACAAAAATGCGTTCTGCACCTTGGGGCCTTGGTTGCGCTATAAGAGCGACGGTTAGGTCGAAGTATAAAAAAAAAAAGCAGCCTAAGTTTGGGTGCTGTACGCTAACTATCGACCCGTTCGTTCGACTCGTAATCTAAGGGTCGGGGGTTTGAATTCCCGTCGCCCCAAACATGCTCACCCTTTCAGCTGTGGGATCGTTATAATGTGACGGTCAATCCGCCTTTCGTTGGTAAAAGAATAGCCGAAGAGTTGGCGGTGGGTGGTGATGACTAGTTGCCTTCCCTCTAGTCTTACACTGCTAAATTAGGGTCGGCTAGCGCAGATAGCCCTCGAGTAGCTTTGCGCGAAATTCAAAAAACCAACAAAGCTAACTGTCTGTTTTCTGGTCTGTAAGTTAGAAATTACGGACAGCTATCGCAAGGTAGGCCTTGTGTAGCTTGACGTGTGACTACCAAAAAACAACAATAAACATCTAGGCGTTAAGATTTGTGTAATAACGTTACATTTATTCATTAAATGTCGATATTTCGTAGCATCTATTAATCTAGGTTTTTATTATACTGTTTAAAAGGAGTTACGACTACCATCACTATCACTAGCTCACATACGGTATCTTGTTTAATATAATGGATTATTTCTATTCACTAGTCCCCCGCTGGTACAGCGGTAAGTCTTTGAATTTACAACACTAAAATCAAACACTCGATTATAATCCTGAGTGGACTCAGCAGACAACCCGATGTGGCTTTGCCATAAGAAAACACACACACTCTATGCAGTATAAAAATTACTTTTATTTTCTTAGATTCTATTTTATTGTGGCAAACCACTCTCTCACGACTAATTTTAGATTTCTAGTTCCGTTCCAAAATATGATTTCATGTGGTAAATCAAAGTAAATACAAAACACAATTAAGACGTTAGCGTTTCTGACAGATCCGGCCCGACATCGCCAAGTGGGTTATGGCGTTCGACTCCTAATCCAAGGGTCACGATTTCGATTCCCCGTCGCACCAAACATGCTTGTCCTTTCAGCCGTGGGTGCGTTATAATGTTATGATCAATCCCATTATTCGTTGGTGAAAGAGTAGCCCAAGAGTTGGCTGTGGATGGTGATGACTAGCTGCCTTCTCTTACATTACTAAATTAGGAACTGCTCGCGCAGATAGCCCTCGTGTAGCTTTGCGCGAAATCGAAAACAAACTGAAAGATCCAGACTCACATTTTTTTGTATTAAATCTAACTCTCGTGTTGTTTTAAATAAATTTGTATTTATCCATACAATATACATGTAGCGAGTACATCACACAGAAACTTTAATGTGGCGTCGTGCTTTTATGATTGAACATTTTTTACAACCTCTATACTTAATGTTCGCAGTAAATATATGTGTGTGTAAGTACCAAAAACACAAGTGTTTCAGTAATACTCCTTATTATGCAAACTTTACATAGTCAACTATATACAACGGGAAGAACGTTGTACTGATTCACCATTAAATAAAGAAACAATAACGAAGACAGGATCCTGGAAACGTTTGCATTTGTTTTTATTGGAGTCGGCGTGGCACATTACGATATTTTATAAAAGGAGCTGCATGATTTAATAAACAATAAATTTGTTTTAAGTCTTACAAACGTACACGTCAACAACAGAGGACTAAAACCACCGTTTTCCGTTACTTTTTCATGTCAAACATTGAAGTACAAGAATTAACCAACATGGAATCAGTATAAGTAAATCTAATAACATCTGCTATCTGAAAATTTAACTCTCTTTTATGAAACTTAGGGGCCGAATGTCTCTATATGAACAAATTTTGAATGTATATTATTTCTGAAACAAAAAAATGGAGATTCTATTTACTGATAGCGACTTTAAATGAGCTTGGTGGTTTATAAACTGTATTAGTTTGAAAAACTAAGAGTTTAAACGCAATAGGAAAGTAAAATTGATTTTCTTTTAATCATTGTGCTAAATATAATTCGCTTTGATACAATATTTAACTGATTTAAACTTAAAACAGTGGAGCGAAAAATAAGGATTTTTATCATGAACATTAGGTGAGGACATAGCTTTGATCATTTTATATTATAAATTAGATACATAATAGCTTTGGAAAAGTCTGATTAAAAATAAATAAAAGAGCATAGATTTAGATCATGATTAATTACATAAAAGTAAAAATCACGTTTTGTACTCATATTTAGGTTTGAACTAATCTATAAGACAAACGACCAATTTCTGATTTTACTGATATTTCACAACAAATTCTAAGAGAATGCCCGCAAACTTTCACATTTACTAAACAGTTGCAGCAATATGTATCACAACTCGTGCACACGTACACGCACACACACCATAATTAATGAATAGTCGCAGTAATATCTAACATAATACCCTCTAAGTTTTCAATAATTAATGAACAGTCGCAGTTATCTGTAACAGCAACTCCAACTAATTTTTCAATAGCTAATAAACAGTTGTAGTGAGCTCCATCAGCAACAATTAACAATATCCAAACCCAAATTTATTGGGGCCCTACGTAATGCAATTGTTAACCAGTGGATTGTGAACTTAAACACTGCTTTCCTCCAACTGCCACAAAATCGCACACTACACTTTGTATTGTGAATGTATTATAAAAATGACAGTCAAATTCTATTATTTGGTTAGACTAGAGTAAAAGTTAATGGTGGCCGTTGCTAACATTAGCTGTCAATCAGTATTACAGTTTTGGTATGTTCACTTTATGTGGAATCTTACGTTCATAAGTTAGATGGCTATATTAAAGACAGCACGTTTCGGAAATAACTATGCGTGATTTATAACTACTTATTGAACAAAAGACAACTAGTCATCGGCACCCACTGTTTGTATGGCCACTCTTAAGCAAAGAGGACGACTGATTATCACAATTAGAACATTTCTACAACTGTTACGTGCATAATGTGTTCATTAGCATATTGTGGCTCGAACTTTGGACCTTTTTTAGTAGGCACATTCCATTAGGTCCGACCAATTGTGAGACTTTTTATCAGGCTGACGTAGGATAATCGTTCCAGATCTTCTACGTACTGCACAAGCAGTATGGCAATGGTAGGGTGAAAAAACAACACTAGCTAGTACTTTAAGTATGTAGATATACCATGAATACATTGTTCTATAATATTTAACCCTATAGTCATGCTCACATTGTTCCTGCAATTCTTTTGAAAGATCCAAAATGGATTACAATGAAAAATGTTTAGTACTTAACATAAATATTTCTTCATAAGGTGCTAAAAAATCCTTGAAAAATGTGTGTACGTTCTAGGCTTTTTAAAGGGACAATAGTTTCAAAACTACCAATAGCATTTGTTAATAAAATTTTAGATTTGTTTACCATAATTATTTTATAGCAATGGTTTAAAAATATATTCATAATGTTTTAGGGGAAGCAGTATTTTACGTTTCACACTTAACTTTACAGTTAAACATAAACAACGGTGTCGTATTTTAGTGTATAAGCAATGATCTAAACTCTCGACACTGATAAACTTAGATGCTTGGAAATAAAGCAGATTAAAACTAAGAGAGGGTTAACAATAAATCCTTCTTTGACGTTTTTTTAACTTTCTTCAAGTTTTTGCGTTTTGAATAAATTTATAGAGTGAAGAACGATAGTTTCTTTAGTATTTAGAAGTATACTTCTTTGCAAAATATTACATGGTGTTTCCCCAAAAAACGTAATTCTTAGGTATTATTGCACTTCAAAACTAACCAATAACCACTACTTTGATTTGTCTTTATTAACGCTTTTTAACCCCACAGTAAAATACTTTAATTTCCAAGTATTAGTGTTTATTAACTCAATAAAATATAATAGATTTAATTTCAATGTATTAATTATTTTTTGATTTCACAAAAGATGTTTATGTTATATTTGGCATTAATATTTTCACACTCACTATGTGGCACTAGATTTAAATGTTTGTCCCCCTATATTTAAAATGCCCACATTACATTCCAGTTTCAAAAGCACTTTTATTTTCTCTGAATCGCAATATAAAAATGAAATACTGAGACAGTTTCTTTTCTTTGTCCCCCGCTGAGACAGCAGTAAGTCTTCGGATTTACATTGCTAAAAATCAAAGGATCGGTTCCCCTCGGTGGACACAGCAGATAACCCGAGGTGGCTTTGCTATAAGAAAACATACACATAGACACTACTTGTCTTCACTGAAAGACACTTTGTTCAAATATCTTAATATAAATTCCTTGTACCTTTAATATTTATGCCTGAAGAATCTACAGGATTATAGCGAACTTCAAACACAATTTCGCTCTTACTTTCAATTGATCTGTATCTCTGAAGTTGTATTCCAAGGTTTCTCTTTCTTCTTAAGAGAGCGCTCTAAAAAAAAAGAGTAATAGTCTGATAGCGAAAAACAGGCAGATGAACGAAAGAAAATTCAAGTGTTTTTGAAAAAATAAAGAGTGGATCACATTATATTTTGCGGATTCTGTGTTGGATAATAACAAAGGTTTGTCTGGTTGTATTTTAAAGCGAAACCCCAGTTGTTATCTACTGTGTCTGCTGCGTGGAATCGAACCCCAGATTTTAGCTTTATAACTCCGTAAACTTGCAGCTGTTCCACCAGGGAACTAATAAGTAAAGTGCTATCACCTACTTTGCCCAGTATTGCATGACACGTTTTATGTATCACGAGTATATTGGGAAGTGTTGAGAAAAATGTTTTATGTTGTACAATAAATATTTTGACAACCAAGACAAGTTAAAAACAGAGAGTTAATTAAAATACACTTTAGTAGGTTTGAATTAATACGTCCTACTTTTAACATTATGCTGAAACTAGGCCCTAATCTTGAACTCACCGTTGTTTTCGTTAATAACTACCAGGTAACATAGATCTCTACAACAGTCGAGAATATCCTCAATTGTTGATTGAGGAACAATCGGAACTTCGGTGATTTGATTGTTGTCCACTTGAACTTTCAGAATAAGCTAGAAAAAAAATAAATTGTAACGTATAAGATACCTAAACTATAGCCGACATTAATTTAATGACAAAATAATCTGATTATTTTACGTATTTCAATCACTGTATCTTTTACCAAATGCGGTATATCTGACAGATCATTTGCAAGTTTTTCGATTTTTAATAAAACAACTGAAACGTTTTTTAATTAATGTTTTCCAATTAACTGGAATTTGCAACCTTAAAGGACCTTATTAGCCTGTGCACTAAACAGTCACATCAGGGGCTTCTAAGATTCAGGTATAACACTCTCTAAGCTTGAACTACTGTATGATATTAGTATTTTGTATTTATACTAAAGCTATTTGGCATCTCTTATTTTAAAATTATTATTATTAGCGGCACTCTACACCACCCGCCATAAACGGTAAGTGATGGACGTTCACTCTTATAACGCACTCCAAACTTAAAGTGGGAGGAGGTATTTTGTGATATGTCACGACTTGCCAGCTCCGATATCAGGAGCTCTCCCACAGGGTCAACTCGCTCCATTGAACTAATGACCAGAGGGATGGGGCAGCCAGCAACAATTACTTTAACAAACACTTTTTTATAGTCTTTGAACAAAATAATAGGACTGAACCATCACTTTTATAACACGCCCATACTTAAAAATATGAAATGTGTTCAATGGCGTCACGTCTCGAACCCTGGACCATTCGATATAAAGTTCGTCTTATAAATACTAAGACACAACTCCTTTTCTAGAAAGAAGTCAAGTTTCAACAGTTTTATTAATATAATTTCTCAAAGTTTAGAATAATTGGAAAACTAAACATAATTTGAAATATCTGGTGGTTAATATTGATTTTTAGGTGAATTTGAAAAAAATAGAATGTGAATAAATACACCATAATGTTACGTTAATCACTCACTATCTAGACATCTGGGATTTTCCCCAACTTTTTACATCAAAGTAAAGTGAAATGAAAACTTGTTTATTTGACTAAAAAAGCAAATTCATGCCATAAAAACATTTTCACAGGAAGATGGGGTAAGCATATAAACTCACTCCTATTAGTTGAAGCAGAAAAACGTATTACATCTTAATTAAAGTTTTAATGGTTAAACGATTCCTTATTAAAATTGATCTTTGCTTCGTAATGCTACTTTGTTCTTAGGAATATTTTACATAAAAAGAAACTATAACGAAAATACTATTTCGATCTTGTTTCTCCCGTTCCAGTTATTCATTTTTACAAGGCATATAATTTGGTACTCTATAGTTATAACCAAATGATGAATTTGGTAATTGTTATTGATTTTACGTTGTTATTTCAAACTGAATATGTAAACTATTTTGTCTAAAAGGTTTCAGCTATCTTTATCTTTAGGCATTGCTTATAACCTGAGTAATAAACATGTATATTAACACACGTTACACATAACTAGATGTTCGCCATCAACGTACGAAAACGACAAGCGCATAGAATAAATAAATTTTCACTTCCGGACATAATTATAAAAAAGTAGCAAAAACCAGCAGTAAAACATTTATTAATCGAATATAAGTATGACAAACCAGTAAGAAAATTAACCATCAATAATGGGAAAATGTAATGTAAGAAGTAACATCTTATTATGAGAGAACTGTTAAACAAAGGTTGTTCTATTATATAATACTACAGATTTCTGTTTCTCTTCTATCTATAGAAGAAACGAATGGATTAACTGTGTCGTTCTCTGAGAGAAAAATTTACAAACAGGCTGTACAACTCTGGTCAACTGGAACATGAAGTTTAATTTTTAAGCGTTCATTGTCTTCTCCATAAAAACAACATGGACGACAGAATGTGTATGCGTGTCTTCTTATAGCAAAGCTACATTGGGCTATCTGCTGAGCCCACCGAGGGGAATCGAACTCTCTGATTTTAACATTGTAAGTCCACAAGCTTACCGCTGCACTAGTAGGGGCTGGGATGTTTGATTTCGTGTTGAAAAGAATACAGTGCAGTTTCGTAATTAAACTAATTTTTTTTTTTTTTTCTTAATTATTCATGTTATTTATTTGAAAGATTAGTCTTCATTCCATAAGGATTTTCTTCACAACCGTTCACAGTAGAGCACGGAAGAACTTTCTTAAACTCCATATAAACTGAACAGAATGTTACCGAACGCTTTTAGTGCACAAAACAATTTCAAAGGAATTCCGGACTAATTTCGTAAATATATATGTTCAGGATTTGATTTATTTGATTTATATATATATAACGTATATATATAAATTTATATATATATTTATATATATGTATATTTATATATATATGATTTATATATATATGACATATCCTTTCCATAATCAATTTGAACACAAAACCGTTTTACAATCAGCTATTTACATAAATACGTTTTACTTGCATAAATATTTCAAGTTTTCTTGGTCAGTATAATATAAATCTCAGGAGTTATTACTGTGATAAACATATACTGATCAGAGAACTTGAGATATTTGACCAGGAACGTTTACTGACATTACAAGGTAATAATGAATTAATTTCAGATGTTAATATCTCTACGAGGACATTATATATATCTTCGTCGGTAAAAAGCTTGCTTGTAAACGGTGTGAGGGCTGATTAAGAATAGACAGCGAGCTAGCTTGAGCAGAGTGTAACAATATCATATCAACTCAGAATTAACTCGCTCGTCGTCACTTCTATATCAGATAAAAGACTCACTATAGTTTGTAAGTCTGTAAAACTTTTGAATATAAATTATTATTCATTATAACCTTTATTGTAAATTTTATTATTGTTTGTATAATAAAATTTATTTGTGTTAAGAAAGAAAATTGTGTACATCAATCTTATTGGCAAATATCATAAATTTAATACATATTGACATTTAATCATAATATGTAACTTACGTAACATAATAAATCGTGCCCTCCACTGGGACAGCGCTAAGTCTTCGGAATTACAACGGTAAAATCAGGCGTTCGATTCCCCTCGGTGGACACAGCAGATAGCTTAATGTGGCTTTGATGTAAGAAAAACACCCAATATTTCGGAGACTCATCCGAGATAAATTATAAAACGTAACTTTGCATAAGTGTATATTACAGGCAGTCAACCATTTACAGGAATACATTATGTTACAGTACACCACTTGCGTAAATACAATATTATGTTAAAGTCAGTGTGACCGAGTTCTTAGGGGCGCTCGACTCCCAATCTGTTGCTCGCGAGTTAAAATCTCCTTCCAACCGATCATGCTCGTCCTTTTACCCATAGAAGCATTATAATGTAATGGTAAATCCCACAATTCGTTGGTAAAAGAGTAATCAAAGACTTGACAGTGGGTGGTTTGACTAGATGCCTTATCTTTAGTGTTATCACTGCTAAATTATGGACAGCTAGCTCAGGTAGTTCTCGTGTCAATTTGCGCGTAATTCAAAAACAATCATAAATACATTATTTTACACTGTGCTTACATAAACATGTTACGTTACAGTCAAATACTCACATAACTATATTATGTGAAATAGGCTACTTACGTAAATACAACATAATGTTATAATCAACTATTCACGTAAATACGACATTACCTTACAGTAAACTATTTACATTATACTGTAATCAGTTTCATCACAGGATTTATTATCACCATGTTACTGTACTCTGGCTCAGTTCATTCTCATACAATATAAGGCGGAATGTTCTCAAAATGTTTGCATATTTTACCGCTTTTATTCACTGTTTCCATAATTATTTCCAATACCACATATGTTTAAAGTTTATGTAACAAAATATTTGCTTAACTGTATAATGGGATTTAAAAGAACGAGATTACCATCAATTTAGCAACAGATGGCGCTAAATTCATCAATACTGAAACTTTCTTCATCAACGTTACCGTGAATCACAGAAAAATCTCATTTTTAAATATTGTAAACCACAGATTGTTGGGCTTTCTTAATGATGTGAAGATTTCCTTTCCTTTAGGTTAGAGTGCCATTAACGATGCTTTCAATATATAACTCTGTCGTTTGTAAAGAAATTGCAGTCGCTTTTTTTGTACTTCAGTTTACAATTTTAAATATATATTTAACTAAAACAAACGTCGATGGTAAAATAAATATACGTTAGTAAATTCATTACAATATTCAAAGGGCTCAGTATGTTACATTAAAAATATTTTGAATGCGCAAATCAAGTAGTGACGTGAGAACCATAGCTAGTGTAAAGTCATTATGGAATGATATGTATCAGAACTACATTTTGGAATAGTTTGGCTTTCAGTAGGTAGTTTGATACCACCGCAAACGAAGCGCCTTTTTGAAACGACATATAACAGCCCTTTTTGATGCAGGTTAGTTACATAATGATATCATAAAGGTGAATTCATATTGTGAATTTATAATTACCAAGATAAGTATGTCCTTTGTACGTAAGTACGTTGGAAAACAAAGAAACATGGATCAGCTTTGGAATTGAGAGCCATTCCGAAAGAGACCTGCAAGAAGTCGTAACCCATCCGTGGTAAACAAAGTGTGGCGTTTTGTAAGGGATGAGAATCCATGATCACATAAGTCGTTGTCATATAATGAATGAACGGATGTAGGGCATAAAATAACGACGTGATGAGTATCCAAAATAATTTTTATATTATAAAAGTATATTACGTAAATTAATTACATTATGTACATTATATTATGTACTTACTCTCTGTATATGTATACTGAGAAATAGTATCTTTCGCTGAAATATTTGTAAGATTGCTAGCCTGTTTATGACGATAAGATAAACTTTCGTAAGTTTCATACGTAAACATTTACACGTAACTCAGTTACTGACTTGTAAATTAAAATGTCCAGTTATTTAGGTTCGTTATTTAGTTTGCGGGATATCTGTGAGCTTGAATTAAAATCAACTTTTTAATCCAAAGTTTTTTAATACAAAATTAAACAGCTGTGTTTGGGCAAAATGAGTCGGACAGCTTATTCGCAACTCCATGCCCTTTTTCCTAGGTGTTTCAAATGATGAACTGACATACGTTGTTTTGATTTCATTATATCTGTATGCTCGACAACCTGTCCAGATATTTAATACCTTCATATACCCTGAATCAAATCGTATTATATTCTATACACCAAGAATACCAGGCTATCATGTATGTAAATTGTTTATGATATTACAGGCACGCCACAGATGTTGTAGTAAATGATATCGTGTTTAGATTCATAATATTGTGGAAAGTATTGTAAGCTATATATATATATGTATATATTTATATTTACAATTTAGGCATTACAAACTTACAGTTCAGGTTAGTACATTAAAATAATTTCGAGTTGGAAATATCATACCATAATTATAATACACACCATTGGTGATAATAAACAAACTAGCTACTTATGTAATTGTAAATCAGTTGACACTTGTCTTAAGAAAAAATAAAGTCACACATTAAATTTCTTTCAGTTATCTCATGATGCTGGAATGATTACTATAATTGTACATATACATATATATATATATATATATGACACTGTATTTACGAACATTAAAAGTTTGTTTCAGTCATACTGTGATACTGGAATGATTAACATAATTTTATGCTGTGTTAAAGAACATTAAATATGTTTTAGTCATTTCGTGACGCTGGAGAATGATTAGCGATTCAAACACGAATCTTACTGCCTTTCTCATTAATTCAGTTGAGGTAAAATATCGTCTTATCAACATTTGGTTCATGAACATTCATAATATAAATAGATACATTTTTACTGTTTAATTACATAAATTAAATTTACACCATACAATTCAGGTTACGCTTCTCCATCAACCGGAACTAGTTTAAGATTCTACCTCAAACACGTGTCAGAACAGACGTCGTTGTTTACTTTCCACTGATTTAACTGCAAATTTTTATCACCTCGTATGTTCTCAACTATTTTAATTAATTTTATACTTAAGCCGAGAAACAGAATATTTAAGGAAACTACTGAGAGCCATGCGATGTTTTACCGATCTGAAGTGAACATAGGTATTAGAACAAAATCGGTACAGTGTGATACCAAAATCAAAATGGTTTCGATACAGATAATTATTTTATGACAGAGAACCACGTGAAAGAACTAAATGTGCAATGAAATGTAAATACTTTATTTTACAAAACTAAGTTCCATTCAAGTTTAGTTTTCAATGCACTTTGTCACGAAATAAAAAGCAAAAAAAAATGTGATCTATAAGTTGTATAACACACCTTATCAAACTATTCAAATTTAATTATGATCAGTAATTAATCGTTTGAAATGGTTTTCTAACGCGTAATGGTTTTTAAATTTAATATACGCTTTAAATATTTATAATCCCTCAGTGGCACAGCGGTGTGTCTGCGGATTCACACAGCTGGCAACTGCGTTTCGATGCCTGTGGTGGGCAGAACACGGATAGCCCATTATGCAGCTCTGTGCTTAATTCCAAACAAAATTAAACGTTTATTGACAGAACATACAATGCAAAGGTGTTAAATAGTATAACACATAAAATTGTCGTCTCTGATGCATTCCAGTTAAATAAAACTTGTTTACATATTTTTGAAATTAATATTGAATGGGTGAACACAAGTTAAACTATTCCAACTTTTGTTCAAAAAGTTTTATTTCTTACTTTGTTCAGTGCAAAGATTCACTTGACACAAAATGCATTTGCACTCTACAACACTCAGAAAATATATGTTACGATTACACATAACAAGAGATTTTCATCTCATTGAATCATTTATATATATGTATGTTTTGACGTTGCTAGCCTGTTTTTTTTTTAGTTGGTTATTAAATTATGTTATAAACACTGCACACTTAACGACTTTACAGAGCTATACTTAGGTTTGTATTGTAAATGTTACTACGTTAACAGAGACCAACCGACAGTGGGGACAAAGTGGTTAACTGACCAGAGGCCTGGGCAAATGAAACTCGATTATGTCGTATAGCTCGCAAATCATCTTAGAATATATCTTCATTTAATCATAAAAACATAGTTTTGGGTTTTCTTTGTATAGTTTTTTAAAAGAAGAAAGAGAGGTAAAAGTGGTTCGACGAGAATGTTTACTCCGAGGCCCCTGCTGTATCTTGACGCGCCTGGTGTTCAACTCTGGAAATTAATCATTACTCAGTCACTTAAGGATGCAATAAACGCATAATTAAGTATCTTGGATAATTGTGAGTTGTATTTGTTAGCAGATTTTCCATTTCTATACTCTCCGGTAATGTTCATAGAAAAGTTTCCATTCTTTAAAACAAGATGGCAGTTACCACAAAACATAAAGTATTTTTGGCACAAGCTGATCAACAAAAAACGTTACTACTTTGTTTTCTGTGTTTCAACTTTATGTTTTTGAGCTGAGTCCTTGTTTTTTCTTCTTTTTGTTACTCATCTAATCTCAAGCATCTCGAATGTTATCAATGACACAATGAGAAAGAAAACAAAAAGTATATCCCAACTATTGAAACAAAATCGTCAAAGCACATTCCACTTTTCCTTTTGGGTTGAAATCTAAAATATTTATTCAAATATTATAAACGATGATGAATTCCATCTGTGAAATATCATGCATCATTTGGTTTCATTTCATTTTCATTAGAGAAAAAAAATTGGTCCTCAACACTTTAATTTAGAAATTCCTCCCCGATGGCTCAGAGGTATGCTTAAGGAGTTATAAGGCTTAAAATCAGGATTTATTCCAATCGTGCTTGTCTGTGTTTAAGAAACAAATACACTATGTAACAAACTTTTACCTTTTCTTGTTTCTAGGCAGATAGTGTAATTTCCCAATTGCTTATGGCTAAAGTAAATGGAAAATATCTATTTTTCTCTTCAATCTTTGCTTTTGTGACCTAGGTAATGAAATTTTCAAATTTACCCATTTTCCAGAACATTCGAGGTAAATTCAGTGTTGAGTAGCTGATAGAGAATTTTCTCGAACTTACAAGAACATTATAGAATGTTGTAGAACTTACGAGAATTTTCCATAGTAATGTATATACAGGGGCTCACCATTCACCACTTCAGTTTAGTTCTAGCTGCCTAAGAGAACACATAGACCTATCCCAGGAGGTTTTACCAAGTTTCCCTATTATCTTTGCCTTTGGGACAGTTGGGACACCGCAGCACACTACAACAGGAAGCATTGGCCACAATGGACAGAGTTCTCTGTGAGAATGCACAATGTCAAGTGTGAGCCACTAGTGGACCTCCAGAAGGTGTTGTTCTTACCATTGTATATAAAACTGGGTCTTATGAAACAATTTGTCACGGCTCTTAATAAGGAGTCTGCAGCCTTCAAGTACTTTCGATATTTCTTCTCTAAGCTGTCTGAAGAAAAGGTCAAAGCTGACGTCTTCGTTGGACCACAAATGAAGAAGATCCTGGAGTGCACAGAATTCCCCAAGAAGCTCAGCAGGTAGGAAGAAAAAATCTTGGGGCAGCTTTGTCGCAGTTGTTCGGGACTTCTTGGGCAATCACAAAGCCAAACATTATGTGGAAATAGTTGAGGCTCTGGTGAAGAACTACGGCAAAATGGGCTTCAGGATGTCCCTGAAAGTCCATATCCTTGACGTTCATCTTGATAAATTCAAGGAGAACATGAAAACATACTCAGAGGAGCAAGGCGAGAACTTCAGCCAAGATATACTGGACTTTAAAAGCCGCTACCAAGGAGCGTATAACGAAAGCATGATGAGAGACTATATTTGGGGGGCTGATACGTGAAAGTGATTTACATTACAGTCGCAAGTCTCGAAAAACTATTCACTTCTAAACATGTTTGTATAACGTTAGTATAAATACATGTAAATCTTGATTCATATGCTGTTTTATTCAAACCTTATGTAAATAAAAATGTGTAAATTTGCCAGTTTTTACATAGAAAATAGGTTAATTTCTAAATTTCATTATCCAGTTCACAAAAGTAAAGTTTGAAGGGAATAATGACCATTTTCTGTACTTTTACAACATAAGCAATTAAGAAATAACACATACTATCCAGGAACAAAATTTGTGTTAGATTGTGATATTTTCAAACATCTTACGACGGTAACCATTTTTTGGCCATACGTTAAAACCAGCTAGTTAACATCTCGTATGTTAGATGTCAATCCCTGATTCTTAGTTGTCTGTCGAAAACACCACAAGAATACTGAATCTTTGGCTCGTTTTAACAACAGAAACTCCTGATGTTGTGAACTGTTTCTTTCCTTGATACAGTTTTTATATCTTGCGGTCATAAAAATTTAACTTTCAGTTTCTCAGCTGAAACGCTTTTATAAATACTCGTAAGTAACAGAATAAAATATCAAGAGCTTCTTTGAAAAAAAACTCATAATAAAAATATTATTTCCAAAATCAAGCACGAACTTATAACCAAAAATTATACTGTCAGGCGAATATTTTACTGTTGTCACGGAGTAATCCCAGCTGACCATTGAATCATGCATTAAGGAAACCACGGTTTCATAAAATATTTAAATAACTACTAACTGAACAGTTAATTTAATACTCCATCACAGTTTGCAATAAATATAAATTATTTTTAATAAAAGAAAAAATTAGATTTCTTTATGCATAGTTGAAAACACAGATGGCGATAAGATCAAACTATCTAAAAGTAACCTCATACTAATATTATAATGATTAAATTCAAAGATTACACGAACGAAACAGGTATAAGAGAAATAATTATATATTCATTTGGCCTTGTAATGACAACAAAAAACAAAAAGGGCGAAAATCAATTGCAACAACACACAAACAACCTGTTCAACAACATTAAATTATCTTTAACATTCATTGTCTCTGGAGTTATCCAATTCTCCCTTGTGACATTTAACGAATAAAACAGATAATATTTCAAGTTTACATTTTAGAATATATATACTAATTATAGATTAATATAAACAAAGTAATTCGAATATGAGTATGTTCTCGGCACTCAGAAAATCTACACCTCAAACACAAAAATCTTCGACTCTGTATTCTAAAGACGGCTGGTACGGATATTAAAACGTTGTTCTGGACTTTAATTAAAGTTTTAACACCCAAACCATCCGTCTTTAGATTACACTTTTACTCTAAGTATATTTCTCGTCATCATGAATCTTTGAGTCTGTGTTTTT